>NC_132838.1:120063606-120395273 GCF_048164855.1 Canis lupus baileyi | reverse complement strand
TCTACTCATTAATTATGACCGGTACTCAGCGAATGTTTTCATCTAAAAGCTTAAGCTTTTATTGAACTCAAAGACTGTTTCCTTTCTTTGTCTCTATGTGATTTCCTTCTGGAATTGCTATCACATGTGATTTGAATCTCCTGGACTTTATCTCCTGAATTTGTTCCCTTATGGCCATCCCATTTTCCCTTTCATAAGAAACTGACTCTTCACTTATAGATTTGGGAGTAAGTCTAGGATGGGATTCTCCATCCTGACGCACTTGCAGAACACAGGCATGGTCAACCCTACCCAGCATTTGTTGCCTCCTTCCCCTGGACCTCTGTTCTACGTGCTCTACAAGGATCCCATCCGTCAGTCTTCATATCAAACCTCTTAGGTTGGGATGATGACTGACTCCATTTTAGAGATGATGAAATTAAGGCACCACGTTAGATGCATAACTTACCCAACCTCATGGATAACAAGTGGTCAGACCGGTATCCAATTTGGAGCTTCCTGTCTTGCCCTCTGCACTGTGGGGAACCCAGACTGGCCCAAACTTCCTGCTTCTCAGCCCCGTGGCACCCTCTCTGCTACAGGATCCCCTATGAGATCCTTCTAAACTCCTTCCAGGTAAGCTGCCCATTTGCTTGAAGCCAGTGGTGGACAGGTCCTCCCCTTGGACTGGTGCTCATGGTTGTATATTTCACAGAAATTTTCTTCAAAATGTTGTGATATGGCTGGCTGTCTTCCCTGGTTTCCAGTATGAACACAGATTTTCCCCTATATTTACATCCTTTTGGCTATTTCCATGGAAAACTCCATGCCAAATGTACATTTAGAGATTTTTGTTTCTTATATTCTCTATCAAAAATGTGAGCTCCAGTCATTTCATCTCCCTTCTGGGCCTCCCCAACTCACAGTGAACAACGTCCTTAACTTAGAAACCAGTCCCTCCAAGAACAAGCCCAGCCTGACTTTCCCATCATAATCCCCATTGCTTTGTTAATTCTCTTTATTCTCAGAGAAAGCTCCATGTCTCTGCTCTCCCTGCCCTGGTGCCGTGTGTCAGCACCATGCTGTCTCCTCCGAGTGGAATGCTCTTTCTCTCACTCCATCCCCTCTCCTTCTTCAGTTGTTCCATGGAGAGTTTACCTCTCCACCTCCCTTGTGGCCTTCTCTCAGTCAGGATCCCATCAGAAAGCAGTTGGCACACTCCAGTGAGGATGCTCCAGGGAAGATTTATTTACAAACAGGTGCATTACAGGGTGGAAAGCGGCAGTAGAGGAACCTCAAGACACAGTGTAGAATCCAATGTCTAGGACTAAAGGAATGGGGGAAGGGGAGGTTCCTGTGCCTGGAAAGAGAGAGTCTTATACTTTCTTGAGAATGGCTGGGATCTTCAGCCAAGGGAGCATCCACCGAAGGAGGGACCCAGCAGCCTAAAAACTTTGACCTCAGTTGCCCTGCCAGCCTCCCTTCCAACCTCCTGGCAGGGCTTCCCTCCATCAGGACCCAGCCAGAATCCAGATGACACAAGACCCCTTGTTGCAATCCATACACACCAGCCCCCTGAGGCTGAGGACAGGGTGGAAGGGGAAAAATGTGCATAGATGGGCAAAGGAAGAAACCTTCTGTGGACGCTACCACTTCCATTGTTTATAGTAATCCTGTGGGTCTTAACTTGCCCACTAGCTCGGGTGAGTCGTACCACGACTCCGCATCTAACAGCGTCCGCTGTGCACTCCACACTCATGGATGTTGTGTTGAGTCAGGGGAACAACATATGATTATAAGTCATCCGGTGTCCTACTCTGGAGGTGGGAAAGGTTGACTTGGGCCATCTTCTCTCCCATTTTAGTGACCAATAGTACAGATTGAAGGATTCGAGTGGGGTCGCAGATAGATGCTTCTCACCATGTGCACCGATCTTCCCAGCTAGTAAGTCCTGGGCTGCTGTCATCCGTCATGCACCTCAGCTGTGGGACTCCAGCACCCTCACCCAGCACTAGAGAACCCAAGCGCCCAGCAAGTGACCCCTGTTGTTCTTGAAGTCATTTGCAGTTTCATGTGCTCACTCCTTTGTTAAGCATTCACTAAGCACCTACCTGTGTATAGCAAGGGTTTTAAGCCTGTGAGCCTAGAGGGGCCTGGCGGAGAAGATAAACAAAAGCAGGTGCCCTGGTCTAAGGAAGAAGAAGTGGGGCCGTGGCTGAAGGGAGAGTACATTCCCCTTTTAAGAGGACAGCGCTGGCTGTAGTAGCTGATTGCTGCTCTGCAGAAATGCAGGCCCAGCACTGGCATCTCCTCCTCTGCCCTTCCTCTTTTCCTAAAGAAGACAGATTTCCAGCTCGATCTAAAGTCTTTTTTTAAATGTAAGCAGCTCATTCCATTTAAATGTGTGTGTACACTGCACGCATGCCTGCGTATGTGCGTGTGCGTGTGTGCATGTGTGTGCGTGTGTGCGCGCGCACAGTGGGCATCAAATGTGTTTTCTGATTGAAACTGACCTGAGGGGCACCAGGTTGCACCCCCTGATGGCCAGGGAGCCAGGGCAGATACCACAAAAGAAGAAAGGACCCTGCAACCCACAAGTAGGTCTGATAGAAAGTAGAAAAAAAGCGTCTAAAGGGAGTAGAAATAACACATCGTGGGAAATTATTCCTCATTCTGCTGGTAACAAACCTCCCCATGGCCAACCACCCATGCAGTCTTGGCCCAACTGCATCCTGATTTGGAAACCTAATTTTGGAAGCACAACATGTGAGACTTTGTGATTTTGATTAGAACGACATCAATATGGGACAACGGTATTTTTCCCAAAATGGGAAACAAAACCAACCAACCAACCAACAAACAAACAAAAGAAACAAGCCTTCAAAGGGTGAAAGAAAATCACTATTTACCTACGCTCCCTTTTTCTTAATTTCCAATATTCTTTTAGACTCCTGCCAAGTCCAAATGAAGACAGTTATATAATAATAATCGTCCATAATAACAATAGACTTTGACCCGACATTCACCAAAGCCTACCCTGAAGAATTTCAGAGCAGAACCAGGAGAGGAACAAGTCATGAAATGGTTGGGAGGCTTGACTTTTTAAAAAACTTTATCAATAATTTGGTCTCAAGAGTTAAAATGAACTTTTCTCTAGAAGTAAACTCTCGTCGTAAACACTTCAAATGATATTTTGTGTAACATTCCATTTTTCCTTATGATGAGCGTGGATTCCACACCCAGAAGCAAATGCGTCACTGTTGCTGCCCTCCAAGCAATGCACCCACCATGCCCTTGCCTTCACACGGACGACCTTGGGACAGGCTCCTCGATTCCCCTACTCTGGGTCCGTAGTTGCAGTCGGCCTTCCAAGTTACTCAGGGTAATGTCTCAAATGCCTGCTGCCCTAATCACCTCCTGGCCTGGAGTGATGATGTGATCTATCACACCAACTGGGCCACTTTGCAGATTAAAAAAGGCCTCGTTACATGGAAACAAGCGTTAACCATGACTGACCTGGGCCGTCACTGGCGTATGGCCATCCTACCTGAAAACAAGGTAGAAGCATCAATAGTGTGGTGTCTTTCTGCCAAGCTGGTGGAGACCTCTGTACTCAGGGCTGCAATGCAGGGTAAAAGGCAGGGAATGGTTGGTCATGAGGGGCTCCCAGTGGCCTCCAGTACCCCACTCCAGGGAGAGCAGAGCAACGGGAGAGTCATGGAGTCTATGCCCGGGACCCCAGTACTAGGGGAGGACCCACTTCATGCTCCCTGGTATCCCTCTCTCGGCCAGCCTCCCTACACAGTGACCTGAAATCTTCTGCAGCAATATTTATGATGTCACTCTGTCTCTCACCGTCTCTGTCTCTCTCTCTCTCAGACACACTTGTGTGCATTCTGACATCGATTAAATGAAGTATAGACCAGATCTAGTTTCTCCAGAAGTTTCCAAGTCAACAAATGATCTGGGCAAAGAGATGGCTGGGGACTTCTTAAGCCGGCAAAGAAACTGGCAGCTCAGCATATGGGCCACACTCCTGAGGCCCCTGGCTAGGAATGCCTGGCTCCGTTTTGCACCTTCTTGTGGTTCTCCGTGTCTACAACATTCAGACATGCATAAGATTCTAAATACTGTTATTGACATCATAATGGATGTGAGAATATTAGTTCTCATGCATTAAGCACCTGTTCTGGGCCAAGCATCCTACTAGGCACTTACCTATTAACACTCTAATCCTTACGATCCTATAAAGGAGATGTATGTATCTCCATCCTACAGATAAAGACACTGAGGCTCAGAGAGGTTAACTGTCTTGCTCAAGGTCACACAGCTGGGCAGCGCTGGTACCGACTCCCCCCAGAATCCGCCAAAAGGTGATAAATCCCAAGCCATATCTTTGCCTTAAAAAAATTAGTTGGTGTCTCGAGCAGTCTCGTAAATCACCGCAACTGCTGGTTAAGGTTTGCATAGACTAGTAAAGAGGGTTACGTCATTCTCTCTCCCCAAACACCGGGGAGCAAGGTGGCAAAACCGTGTGGACCCTAACGACGACAGCAGCTTTATTGTGCCGTCACTCGAGTGGTCTCATTTTCCCACCAGCGCACTGGCTGGACACTTTCTAAATGTAAAAATAAGAAACACAACACCAGAACCGCTATTTTGGGTGCATTTAAATTGACAGTTGTGTCCGCGGCGTGTTGCACCTCATTTGCAAGATGCGGCCGCCCTGCTCAGGCCTTCTGCTGACGTCGTGTCCCTGGGGGCTGCACGTGCGATTGGGCCGCCGCTGCTGACCCCCAAAAGGCGCCGGTTCCCGACCCCAGCAGCTGGAAAGAGCTGGTACCTGGGAGCCGAGCATCCTTAGCAGGGTTTTCCTGCTTCTCTGGCTTCTCCGCCTTCCTCGTCTCCGAGCAAGGGCCCGAGGGGTGGGTGCTCACGGCTGATTCCTTCTCCCCGAGGTGCTCCCACAGCCGGGAAAGGGGACGCGGGGCCTTGAGACACCCGGGGAAACAACCGGGGGGCCGGACTGAGGGATCCCCGGCGTGAGTCGCCGCGGATGTGCCCTCCTTCCGTTGTGAGCACAATGGGTGCTTAAAACTTTAATGAATTGAACCCTATGAGTAAGGGACGTTAATCATTTTAATTACCCAGCCGCTTGAAATCAGATATAACAGTCCAATAATGTATCTTTAAACGAACACAACCCTGCCCTATAAAATATCCCTTCCAAACCCATTCTAATAATTTCTATTTATCTTTTCTGACGTTAACTGTTACCCAGCCCGGCCGGCCAACAGACAGCCTTCCCCTCGCACTCGGTTTCAAGGCGACGCCGTCTAGTTTTTCAATATCATTAGCGTCCCCCTGGTGGGCAGAGAGCAAGGCGGTGGCACCGGTCACACTTCACTGCTTTATCTCATATGACAAAGAGAGATGATCCACTTCAATCCGGGCCGGGCTGGCGCAGGGGAAGGTGGCTGCGCAGATCTCCCCCTGCTGCCGACAAACACCGAAGGGCCGCTCCATGTGACTCGCTAACAGCATGAAGGGGCAGACAAATAGATTTTCCTCTATATTTATAACCAGCATCATTCTTCCTTCTAGGGCGTTCAGTGCAGGTAGCTGTTTTATATGAAATGAACAATCTTTATAGACGTACCAGAGCCATAACAAGCCTGATTTTCAGCGAAGCTGAGGTATATAACTCTTACCGAATTGTCAGGCTACTTGCTCAACAAATCAAGCCTAACTTATGATGTTTGCAGTGTAATCTTTATTCCTGTTTGACTAGCCAACTACCCGGTGGTAATAGGATGTTAGGAAAGGGCAGTGGCCATGTTTGCGCAGGCCGTGATTGATAGGCCAACGCGGCATTTTTCATTTATATCTCCCGATTCCAAATCAGTTAAGTTTAGGAAAAATGAAACAAAGTGGCAAGAAAAATGTTTGCAGATTGCAGGCCGGCGCTCCCGCGGATCTGAGTTCAGCCCACATCTGCCGGGATTGTCTGGAAACATTAAGATATCTAAATGAAAATCAATACTGTATGTGCCAGGCATTTACTACCAGGAACAAGCATCAAGAGACCTGAGCTAATCAGACTTCCAGCTTGTGCCTCAGCCATACACTCAACCCCAGGGGTGTCCTAATTGCCCAGACTAATCATAGAAGAGTTAAATTTATAACCAAGAAAGACATCTTGTTTTTCTTACCCGTCATCATCGAGGAGCGGGAAGGTTCACCTGTGAGGTGGGTGCCAGATGTACAGGGGGGACCCCCCGGGCGAAGGAGGGCCGCGTCTCACCTGTCAGGAGAGGGAAGACGAAGTCACCGTCCGCCGTAAAACCAGGCAGCCTCATTCAAGCCCTGGGTGGGAGAGACTCCCACCAGCCCGCCCACGGATCGCAGGCTTCCTTCCCGAAAGCCCCTTAACCACTTAACCCCCATGTTCTGGAAGGAACGGGAGGAGAGGGCCATGTGTCCGCCAGCCCCCCGCCCGCGTGGCCCGCCACCTCGGTTCTTGGTCTCGGGCACACGGCTCACAAAAACAGGCAGCATCGTTGATGTTGGAAATACACGTCTCTGGTTTTCCCTGAGTTCCACTCTCGGCTTTGGTGCCCCGGAACCTCTAGGGCCGCCAGTGTCATGTCACCTGGCACCGCGGAGCTCCCTCGTGCTCTGCACGCACAAGTGCCGGCAGTCTTCACGCCCCCACAAACCACGGAGCCGGGCGACAGCTATTGGCCGAGCCCGCACCACGCTGCTGAAAAACCACCGTGTATCAGGGGACCGGATTCCTAATATTTGCATTCTAGATGCCAACTGTGAGCATATTTTGTGCTATTTTCGACAAATTACACCAAAATATGCAAAATGTTTATAAGGCTGCATCTTCTATTTTTGGCTCCGGTGTATTTGCAGCTTAATAGCCCCTCAGAGATTTGTTTGTCTCCTCTGGAGAAATGGGAAAGTGGAAAATGCAAAAAAAAAAAAAAAGAGAGGGAGAGAGAAGCAGAAAGAAATGAATATGCTTTGTTCACGCAACAAGTTGAGTTCTGCAAGTTTTTTTGTTTTTTGGTTTTTGGTTTTTTTTTTTTTGTAAAAGAGCAGAGCCAGCTGTCCCAGGGGACCTTCCTCAACAAGAAACTTAATAACATTATTTGGATTCTTTGTGCCCCGGATTTCAGATGTATTTTTAATGCATGTGTCTTAAAACAAAACAACCATTGTCAAATGCTGTATTCTCTGCTCACCGGTTTAAATGGTTTCCTAGACAGCACAATTCTGGGAGCATCGTAAGGGTTGTGATCAATGCGAGCTTGTGCCTTGCATCCCATGGCTTCCCAAGGACGCCCCTCGCTTACTGGGGGCCGGGGTGGGGGGGTGACAGTTTGTCACTTGTCTTCCTGAGAAAGGTGTCTCTGGCCTGTCTCTCTGATGTGAACGATGACAGCCTCTTGCCTCCTGTGCCATCGACACGGCTTGGGCGCTCATGCAACTGGGTGCCAGCACGCATCTCTGTCTCCACCCCGGTGACAGCGGCGTCCTGAGCACCTGCATGTGTGCAGCATGAAGGCTGATGTGCTGGAGCAGCGTCCAGGATGCGGGAGCTGGAGAGACGTCTGGGTTGGAGGGCAACAGTTTCCAGCTGCCGGGCCACGAAACCCAGTCGAAAACGTTCAATGCAGCTTCTCCAGTGGAGAAGCTGTTGGACAGGGGCGCCTGGGGGGCTCAGTGGTTGGGCGTCTGCCTTCAGCTCAGGGCGTGATCCTTGGATCCGGAATCCAGTCCCGCATGGGGCTCCCCGCATGGAGCCTGCTTCTCCCTCAGCCTTGGTCTCTGCCTCTCTCTCTCTGTGTGTGTGTGTGTCTCTCATGAATAAATAAATAAAATCTTAAAAAAAAAAAAAAAGGAAATACTGTTAGACAAAAAGGAAGGGGAGGTGGATTATTTTCCAATTTTTTAAAAAAGATTTTATTTATTCATTCATGAGAGACACAGAGAGAGAGAGAGAGAGAGAGAGGCAGAAGGAGAAGCAGGCTCCCTGGGGGGAGCCCGACGTGGGACTCGATCCCAGGACTCCGGGGACATGCCCTGGGCAGGAGGCAGACCCTAAACTGCTGAGCCACCCGGGCTGCCCTACTTTCCAATATCCTTTCTCACCGACTTAACCTAGGAACTGGGCCTCATGCCCTCGCTCTTTGATAACTGGACCAAATTTTTCCAACACCACCGAAGCTTCCGCCAAATGTCATTTCGCCAAAACAGATACAGTCAGGGGAGGAGAGACGTCAACGGCCGAGTCCCCATTCCTTGCCAGCCTCAGCCTAGAACAAGGGGAAGCAGGCACGCATAGCCTCCCGCGCCTCCGAACTCCGGGCCGGCCCTCAGAAGGGCCCGGTGCGTGGGATCCCCCGAGGGCGCCCGGGAGGGTGAGCCTGGCAGCCAGGGAAGTTAGACCCAGACTCAAAAGGGGGTAAAGAACCATCATTCAAGCGCCGAGATGAAGGAGGGCAGGAGTCCCGGATCGGGCGAGGCTGCAGACCGGAGGTCCTGCCCTCGGAACGCCGGGTGGCTCTGCGCCCCGGGGCCCAGGACAGGGCTGCGCCCCCGAATCGGCCGTGAGGCCAGAGGCCAGCGGCTCTGCACCCCTGTGCAGAAGGCAGAGCCGCCCGGCTGGGACAAGGCCTGCCTCCCGATGCTGGGGAGGCAGCGACTCCTCAAACCCCAAGTCCGGCCTGCACCGTCCTCACCTCACCTGCTCCTGCGGCCGGGCATCTGGGGGGATGGAGAAAGGTCCTGGGGTCTCGGCAGAGGGAAACCAGCTACAGGACAGAAGAGCCCAGGGGGTCAGAAGGAGCCCGGGAAACCACAGCAGTCAGGGAGCTTCTGCTCATGGAGGGTCTACACCTGCACCATCCTTGGGGTCAGCCACGCGGCGGCTCCTTTACTGCTCCCCACGGCTCCCAGGGGTGCCCACCGCAGGCCCACGGCATCTGGCCAGAGCCACGGAGAGCCCTGGGGAGCCCACGCCGGGCCCCCCTCGTGCCCTGCTGCTGAAGCACGGAGGCCGTCACCAGGGGGTGAGAGGATGGAGAGGGGACCCCAGATGGGGACCAGACCACATGTGCATCCCCTGCAGCCTGACAGTAATAGCCACGGACTAAGCCCGCGCCAAACAAAATGCTTTAAAATGGGTGCCAGGCCAGAGCGGTGCTTCGTTAAGTGAGCTTCCTGGGGGGCGAGGGGGGCGCAAGCGATCGTGCAATGGAAGTGGTTACACGAAGAACATTTGGGGGCATCAGCAGTGTGGTTCCCTTGGGACCCGCTCCCCAGTCGGACACTGGGGAAGAGGACTGTGTTCTATTACCAACGGCTCTGGCTTCATCTCTCCAGCCCCGCCCCGGCCCTGCTTGAGACCCGCTGTGCCCCGTAGCCCGCCAGCGCTGGCCCCGGCCCAGTGGCACCTGCTTGGCCCCGCTTCCCACAGGACATGGGGAGCATGTTGTAAAGGGCCCCTTCCCTTGTCTTGTGGCTTCGGAGGGAAGGGGCCGGAGAGCGGGGCGGAGGGGTGGCGGGAGAGGGAATGTTCATCCCGGGGATTGAGTCAGGAAGAGGACATGGCTTGTTTAATCCTAATAAATCAGCGGTCCCTGGGAGGTAGAGCAACAGGGGATGGCATGCTAGGCGAGCCGCACATTGACCCAAGGCAGAGCTTGCAGAGAAATGATGTCCTCTCCAGCAGACTCCTGGAGAGATGGTCTGCATTTCTTCTGACAAATTAGAAGTGCCCTGAATGCAACCATTCCTCAGAAAATAGGCCTGATTTAGCAGTGTGCAAGCTGCCATTATCCTGCTGCATAAAAAGACCATTTAAGCAGGGCAGCCTCCAGAACACTGGCCCGCTGGAGGCAGCATTTCTGAGAAATTACCCCCTCGACTGCCACCTAAGCCAGTCACCACCCAAGGGGGAAGCCTCATTTACAACCTAGAAGACCAAGCAGGCTTTAATCAAAGAAAGGCCTCGTTTGTCTCTGGTCCCTGCGTGAGCTCCCAAGCACCCCTGGGTCCCCAGCCCCTCGCCTCACCTCGGACGACCTCGCCACGTCTGGGGCTACCCCATGGGGACCCCCCTCCCAGCTCCACCCCACCCAACGTCCCTTGCCCCGTCTGGAAAAGCGGAGCCTTCGCCATCCCCGCCGGATAGCAGAGCCTTCACGAAGCAGATCTAGTGGCAACCGCGCCCCCAAGATGAGACAATCCATTTGCACAAAGTGTTCGTGTTTCAAAACTTTGCGTGCGAAGATTACAACCTGTCACTACGTTCCCCGGGGACGCACTACCTTTTTTAAAAAGTATCTCTAATGAGATCTACAAATCTATGTTGAAGACAGCTTACTTTATTGTGTTTGTAAAGATGAAAATGTTTTAAATAGGTTATGGCTCCCGGGACTGATAGCCTCACCATGAGGGGAAGGTCATTTCGAAATGTTAATAAAAGTTTTCATAAAATATGACGGCACTCGAAGAGTAATGTTTGGATGTAAAAATAACTATAAAAGTATAATTTCTACCGGGGTGCTCACGCGGTTTTTCTGCGTCAAGATATTTGCCCGAATTCTGGTTCAACGGGGGTTGCAGCTTCTCCAGCTGTTTTGACGGCCGCGCTGGGATTCGATCCTTATTAGTCAGGGCAGCAGCAGCCTCCCCCAGCCCTTGCCAGCTGCTTAGATTAGAAACTTGCCCGGGAAGCAAAGCCTCGCCCTGCCCTGACCGCGACGCTGGTCTTCGAGCGCGACGGCTCAGTCTGCTCGCAGGGGGAAAGCTCTCCTTATGCCCAACAAGTGAGAAAGAGGGATAGAAGCAAAGCCACTAGAAGGATCTAGAAGGGGAGCCCTGGGGGCTCAGCCACCACGCTTTGGGGAGAGCGTGCCAAACTGGAAATATTCAGTTATTTCCTATTCGACGAGCACCTTGGGTTTTCAAGCCAAGCAGCACGAAGGAAACGTCCCCGAAGCAGTTACTAGGCCGGAGCTAACCGATGAGACCCGTCCATCCTCTGTTTGCCAGATTCCGTCGGCTCCAATCAATCCTGGATGTTTCTCTTAGGGCCCCGGGGTCGCACGGGGTCCTCAGGAGTCACGGCTGGGAACGAAGCACCCCGCGGATACTAGAGGAGAGGTTCAGGTACTGGAACCTGGGCTCAGAAGCTTAGGGCAAAGGGCACAGCCCCAGAGCTCACCTACACAACGTCCCCGCTGCATCGCCGTCATCGTCAGCAGGAGACTTCCTTTCTCGGTACCACCCACACGTGCAGCTGGAAATACCCACCGTTCACCGTGGCCAGGGACTGCCGGGGACAGACTCAACTCTCCTTACCGTCCCACACGACCCATGGGATGTTCGTCTGCACCCCGGGACATCTGCTGCTCACTGTCCCTCCGGGCTGACCGTTGATGACATCAACTTCAAACCCCGAGGTCTTAAGGACTCTGCTGTCCACCAAGTCTGGCTCTGACAAAGCAAAACCTTTGCCGTGAGTTTTAGAAGCTGTTCTGAAACTTTTGAAGGTGTCCCTTTGCTCGCACTGTGGTTCGGCCCTGGCAACTTTTTCTGGAAGCAGGGTGGCAGGATGACCCAGGTCCTGAGGGGTCCGGGGAACACAGGGACGATAAGAGACCTCGGTTAAAGTCTCAGAACATCACACCCACGGGTCTTCCTGGTTCTAGAAATCACTGAGTCCATTCACCACGTTGGTCAACGCCTCCTCCCCAGGGAGGGCTTCCTGACCATGTCTTATAGGACAGCCCCATCCATCTCCACCCTTTCCCCTTCATCTGCTGTGTTTTCCGTCTCGGCGTCTGTTATCTCTGAGATATTACAAAAGGGACTTATTCATTTATTATTTCTCATCCTACCCCCAGCATTAGAATGGAAGCTACGGGAGAGAAATGACTTGGCCTTGTTCAGTGCTCTTCTCAGTATCCAGAACAGTGTCTGGCATATGGCGATGGTTCATTAGGTATTTGTGGGTAAGTAAATGGATGGGCCGTGTGAACAGGACACTGTCATCTCCCAGGCTCTCACGAGACAGAGAGGAGACTCAAAGCTGATGCTCAGTGCCAGAAGCCACCTCCTGCATCCTGTGTCTGGGGGGAGGAATCCAAACTCACACCCAGAACCCACTTGCACACACAGCTTTGTTCGTGGCACGGCTCTGTGCAGCCGATCCAAAGTCCTATTGAGATAGCTTTCTACTGAGTTCATTCTACAAAATTCCAGATTCAGATCTGATTGAAACAAACAAACAAAGATGCAAACAAACAACCTAAAGAGATGTCGCTAGGAACAGGGAACAGGGCGCATAGAGTGAGCATCGGCGAGTGGACTACGACGGGGCGCGCAATCAGAGGGTGATGCACATCTATCAGGAATGCTTCAGAAGGAATTCCAAACTAGTGGGAGGTCAGAGATTAGAATCTAAGATTCCTTTTTAAATGTTACAGTCTGTAGCACACAGAATAATGACCCCCAGAAATGTCCACACGCGAAGCCCACAAACTGTAAATACGCTACCTTACATGGTAAAGGCGCTTTGCAGATGGGATTAAGGATACAAATCCTGGAGGTAGGGGAGATTATCCTGGATTATCCTGGTGGGCCCAAACTAACCACTTCAAGCCTTAAGAAAAGAAAAAAGAAAAGAAAAGAAAAGAAAAGAAAAGAAAAGAAAAGAAAAGAAAAGAAAAGAAAAGGAAAAAAAAAAAAGGAAACCTTTCCTGGCTTTGATCAGAGAAAAAGACATGAAGAGGAAAAACAGTGTCGGAGAGATGCCACTTCGCTGCCTTTGAAGATGAGGGTCATGAAACAGAGCATGAGGGCAGCCTCTAGAAGCTAGAAAAATGCAAGGAAATGAATTCTCCCCTAAAGCCTCGAAAGGAATGCCTTGATTTCAGTCCAACGAGACCTGTGTCAGACTTCTGACCAAGAGAACTGCGATATACTATGCTTGTGTCGGTCAAGCCACCGAGTTTGTGGTGATTTAGCAGAGCGGCAATAGGAGACTCATACACGGTCTTCTGATGTCTTGCCCAAACGAAAGAAAAACTGTTGGTCAGAAAAGTCTGAGTTCCAAGGCTATTCCCCTTCTGATCTCCCTCACGAGATCCGTGAGCTCCAGCGAGGTGGGTCTTTACCCTGAGCTGAGCCCAGTAACTAAAGATGGCAGAGAGGACACGTCAAGTTTGGGAGGCAGCTGCTGACCCCAGAAAGTTCACCATTTAGTCCGTTTAGACTCTAGAAGGCATTTTCTGTTACACATAAATTTTTCAGAACCAGAAGGTGAAGTCTTTTCCCTCCCGCTTAGACTGGAGGAATTTGGGTGGCCCCTCTGGGTTCCCAGCTCACACCAGTTACACACGCCCTCAAGACCCAGAGGTGGGCACATCACCTCCAAGGTGGGGACCAGGCTGGAGAAATAAGCTAAAAGGACAAAGCTCACTGGTTCCTCCGCAGGAAGCTGTCTTACTATTTCTTGTCTCAGAATAAGTCCTATTTCAGAGTTGGAGGAAGACAATACTACAAAAATCAGCCACTTGCCACGCCATCTCTGTCTCAGCTCCCACTCAAGAGGCTTCAACCTGTCCATCTGGGAACCAGCAAATATTCCAACACGTTGAACTGAAAAAGGAACAACTTGCCCACCTTGTGACTCGCTCTGACTTAATACCACGCCCTTATACTATCTAACACCATTCACACGTCCCACACACTGGGACACCCCAAGCTACTTCACCAAACCTCCCGCCAGCCTCCTCAGTCTAGGACTCAAATCTGACTCAGCCCCTAGCACTCAAAACCTCCAACTTCTCTCTAGAAGAAGAGAAGGGTCACCCTCTCTGCTTCCTAGCAAAACGACCTGAGTGTGCATACATGAGGGCCAGGCGAAAAATGAAATCTTGGCCTCGATCCGGCTCTGGGTAGGTCTGCCTGGTGGCAATCTCCAAGTCCCGAAAATGTATAATTGAAATGGACATACTTGGAAGTTGTTAAACCTCTAAATTGGAGCCTCGGTGTCCATCGAAAGATGACTGGATAAAGAAGCTGTGGTCTATGTATACAATGGAATATTCCTCAGCCATTAGAAATGACAAATTCCCACCATTTGCTTCGACGTGGAGGGACCTGGAGGGTATTGTGCTGAGTGAAGTAAGTCAATCGGAAAAGGACAAACATTATAGGGTCTCATTCATTTGGGGAATATAAAAATTAGTGAAAGGGAATAAAGGGAAAGGAGAGAAAATGAGTGAAAATATCAGTGAGGGTGACAAAACATGAGAGACACCTAACTCTGGGAAACGAACAAGGGGTAGTGGAAGGGGAGGTGGGTGGGGGGTTGGAGTGACTGGGTGACGGGCACTGAGGGGGGCACTTGGCGGGATGAGCACTGGGTGTTATGCTATATGTTGGCAAATTGAACTCCAATAAAAAATATGTATTAAAAAAATAAAAATAAAAATAAAAATAAATAGGGCAGCCTGGGTGGCTCAGCGGTTTAGCACTGCCTTCAGCCCAGGGCGTGATCCTGGAGACACGGGATCAAGTCCTACATCGGGCTCCCTACATGGAGCCTGCTTCTCCCTCTGCCTGTGTCTCTGTCTCTCTCTCTGCCTTTCATGCATAAATAAATAAAATCTTTAAAAAAATAAAAATAAAAATAAATAAATCGGTTCCTTGGGCCTTTGGGTAGGAGCTCTCATAGTACAGAAAGCCAAGTGGAAGTGTCTCAAACAGCTCCTGTGCCCAGCCAGGAGGATAAATATGTGTGTGGCTCCTGGCATATCTCATTTAATTCACCAGTCTGATCCCGACAGAAATCCAGCAGATCCCAAAACATGACGATGGGCAAACTTCATCAGATGCATGCCCTCCAGAGGGTGAGAGATAAACCCTAAGAAAATTCAGGGACCCATCAAATCAGCAATGGTTTTTGGAATCCCGTGGTCAAAGACACACAGGGACGTCCCAATCGAAATAATTGCATCTCACATTTCCCACAAATAAAAAGAAAGCACTCTCTCAGCTCACCCCCACCCCCCACCCCCAGATTCTAGAGACAGGTATTCCGCATTTCAGAACATCGCTCCAATCCATTTGCTGAGTGATGAGAGTGTCTTCCAACTTTGACAGGGACCCCAGATCAGGAAAAGGCTCAGCAGCAGGTCCAGGAGGCAGGCGATCCCTCACGGCCCGGAAGACGCAGTGTTATTAGAAGTGACTCCGGTGGGAAAAGACTATACAGTGTATGCAGCAAGGAATTAGACACCGTATGAACAACACCTCAAGTGTGCTCCTGGGCCCTCATGGAGACAAAGTGCCTGCCCGCGGAATATCACGCATGCAATCAGAGCTAGCTGTGGTGAACTAGGTTTCGTCAGACCTACCAAATTGTAAGATCAGGTAAATCCAGAGCAGCCCATTGTAATATGGAAGAATTTGACGAAGGATTGGCATTAGTAGGGCCAGCGAGCAAACTGGTATCCCAGACCCCGTGTCATCCACTACTGTAGCACCAGGGCCTCCCCCAGCTAACACCTCCGGTATCATAGGTACCCTTGTGACCAACTAATGGAGAAAGAAGAAGGCTGAACTCAGTTCTCTGATCAGTATGTGGATATAAGCTTCAAAGAGACCACTGGTGACTATGGTCCCACACAGCAAAGGCCTTAAGAGACAGCAGGGAGGAAAGATCTTCCCAATAGCCTGAGCTTTGGGTGGTGATCCTGGTAATTCACTCTATAGATGGAAAAAAGGTGACTTGACGTATGAATATATAGAGAATCATGGGCAGTGGAGGGTGGCTTAGTTGCATGGTCGAGAGGCCTGGGAGGAAAAAAATTGGAATATTGCAGACAAAGAGATCAGAGAAAGAGGTATATGGATGGATATGGGAGGGCACACAGGGTGAGGGTGTTTGTAATGCGTGATAGTGCCCACTAGGGAGCACGGAGGAGGTACTAAGCCATCAAGCAGAAGGAAAGACATAGCAGGGGATAGCAGGCAGCCTCTGAAAGGAGCAGAGACACGGTAGCCCAAAGGTGATGCATGGACCCAGTATCGTAGGACCCTGTTTCTCTAAGACTAATGTAGCTACTATCACTGCCAAATGTCCAACTTGCCAGCAACAGAGACCGATGTTGAATCCTTGATATGGATTCACCATACCACAAGAGGGTTAACCATCCACTTGGCGGTAACGTGATGACATCGCATGGCTTCTACCCGGGAAAGGTAGTGATTCAGTTTGACCAGAATTGACCCATACTCTGGATAAGAGCCCTTTCTTGCCCACAGGGCCTTAGCTAGGACTAGTGTGCAAGGGTTAACCCCAAAGCCAGACCTCACATAATGTTGCACATCATGCAAGGGCCCTGCTTTATAACATGGGAATATCGGCCAGGAGATCCACTGGTCCTTTCACTTACCTCCCCACAAGGGAAGCTGCCAGCTTGATAGAGGAATGGAATGGCCCAGGCCGGGCACCCCCTTGGAGGTGACATCCTGAAAGAATAGGATAGTCTTCTCCAGGACTCAGTAGCCACTCTAAAGCCATGAAAATTATAGGATTCTGTTTCTCTAACAAGTAGCATAGACGGGGTCAGGAACCCAAGGCGGAAGTCAGTGGGCCTCCACTTACCGTCCCTCCTGATGATCTGCTTGTCTTACTGTCTCTACCACTCTAGGTCCAGTATATCTAGAGGTCTGGAGAATTTAGGTGTGCTGTCCCTGTGACTCTAAGCCCAGTATAGCTAGAGGTCCTGATTCCCAGACCAGGGACTGGTCCCCACCGGGGGACTTAGCAAGAGTCCCATTACATATTTAGCCGTAATTGTCACCTGTTCGTTTGGAGTTCCTATGCTAAGAGTCGAGCAAGAAAGGAAAGGAGGAGATAGGATTGTTGTTAAATAATTCGGGCAGCCAACCGACCCAGAGCCCTAACTTGGAAATAGACGGATGAATGAATCAGCCGTGGATCAGAAAGGGCATGGTGACCCGAAGGCCTTTAGAGATGATCATTGCAGCAGGTGAGTCACTCAGACCAGTAGACTTTCGAGCCAAGGATAAGAATAATGCGTAGCAGAAAACAGAAATGATGACTCACAGAAGTGGCCAAAGATCAGCTTCAGGGGTGGGGATTGTCGCTTGTCCCACTAACTTTCCCCTAGTCGGTCCCTCCTGGAGAAGAGGCCAACCAGGATCCTGGAAGAGCTGTTTACCACACTGACTATATGAAACGAGTAGATGCGTGTCGCACAAAGGGTGGACTGTAGTGGCCTGAGTGTGATTTACTCACCCCGGCTCCTGAGACTATTGGCGGCTGACAGCCCTCAGCCGAGCTCCCCTGTGGAAGCTGTCCTCAGATGATGGGACTTAGCCAAGCCTTACGCAAGATCACACCCCCTTCCCAGAGGCAGCCGACATCCAGGGGCTAGTTGGCCAGATGGGAGTAGTGGTAGAAGGACATTTGTACAGAGCCACCCCGGCTCCAGAAAGCTCCAGAGGATTTGCTGAGGCCTCTGCTGCAGCTCCATTATGGTTTGATATCTCCCTCCGTCCGACCCTGCTCTCCTTACACTTCGCAGGTGTTGCTCCTAAGAGATTCCCCCCAGTGAACGTTCTACACACAAATCTCGGAATCTCAGAAAATGCTTCCTGGGAAACCCAACTTAGGACGAATTCTTATTTTAAAAGACAGGCCTATTTGCATTAGCACATGTAGACACCCACGTGCCTAAACTCTTCTCGTTTCCTGTTTCACTGAGGACAAAGACCAAACGTCTCGCCCTGGACCATAAAAGCCCGCTTGGCCTGGGACCCAGCGATCCATGTGTGCAGTTCCCCTTCACGCACCTCTCCTCCCTGCTCTCCGTGTTCCACCCGCCCTGGTCTTCTGCGGGTTCCTCAGTTACGACACGCATTCTCTTGCCCCAGAGTCTTTGCACGGGGGTCCTCTGTTATATGCCTCGTTCAGACGTCAAGCCAGAGGAGTCCTTGGTCTTCCCTAGTCTTGGTCAGATGACCATTACATGTACGTGCTCACAGAACCTTGCACTCCTCCTTCATGACACTTTTTAGTTTGAATTACATATCTGTGTCCTCCCCTGATTAATGCTTCTTTTGCTCACCATTATACCTCCAGCTCCTCGCACAATGCCAAGCGCAGAGCTGACAATAACTATCCATTAAATTAAGACACTCATTCCGCCTTAAACCAGGTTCAAACGCAACACATACATAGAGCCTTTTTCTTTTCTTTTCTTTCTTTTCTTTTTTTTTTTTCATAGAGCCTTTTTCACTATAATCTGTCTTTTGTGGGTATTCTCCTTGTCCGGTGACTTAGAAGATAATCACGGGGCCTAGTACCCAGTCGGTGCTCAGGAAATACAACCTGAATTTACTGTTACGCTTTAAGCAGTTAGTACATATTTCGGGGGAGGAGGGTTTGGTTTTTTCCCATTAGACTGTGAGCTCCTTGAGAGAAGGAGTTCCCTCTTATCTGAGCTCTAAGCAAGGAGCTTGGCGACTGTTTATTGAACGACATCCTCAGGAAGTGTGAATGTAAACATCTGGCTCTTTTGGAGATGATTCTTGTTTTTTTATTTCTTCCAGACAGTTGCTATCACAGAGACACACACACTGCTCACGTAGGGTCAGAGGGTGCTAATCAGCTCACATTCACTGACCCTAGTCTTTTGTAGGAGAACTCAGGGAATCTCACCCTGAGGGAAATGCCCCCTTGGCATTCGCTGTGCCAAATTAACAAATATTTCAGATAGGTCGCAGCTCCCCACAGATGCTGCCAAATGCCCTACAACAGGGCCAATGAACCCAACGCTCGCTGGGCTGAGGCGACTGAGAGTGGAGACCCCATCCAAAGAGGCGGCAGGGACCCGCTCCAGGCGGGTAGGGGCCGCCACGCGGGATATGGGTCCGGTGCTGCCAGATATTTGGATTCTTTCAAAAGAATGCAAGCAAAACTGGGTTTTTATGGGACTCTCTCGATTTTATATTTATCCTCAATTTTAAAAAAGAAGAAGGAGACCAAAAAAGACATCACGCTATCCAGATAAAATAAGCCCACAGAGGAGCCAAGTTCATGGATGGGCTTTGGCAAGCTTTGGGTTGGAAGTCACACCAGGCAGCCTCTCTGAACTCCCCGGAAGAGGAGACAGGGCCCCAAGATTCTCTGTGTCTCAGTTTCCCCGTCTGTCAAATGAGCCGACTGGGCCAGATGGTCCCGCTGTCCTACCCTGGGCGTCCTTCTCCGTCCTGCTCTCTCTGCCCCTCACCTCCGCACAAGCCACGTTCACGTGTGACTTGAAGCCAGCAGCTGGAAAGGTATTTTGCCGGGATTTCCATTTCTTTGAAGGGCTAATTACGACAGACAGGGGGAAAACAGGCACCTCGCTCTCTTTCACATCTCATTACATTTATTCGGCTTTATTACTAATTTCTTTGTTCATATAATTTTCACCCTGGGATCTGCCTTTTTGTGTAGTTACCCCAAGTCAGGGAACCCGCCTGAACTCAGGAGGCCCCGCTCACCTCCTCTGGTATTTGTGGATGTTCGAGCGACAGTTCAGACAAGCCGCCTGAGCCACGCGCGTCTCCAAAGGGCACGCGGGCTGCCCAGGGACGAAGGTGCAGCCCCCCGGCTTCCTGCAGGTGAGCCTGGGGACGTGCGCCCGCCACGGGGGTCCACCCGGGACCCACAGGCAAGGTCAGGAGGCCTGTCCCTCAGACGCCCCCACCCCAGCCCCCCAGCAGCAGGAGGACGCCGCAGCCGCCGCGCCGGCCGGCACCTGCCCTGGGTGACAAGCTGACGTTTTCTCGTGGGAAGGTCCAGCCTCTCCCGTGGACCTCCACGCCGCCTCCCAGGCACCCGCGGACACACCAGCCCCGCCACCTGCCCTTGGCGGCGGGCAAAGCCGAGCCTCGGGGTATGGAAACTCATCTCCAGTTACTCTACAACAAATTCACGAAACGGGTCCCGAAGCAGAGGCCGAAAACTGCAGGAAATGTGCGCACATTCACCACGAAGTGCCAACCCAGAGGACAAACTCGGTAATCCCACCAATGATGTTCCAAAGCCGTGATGGCTAGCAGCCGACAAATGCCCGCAGACCTCAATCCATTTTTATTGTATTCAGGCTGCAGTGTTGTATTTCCTGCCTCCCCTTAGCACCACACATACAGTGTACTTGAAAACAAAAATCTATAATATTGATCCCGCAATGTCACCACAATTATTCTTTTGAAACAGCCATTGAAAACAAATTACATCTGCACTGCCTTTTCATCCGCCTGCTGCGAGTGAGCAATGCTCACCCTGGCCTCCAGCACCGCGGCGTTAGCACTGTGTCACCGCCGACAGGACAGCCCAGGGAACGGCGGGGGGGAGGGGGCGGCCGGCAGGGAGACGGATCGAAGGGGGGGGTCCGGACCCAGGGCGGCTGCAGGCTCGAGGATTCGCACACCCAGGCGGCTGCCGGGGCCCCGGGCCCCCTCCCGGCTCGATAAACCAAATGCGGTCGTTGGACTGTTGGAATCGACAGAGGTTTAACCGAGGCCTCATTTTCGGATGCTCCGTTGAAAATCTACTGACAACAAGTATTATTGGAAGCAGCACGGTCTTCACCTGGTGGCGCGTGATTCCACTGACGAATCGAAGCCGCCTTCCCGGAACAGTGGCATTTCAGGCAGGAGACAACGGACACGGCCCCCACTCCCTGCACCCCAAATCCCAACGGGCACCGAGATGACCCGCCCAGAGGAGGCCGGGGGTCCCCGTTCTCAGCAAGCTGCATCCCCAGAGCCCCCAGAGACGGCAGGGACCCCCGGGCTCCTCGGCCGTCACGCGGGAATGCGGAGGCCACCTGCAGCCGTGGTGTGCGGGCCCCCCAGCAAGATCCCGCACCCCCCTCCGCAACACCCCAGCCAGGTGTCCTGGGAACGGCGGCCTGTTGGGGGCCTGCCTGCCTGTTTTCGATTGTCATACGTGGAAAAATTCTCCCTACGCAGTAATTAAATTCCGTGCCACCGCGCGGTGGGCAAAGGGAAATTCTTTTGTTAAGGTTTGACCACACAAGTCACAGTGGTGGCTCTTGCAGGCGGGAAGTGATAACTTTGGAGCATTAAAAAAACCAATAGCCTTGTTGACATGGACATGGGAACCTAACCCCTGAAGCCTCCTGGTATGACGCATTGATTTTCCTGTCCGTGTACAGTTCTAAAGCCATCCATTCTGCATGGTCAGGACTCAAAGGGCCAGAGAGAGGAAAAAAATCTGTTCTCTCCACTGTACCTCCAGGCAAAGTTGAGAAATAAATTCTACGTTTTGAGAGATGATTTGTTCAAGCCATGTTTAAGAGAATATGATTGCATTAAGAAGGGAAAAAAAAAATATTTGGTTTCCCTGACCCTCACAACCTGTAGCCGCCGACCCTCGTGCAAAAGCCTGACGCCATAGGCATGGCCTAGAAGGGCGCAGAGAGCAAGGGCGGGGAGAGGGGGGCGGGGAGGACCTCAGGAATTGGGGGACTTATTTAGTGTTCTCCAAATAATACTGCCGAGGTGCCCGAAAATTGCTGAAATGGTCGTGTCTGTCCACCTGTCGTTCCTCGGATCCTTTTGGCTGCTATTATTTCGAAAGGGCTGCATTCCTCCTTGCTGGAGGGCCCCTTGTGATATGGTTACTGTCCTGCTTGCTTTCCGATCCTCTTTTTTTTTTTTTTTATTCTACAGATGGAAGAGGCCAGGCTGACTCAGTCTTCAGGGTCTATCTGTGAGCCTTCCCCAGGCACACGTGTCACGCTGCCCCCCACCGCCCGACACACTGTCCCCGTGTGCGGTGGGGCTGCGGGGTCCAGGCAGCTAAGGGCTCCCCTGCCAGCCTCCCGGGCCCTCCTCCCATTCTCCTGTGCACTTTGGGGTCCATATTCAAAAATGCCTCCTCCGTGTCACCAAAACCCCTCCCCGCTCATGGCTATGACAGGGAGGGCCCCTGGGTGACGGGGATGGAGAGAGAGAGAAAGAGAGAGAGAGAGGCCAGGCCTTGGGGAAGTTTGCTGAGACACCACAGGGGACTCCGTGTGCAGCCGGTCTCACATGTTCGGGACTTTCTGAGTGTTTAGCTATTTTAGTTCCAAATAAAGAAAGCTCCAGTGCCGGTCAGGACGCTGAGCTCCTGGAAGTGGAAGACTAGTGTTTGAGCTGCAAATTTGCAGTGCCGCTCTGCAAAGTATTACATACATCATTTCCTGGTGCAGAGGGATATTGAGCTATTTCAGTGGAGCCAAAAAGGAAAGACCGAAATGGTGTAATTTCCCTGACCTAGACAGAACTACGGACTGAATACAGAAATAGAAAATGCTAAAGCCAATGTTCCTACAAGGTTCGTCTCTATCAACGTAGACTCCACATATCCCAAGTGTATACAACGTGAACCCAGCATCAGCACGCGTGCACACCACTGGAAGCCATAAACCCAGTCACACAAAACATCCCTACCGGATGATTCCGTCTTGCCAGACCTACAGAAGTATCCTTAAATTAGGTCGGTGCGAATGTGTGCGTATATTTATTATTAAAATACTTACTGTTCTGCCTTTTGAAGTAGATGGACAAATGATTTAGGAGTGGGACTAGACCAGAAACAAAATTAATGCAAATAATGTGTTGATTTTTTTTTAGCTTGATTAGCCAAGCCAATGGAAAATTCTAGAAAACGTATACAATTATTTTAACTGTCACAGGCTGGCAATTGTAATTGACATGATTTGTACGAGATGCAGTGTAATAACTGAATATATTAAAAAAAAATCTCATGCCTTGATTACCAGGAGAACATTACTAGTGCCACAATATTATTAACAACACAATTATCGTGGCATCCCTAGGATACGCTCTTAGCACTTCAATGCATTAGTGAACCTTTGCTAACGAAGAAAAAATTAAAGTACAGCAAATTTCAAAGCACCAGTTGTACCCAATATCATTAAAAATTTATAAAACTTCCCCTGAACATGACAAGTGTTTGGTTTAAATGAAGATCAGCCACAAGGAGAAAGCAGAAATCTTGTTACTCTTTGTCTCCTTCCTTACCCTATCTCTCTGCCTCTCTCTCTCTCTCTCTCTCTGCCTCTCGCTCTCTCGCTCTCGCTCTCTCTCTCCCACAGACCTCCCCCAACCGGCACCACCTCAATCCAGCTGAAATATGTAACCATTACAGAGTGACAGCTTGACACACAATGACCCGTCAGAACATTCATCTCGCAATGTTTTATTTTAGTGAGGAGCCAAACTGCAGAAAAAATAAGCAAGTTGTTTCAAGGCTTGGAAGGAGATCAAACATTTCTGGCATCCCCACTTACCAGACCTTTGATTTACAATGGACTTGTCAGAGCCCGATTAGACAGTGTGTGGTTAAAACCCTACAGAGGCTCCTCCGTGCCCCAGCCCACCGACCGCCACGGCCCCCACAGAGAGCATCCCTTTGTTCCCGGAACCCGCGAGCCGGGCTCAGGCACAGAACTTTGCCCCCTTGCAACAGGGCCCCCCGCAGCAGCACGGAAGAGCCAGTCCCGCTGCAATTAAGTCCCTTCTGCCAAGGTGGAGAGAGAGAGAGACAGACAGACAGACAGACAGACGGAGAGCAGAGAGGAGAACGCGTGCAGGCTGAGCGCCTCTGCCATTTTCTCTCCTCCTCTCCCTTCCAAGTCAAAAGTTATCATCGTCCCCCCCCCGCAGAAGGCAAAACGTCCCCCAGCGACTGCTACCACCACCACCACGAGTGAGCTTTCTCAACCTCATTCAAATGGAAACACTCAGCTTAAAAGGGAAAGAAAAAAAAAAAAAAACATATATACGCGTCGGACCAAAAGTGCAGGTGTTTAAAATATGTTCGCGGTATTACGATTTTTGCTAGTAATTACAACTATGAAAATGGCTGGAAATATATTGTTTCAATTTGTATGGAGAACAATTGCAGAGAGAGAGAGGGAGCAGCGTGATCTGTGCCTGGCATTGGAATGTGTAATTCCTTAACCCTATATGGCGGCGTAGGGCTCGCTGGAGCAAATTATGAATACATGTGTTTGGAGAGCCTGAGTAGTAAATTTGGGTTCTGTGCATCCGTAACAATGCGATCTGACATGTGTGATTTATGGAATATTAAGTTAATACAGTATTATGAAATTAGCTTAATGTACTAAAGCTGTAATTTTAAACTGAAAAACAATGCAACCAGACGTAAACAATATCAACATTAGCATTTTGTGAAAGCTGAAACCAATTCACTCAAAACGTGTCTGGAGAGCCATAGATTCGCCTCGCCCAGACAGGCCCAAGTCTCGGGAAAGTTTCAGACCCCAGGACAATACTCTGTGCTCCGCAGGCCAAGCGGCCCGCTCTCAACCCAAAGCAGGATGCGCCCGCCACGGGTGCCAACCCGGGAGCCCGCCCCGCCACAGCCCTCCGGGAAATCGCCGGGAATGACCCCGAGCTCTTCAGACCAGAAGTCAAGGGCTTCGGCCTGCAGTGTCCTCGAAATAAACTCTGGAGAGGCAGGCGGCCGGGGCGCCAGACGCGGTCCCAGCAGCCTGGGAGTCCACAGCCTGGAACGAGACCTGGAGGCCCAAGCAAATCGTACTGATTAAAAACAAGTCTAGCAGCTTAGCTCTTCAGCTCCCGGGAGGGGCGGCCTGCTTGGGACCCGAAAGGGACCCCGAAACCTTGGGGTTAGGTCAGGATAAGCCATCCCCGCGCCAGCCCGGGATCCGTGCGAGGTGGGCACTGGGTGAGTAGCGGGCTTCCCTGGAGGCCTCCACCAATGACGACGGGCTGGGTGGCCCGGGCTAGGGCCAGATGAAGGTCCTCCCTGTTTCCCAGACCTCCCCCGTCTTCCCTCTCACCTCCCCGGGGCCGAGGACCCGCTGGGATTGGACAGGAGTCGAGTCGGTGCAAGAGCGGCCCCGAACCAGACAGAAGTCTACAGCCAGGCTTCAGGAGGGCAGCGAGAAAGAAGCCGGTGGTTAGAAAAGACTACCAGGGCTTTCTGGGCTTTCAGCTGAGATTGCTGGAAATGTCACGAGCCTCAGAAGGGATATGTGTGGAGCCCAGACGGGGCCCTTTGGGGCATTTTGCTTCCTCGGCCCAAGCACGCCACCCCTTGGGGAGCGTCAGGCTGGAAACCCAAACCCAGATTTCCTCAAAGCCTCGAGAAACGAGAACTAAAGCATTGGGCCTGGATTCCCCGGGGCTCGAAGGGCTTGCTCGTCACCGTGGACTTAGACTCTCAAGATTTGGGGTTAAGCGTAGGCCTGAACCTCCTCCAGGCGCGGAGAACCAGGCATGTTGGTTCCTGCCATCTTGATGAACACCAAGCCTAGTCGGTAAAGGACAATGTGCCAAAGGACCACACCCAGCCCGTGGACAAAAGGACGCTGTCTCGGATGAAATGCCCCATGACCCTCCTTCGGAAGGGACCAGACACCGAACCCTACGCTTCTCCCCACGTGGAGAGGCCCAGCGCACACACGTGCTTAATGATGCGAGGGTCAGCGTATTCACGGTAGGTGTTTCGGAGCATTCCCGTTCCGACGTCCCCTACATAGGGTTTAACGTGGCAAGCAGGATTATTCCATCTATCAACATGTCACAGGGTCTTCATATACCCGTAGTAAAAATAAAAGCATTCTACTTAAAATAAATGAAAAGTGTATGTCAAACTTAGAGATGAAACAGTTGCCGGAGTTCACACTGGAGAAAATCAATTCTCAAATCTCGCAGAGAGGTTTGGTGCCTCCTCTGTCTTGCAAAGGCGTCTGGCTGTGTTCTCTGGGTTTGTTGGCTTTTATTTTTAAGATGCCCTGCATTTATTACGGGAGCCAGAGAGGCAAGAGCTGAAAGCCAATACTAATGTTTTAATTCCATCAAGTACGTTTCAATTCCCATTTTGCATTTTGCATTAGGAACCGAGACTCAGTCAATACTTCACAGCACCGTTGCTCGCGGTCGGGCACCGGGGCTTCACCCAACCTGACAAATGCTTCTGCTTCGCAGCACGAGGATAAACGGGGCTCGGAGTTAGGAACCCACTCGCTGCTCTTTCTTCCTGCAAACACCTTGTCTCGTCACAACGCGTTTATACGGAGACACACCACGCATCTTGCTCCTCCTGCGAGTGCCTCTTGAAGAAGCCACCTTTTTTTATTATTATTATTTTCCCTCCAGAATTATTAATCTCCAGAAATCACATAACCCTCCACCGGAGAGCAAGGTGCTCTATCCCAGCGTCAGAGCCCAGCACACCAGATGTTTTTACTGAATCCCCGTCTCCATATGCTCGCTCCCTGGGCTCCACGGGACTAGCCATCTCTCTCCCCTGAGCGGACAGGAATGACAACGTGGGCAGCTTGCTTGATTCTGAAAGATAAACATGTTCCCAATGAAAAAAAATTAAAAATAAGTATACATCTGCTCCCGGCTCAAATCTTATGTTGTTTTTTGGGGGGGAGGGGGGTTGTTTTTTGTTGTTGTTGTTGTTGTTTTTGTTGGTTTTTTTTGGTCACCTCTTTAAAAGCAGGAAATGCCCATTTTCTTAACGTCTCATTTTTTTCCTGTGTGACACATCAAAATATTTTAACTGAGGGAAAAAAAAAAGAGAGAGAGAGAGAGAGAGAAGAGTGGTCGCAGACCCTGACGCCAAGGCTCACCCGTGAAGGTTTCCTAAATTCGAAGTCACACCACTTAAAAAGGAGCGACGCACCCCAAATAAACAGCCAAAACTGTACACAGTGTACCAAACGCATACAAGGCAGTGTGCGTGCACGTGCGTGTGCGTGTGTGTAAAACAGATGGGCCTCCCAAATTCTTTCTATTCTAGCGACACTTTTAAAATAAAAACCACAATCCACGCCTTGATTTCTAAAAAGCAGTGTTTTGATGGACTTTTCTTCCAAACCGGTCCTCAGCTTCCGCCACACCTGGCACTGGCCGGACAGCACTTGCCAGCCATTAGCTAATGACTCAGCTCCAGAGCTGCTGGTCGGTCGTAGAAGAGCAAATTCCTCCTTAAAATCCATCCCTCCCGGGACCCGTGGGTGGCTCAGTGGTTGACCGCCCGCCTTCGGCCCAGGTTGTGACCCCCGGGTCCCGGGATCAAGTCCCGCGTCGGGCTCCCTGCATGGAGCCGGCTTCTCCCTCTGCCTGTGTCTCTGCCTCTCTCTCTGTCTCTCATGAATAAATAAATAAAATCTTAAAAAAAAAAAAATCCGTTCCTCCATCACAGGACAGGACTATGCTGGTTACCTGTCGTGTAATTGACGTGGCTCAGAGGGGGGAAGCGATGGGAGGGAGAAAAATCAGCCTAAATAGGCCCAACTGTCCCCAGACCCGGGCCTGGGGGGTCCTTGTAGCCAGCAGGTGCGTGCACCCCATTCTCACCCCCACTTAAGCCAATTACGTATAAACAAATTAACTTCCCGGGCCGGTTCCCTCTGAATTACTCCCTGGTCTCCGAGTGGTTTTTCCATCAGGACAAACCTTTTCCTTTCCCTTATGCACCAGCAAACATACTGATACAATTTAAAGGTCATGTTCTTTTCAAACTGACAAGAGCCCTCCAAAGTTTTGACGAGCGGCCCTCCAAGCCTCACACCCCTACGGGCGGAAAGGAATTAAGTAAAGCATCACTTGGTGGAGGCTCAATCATGTGAACTGATTAGAAAATGCATCCGGGGAGGGGGGTGGGGTGTGGGGAGGGAGGGGGTGCGCTCAGCAAGGTGACGGCAGCTCATCCCGAAAGGAGATGTCACGCCGCCAGGCAGAGAGCCCCCGACACCGGGCTGGGGGAGCCAAGGAGGGGTCAATGAAGATATAATTACCTTCCCGCAGAAAGCCTCCGCTTGCCCGAGTCCCCGGTGGGCACCGCTGCACCAGCCTCCCCTCTTTTATTCCCTCAAACTTTACCCCAAACCCCGAAACTGAATTAACTGTGTCGTTTCTTTTTTTTTTTATTTAAGATTTTATTTATTTATTAGAACACACAGAGAGAGAGAGAGGCAGAGACACAGGCAGAGGGAGAAGCAGGCTCCATGCAGGGAGCCCGACGTGGGACTCGATCCCGGGTCTCCAGGATCACGCCCTGGGGTGAAGGCGGCGCTAAACTGCTGAGCCACCGGGGATGCCCAATGGTGTTGTTTCTGAGGCCCAAGAGGACGTTGGTTTGATCAAAGCTAAAGAATCACCCGAAGTATGGATTGTGCGTATGCGTGCATTGTGTGCGGACAACTGACATGTTTATTTGCAGTTGTGTTTGCATTATCAGTGATGGGGGGGGTTAGATAGGCAGTCCATGATTTGTTTTTTGGGGTGTTTTTTCTTTTTCCTTTTTTATCTGTCCCTGGAACAAAACCTGGCACCGTGTTGTCCATGGCGTCGGCAGACGCTCTCCCCCCAACTCGGGGAATCTGATCAACGGCGTTGAACTTTCTTCCGGTATTATTATTATTTTTCTGGTTACTGTTATTATTATTTGACATTTTTTCTTTTGATTACTTTGTTCTTCCACCAAAGCCCGCTGAGGATCACTGAGACATAACGGTGCTTGATGGTCAGAGACACTCCCCATGCTCGCTGTCCCAGCCCGTGGGCGCATGGTGATGTCCGCAGTCCATGAGGGAGACGGGGGACCTACCCTGCCCTGGCCCTCCCTCCTGGCCTCTCCTTCCTGCCCTCTTGCTTCCAATTCTTCAGAAGCTCTCTCTCTCTCCAAGGGAGGCTCTCTGGGACTCCAGGACTATCTTTAGGGGTAAAAACACTTACCCACCAAGAACTGAAATAATGTCGCCCAGAAAAAAAAAAAAAAAAAGGTTCTGTTGTGATTGCACACGTCCTCAATGTCGGCTACCAGCTTGTTCAATGTTTTCTGGGGTCACTTTCATTTGCAGCTTCCGTGTGGGGGTTACTGTCTGGAACCGGGGCTGCCGTCCCCAAACTCAGCCATTGGATAGGTTTTCCTTGACTTCACAACCCTGTCTTTCCAGGCTCAAGTGCTCCCCTTCCCTCTCTCTGCCGCCGGCGCAAGCTGCCCCAGCCCCTTGCCGGATCCCTCAGGCTGCCCACACCTCCCTCCCCAGGCCTGCCCTCCCAGCCCTCTTCCCGCTGACACCCCTTGGCAGGTCCCAGCCCAAACCTCGTGCACTGCCCACGTCCACCCTGCACGCCGCAGGGAAGATATCCCGGAGGAGCAGGGGAGGTGCGATTCCGTCTCCGGCGCGGGGCGTGCACAACGGCACTCAGAAAATGTAAGGGAAAAAAAAGCACCGATGTGCTCATGAAGAAGATGCTCTGTGTTCTTAAAACCAGACCATCCACGCGCCTCCTGTCCCACCTCCACTCAGCCTTATGGGGAATTGGGGACAGGGCAGCCGATTCAAAGCAAACCGAATCAGCAATCAGCATCCCTCCGTCAACGTTTATAACCAAGTACGGCCTCCACTGGCCGGAGAGGCAAAAATACAATACGTCCGGCTCCCTAGGAGCTCAGTGAGATCAAGAGGTGTGGTCTATTCTGGAAGCCCTGTGGGTTCACAGACACGGGTCACAAGTACCTGAGGGTCACCGCAGAGGCAGCAAAGATTGAGGCCCCCACACGTCCACTTGGTCTCCATTCCTCGCACCCACGTCTGGGTGCCACACAGGTACCCGGCTCCGCGAAGGATCGTGGAGTAGCGGGGAGCAATGCAGACGTGCTTCCGACCCCTAGGGTCTATCGTCCTCGAGGGAAGAAGGGCTTCACCTCCCGGGGGGCGTGGGGTGGGGGGAGCTCGGGGGGTTTCACAGCAGTGGGTTCTCTGCGTACGTGCTAAATCCGTCTCCCTCCATTTCTGGAGGGAACTTCAAAATCTGCACGCCGGCTCACAATTGCCAGGAGGGAAGGAATCCAAGACCCCGATATAGCAGAGGCTCCTTCCCTCATGTGAAACTTTTGTTCCTGGAAGAAGTTGAAGTTTGTTTTATAAACGTTTTCAGTACGCGGCGCGGAGGCCCAGCCTGCTACCCCGCGGCGGGGAGCCTGTCCTTGCGTTCGCTCTGAGGACACGGGGCCTGGGTTCGGCCGGTGGGGAGAACGGGGCTGCTGAGCGTTCCTTGCTCCTGTGCTCCCTGGGATCGTGGTCGGGGTCGGGGTCGGGGTGCACGGCACACGAGCCCGCTGTTCTGCGGGCGAGCCCAGGCTAAGCATTTGAGGGGAAAAATGTTCTCAGGTGCATCCGTAAGAAACAAGGAGACGCACGGCGAACCGGTGTATAAAGTCGTCGACCCACAGTGGCCGCCCCCGTCCTTGAGGCCTCCTGGCCTCGCGGTTCAAGGCCTGTGTGGGCCAAGAAGGGAGATCTCCCGGGGTAGCCCCGGCCTGTTCCCTCGCGGGTGTAGCATCAGGGAACTGGACACTATTCTCGCCTCCGGTGCCAAGGCAGTAACAGCCACCCACCCGGGCTGTGTACCCCGCCCCCCGTGCCGCTAACAAGACATGTCTCTTTCTGTCCGTGGCACCGAGTGCACGTTGCTGTCTAACGTCACAATTTCTGACAAGTGCTCCAGCACAAAGACAGCATCTTGGCACCAGGAAAATGACCATGGCTCAAAAGGGTGAAATTCCTAGGACGCCAGAAGGGTAAGATTCCACGGGAGGCAGAAAAGCCAGGCCTCCCCACGTCCCGAAGACCAGCCTGCGACTCGGGTCAGAATTGTTCCTCTCGGGGCGTCTGGGTGGCTCAGCGGTGGAGCATCTGCCTCCAGCCCAGGGCATGATCCTGGGGTCCCGGGATCGAGTCCCGCATCAGCCTCCCTGCATGGAGCCTGCTTCTCCCTCTGCCTGTGTGTCTGCCTCTCTCTCTCTCTCTCCCTCTGTGTCTCTCATGAATAAATGAGTAAAATCTTTTAAAAAAATAAAATAAAAAGAATTGTTCGCCTCTTGCCAAACTCCCCAGGGTTCAAACCAGCCCACTCAGCCCCGGGGATGGCGTTTACACTTCCCACGTGGCAGCCACAGCACCCTGACCGGGAGGCCGCACCAGGGACCACCTTCTTCCTCCTTCCACTTTCACAATTCTTTCAATTCTATTTTCCTTCCGGATCTTTAGGAAGAATTGACCCCTCGGTCAAGGTATCACTTGTCAGTTGGAAGCCCAGAAGCCTTGTTGCCTCTGGAGAACCTTTCAGAGGGAGCGTCTCGATGGGAAGCACACACAATGGCTTCGGTCGTCGATCCCTGGCCACCTCCCTTCTTAAAAACATACCACGGGTTGCTCTAGGAAACATGACACCTGCGAGCATGATAATGTCTTGAAGACGCACAGGGGCACCTGGTTGGCTCCACAGGTGGAGTGTGTCACTCTTGATCTTGGGGTTGAGAGTTGGAGCCCCATGGTGGGTGGAGAGAGCCCTTAAAAATACATCTATAAATAAATAAATAAATAAATAAATAAATAAATAAATAAATAAATAAAATCATATATATACATCTTAAAGAGGAACGATAAGAAAAAGTCACATTAACTGAAAACTGGGGGGCGCCTGGGCGGCTTAGTGGTTTAGGGCCTCCCTTCTGCTCAGATCATGACCCCAGGGTCCTGGGATCGAGTCCCACGTCGGGCTCCCTGCATGGAGCCTGCTTCTCCCTCTGCCTGTCTCTCTGCCTCTCTCTCTCTGTGTCTCTCATGAATAAATAGATAAAATCTTTAAAAAAAATTAAAAAACTGAAAACTGGGACTTGTTTTTTTTAAGATTATATTTATTTATTTGAGAGAGCTTGCATGCCTGAGGGGAGAGAGAGAATGAGCGAGGCGGAGGGAGGGGCAGAGGCAGAGGGAGAAGCAGGCTCTACGCTGGACCCCAGGATGGGGTCACGACCCGAGTCCAAGGCGGACGCTCAACCCGCTGAGCCACCCCGGTCCCCACACTGGGACTTGCTTACGCGCTGGAGGCCTGCATCCCGCAGGGTGCTGCGGCCACCAGCCCCAAATCCATGACCAGTGACCACCGGCACCACGGGATCACGGGAGGAAGCCAGAGCTGAGCCTCGAGGGGAGGCCGGCCGGAAGCGCAGCCCCAGCCCTGGACACAGCAGCCGCCCACACGTGGGCCGCACGGAGCACCGGGCAGCGCACCCGAGACCCTCACTCGCCACCCACACCCCTCGGTCGCCCTGACGGGGGACATTAGTTTGAAAGTCAAGGTCGTTTCTGCAGAAGAAGGGCCGCCGTGCGAGACAGTTCAGATGCGACATGCTGAGGCCCGGCGACACCGAGGCTGACCACATAAGCCGTCTCTCCTATTCCTGCTTTAAGAGTTGCCGACACGTGTTCTCGCCCGGGTCAGAATGCGGTTTGCAGTGTGTGGGTGCAGGTGCCCAGGCTAGATCTTGTTCCAGCGTCGCCCTCAGACGTGCAGAAGGCCTTGCTCCAGAGGCCGGCGGGGTCCCCCAGGAGCCCCTCCTCATTTTGCAGGGCACCCTCCACCAGCAGCGCCCAGGTCACCTGCATCCCGGGTTTCCGGTGCCCAGGGGCGGGCGGGTACCCCAGGACGGGGCGCACCTGCCCTCTCCGACCTGACATCCCAGCCCCCCCGGGGAAACACATCGCCCCCTTTCCCGCTCACATTTCAGGACCCCCTGCCGGTGACATGCTCCCACCGGCCTCGGAGGGACAGCTTGGACCCCCAGCCCAGCGGGGCCACGGAGCCCTCCCCACTCTGTCCCCACGGGGGGAGACAGCGCGGTCTCCCACGACCGGCGGAGCCAACTCCCAGCCCAGCACAGGCTCCGAGCCTTTTATAGAATGGAAATGAGTCACCCTTAAATAAAGAAAATGGGCGAGGGGACTCCAACTGTCCCTCCCCTGCAGAGCCTGAGCCCGCGGCCACCGTAAGGGCCTGGGCATTCAGCTGCTCCCCTCAAGAGGCTGGGGCAGGAAACCTGCCTGAGCGACCCTCCCCGGGAACGCCAGACGGGGGGCGGGGGCGGGGGACATATCGGGCAAAGAACATTCCCGAAGGGCGGCAGACGTGCAGTCGGGGAAGCGGGCAGCGCAAGGAGACAGGTGTATGTATGTCTGTGTCTTTCAACCAGGCAGCTCAATCTCAGGTTATTTTATTTGACAAATAAAACTAAACTGCATATTTATGGACTAATGATGTGAGATATTGCTCTTTTATTCATACCCACTGCCGTTTAAAGACCAACTGTAAATATTCCTGAGACTTTTTTGCAACTTGGTGCGGCCCAGACAGGCGGCCCTGAGCACAGCCCTGGGGCTCTGTTGACAACGGCACTGCCTCAAGGTCAGGGTCACGGTTTTACCCCCCTCAGCGACGCCGGCTGCTGATGGAGACCTGCTCCCCTCCAAAGCCACGGGGGCGGTTTCCAGCAGGGACTCGGCGCCGGGTTGTGCGCTGGGCTCGGGGCTTCGGAGCCGGCGCAGGGCGCGGGTCCCTGGTCCTGATGCCCGGCACCCCAGGGGCACGCGTAGGGCGCTTCGTGAGCCGCTGGCCCAAAGGGCCAACCGTCCTGTTCTCTCCGCGTTTTGACCCTAAAAGTAGGAGCAGGGGAAAGAGGCCGGGTCACCCACGGAGGAGGAGGAGATGGGTCTCTGTCTCTCCAAGGACAGCAGCCGGAGAGGTGAGAGCGAGGGTCCCCGCGGCTCCGGGCACCTTGCTCGGAGGACACAGGTCCCGGCGGTCGGAGCGACGGTCGGAGCGGAGCCCGTGCTCGGTGGGCTCTGTTGGAATAAACGCCACGCGGTGGATCCGTGTGTCACCTCCTCGGGGCTGGAGCGGGGGCACTGGAGGCCGGGGTCGGCGGGGGGGTGGGGGGCACAAGGGAAATCCCAGTGGGACTCCATCTCAGGATGCTCAACTGGTAACTGGGAGTGACCCTCCCAGAAACACCACCCCCCGGGCCCCCGGGGACACCTTGCAGCTTAGAGACGACCCAGACCAGCCGTCACAGGCCGAGGGCCTGCTCGGGGAGGGGGTGGTGCCAGGAATCTGGGGTCCATGCTGACGGACGGCCCTACACAGCGCTCATCTGCAAGAGGTTGCCCCCACCGGGGCACCTCCTGCTCAAGGACTAATGGATTTTTTTTTTAATTTTTATTTTTTTATTGCCCGGGATGAGAAAGACACACCTCACCTTTGGCTGTTTAAGGACAGCTCTGGGATCCTCCGTGGGACAGGGCACATCTCGGACAAGTAGGATTCCAGGGGGCAGAGAAGACGTCCCTGGGGTGGGGGGGGGTGGCAGGAGCAAAGCCGCGGGGACGACGGGAGCTGTGCCCTCTGGGAGCCCGTGACTGGCCGAGCTAAGGATGCAATCGGGCTGTTGGGTGCGGGTGCCGGGCCCTGCACGACCCCGTTCTGCCCGCCTGTCTGACTCCCCTCCAACCGCGGCCTCGGTGTTTTCTCTAAGCTTCCGTCACACCAGCTCCTCTGACCCCAGGGCCTTTGCATGTGCCTTGCTCCCCCCGCCCCCGCATCTTTTGTCAGGCCTTCCCTTGGTTGGCTCCCCTCAGACTCCCAGCTCCCAGAGGCCCACATAAAGCTGCCCATCACCTTCCCCGGTGGGGAGAGTACCCCCTACTCTCTGAAAAGCTTCCTATTTCTTTGTCCATCGTCCGCTGCCCCGAGGCATATAACCTCCAGGAAGGCAGGCAGCGTGCTTAGTCCGCTACCTCCAGAGAGTATCCGGGGAACCCTCAGTCGCTGAATAACACTTGGGGGGCGGGGGGGGCGGGGAGGCACAGCCTGGCCCATCGCGGAGTCCGGGGCTGCCCATCCGTCCTCGGAGTCTGTGAAGTGGCAGGAGGAACGTGGCTCGGGCACCTGGGAGCCACCGAGGCAGAGCCAGCCGATGCGTCCCTGCGGGAAACCCTGGTCATTTTCCAGCAGGGACGGTTGGGGCCACGCAGGCCCCCGGACCAACTCAGACGGAGGGTCCCTGGGACCCTGGAGCAGGGCAGCGGGTGGACACAGCACAGGCCACCAGCCCCCCTCCACTGCCCAGGCTCGTGGGGTCTTTGGGCCAGGGGTCCAGGCCCCAGGACGGCGCGGACAACAGGCGGCCAGGGCCAAGGCGTGCTGCCGGCCGCGGCACCGACCCCACGGCGCACGGGACTCAGACTCAGACTCGCGGACCTGGCGGGCCCCTTAAATCCGTGTGAGCGCACGGACACATCCCCAGTGCCCGGGACGGCCTCTGGGACGCGGGGTTCCTGCAGAGGAGGGCGGTGTGCAGGGTGCAGGGAAAGACCCCACGGGGGACACCGCGGCTCTGTGCTTGGGCCGCCCGGGCCCCTGTTAGGAGGGGGTCACCTGCGGAGGAGTCCCCGCTCCCGGGAGCACCTGCTGGGGAGGAGCCGGCCTGTCTTCAGCCTCTCCGCCGCCCAAGGTGCCCAGCACGGGTCTGTGAACTCCGGTTGAACCGCTGCCTCGCTCTGTGATGCTGAGCAAACGAGACGACCTCCCAGGGACTCAGCGTCCTAACCTAAGGCCTGAGACCGTCACAAGGCGGAGACAAGCGGCTAGGCTCGATGTCACCCACCTGGGAGCTCGGCAGTCCCCCGCCCGCGGTTGCGTGCTCGGGGGCTGCTCACGTCCCTGCTCCCCACCACCCCGCCTGCCTCCCTGTGGGCGCCCCGTCCAGCGGAAACCCCGTGCGTCCTTAGGTCTGGCCGGGGACCCCCGCCTCCCCTGTGTCTGCCCCCATCCCCTCCCACCGCCCTCCAACCTCACGCCCCTCCTCTCTCGGTGCTTCCTCCCAGATGGGATTCTTGGCCCGTGTCTTCCTCGATCCGGGGAGTGGATCGTCGGAGCCTCGAAAAGCTGGCATCACGGGAGGCTGAGATTTGAGGCCACATCAGAACATCAGAGATTTGGGGCCACATAAGGACACGCAAAATTCCCACTCACAGGCTCTGTGCAGCTGCTCCGCTCCCAAAAGGAGTCTGAAAAGGGACGCCGTCTATAGAAAGAACATTCCAGAATCACGATTATGTAAGTCTCCTTTGACCAGAGGAGGTAGGCTGCTCTGGGGGGCGGGTCGGGGGGGAGAGGGGCCTCCCTTGGCACGCACAGGATGGGAAGCCGGTGCGGCTGGGGCACCCCCTGCCCGGGAGGTGCAGGGAAGGGGGGGTCCCCCCGAGGAAGCAGGGGATGAGGCGTCTGTGTTTTGTTTGAATTGATAATGATGTCAGTTTCGGTTATGGGCTCGTTACAACAAACGTGGGACATATTAACAGCCCTTTAATTGAATTTGGAAATAAGAAGGAGAGTCTTGAGCGGTCTCGTAAATAGCGGAAGCACCGGGGCCTCCACGCAGACAGGGGGACCGAGGCGTCCCCCCGCCCCCCACAACCGCCACCGTGACTCCCTGTGACCAGCCACCGGGCCCCGGGTGTGCACTGGGAGGATGCCCTGGTCATCACTGCTGGGCTCAGGGGCTAAGGAGGAAGGTCAGGCCCAGAGGAACTCCCAGAGCGGGGATGCAGACCCGAGGAGATGCAACCTGTTATTTATTTTTTTTAATTTTTTATTTATTCGTGAGAGACTCAGAGAGAGGCAGAGGCACAGGCAGAGGGAGAAGCAGGCTCCATGCAGGGAGCCCGACGCGGGACTCGATCCCGGGACCCCAAGGTCACACCCTGTGCTGAAGGCAGGTGCTCAACCACTGAGTCACCCGGGCATCCCATAACCTTTTATTTTTTACCCCAAACCAGCAACCTGAGAACTGCCGACTGTCCGACCCATGCAGAGACCCCCCCCTGCCCCCGGGAACCCCGCAGGGCCCGTGGCAGCCCGCTCCCTGTGGGCCTTCCCCTCCGGGAGGCGAGCTCATGGGGCCAGGGCTCCAGCCATGTCCTCGCAGAGCCCAGGCCCGACGCGGGGAATCTAGAACACTCTTCCTGTTTCGCCTCCCCCCCCTGCTTCTGCCCTGCGGCTGCGCCCCCCACCCCACAGTGTCCTATCCACCCCTACGCGGCCCCTCCCTTGTGAAATTATCCTTGTGCGTTCTCTCGGATGTGTGTTTCTTTACTCACGCCTGTCTAACCGCATACAAACAGGCCGCGTTCGCACACATATTACACGTTAGGGTTGGGGGGGGTGTGGGGGGGGCGGGAGTTGCCAAGTTTAGCAAATAAGAACAGCAGACATATAATTAAATTCGAATTTCAGACAGCCAAATCATTTTTAAAACTATTTTTAAATAGTTTAAATGTATTGTTTGCCCGAAATTCAAATTCAGGGGGCACCCGGGTGGCTCAGCGGTTGATCGTCAAGCTCTGGCCCAGGGCGTGTGACCCCGGGGTCCCGGGATCGAGTCCTGAGACGGGCTCCCTGCACAGAGCCTGCTTCTCCCTCTGCCTGTGTCTCTGCCTCTCTCTGTCTCTGTGTCTCATGAATGAATAAATACAATCTTTAAAAAAAAAAATGAAGTTCAAATTCACATTTACTGGGCATCACGTGTTTTATGCAGCCTCCCGTGGGCAGAGGGTGGTTTTGTCCTTTTGCGAAGTCTGATCACGGTGTTCACCCACTTCACCCTCAAGGGAAGACGCATCTCTAGGCCCACAGGTATAGGACAGGCCACCAGCTCCCCCCACCAGCCCCCTCCACTCCCTTCACTCTCAACGGAAGACGCATCTCTAGACCCACGGGTATAGTCGAGGCGCGTTCCTGTTAGCGGATCCACACTGCTCGGTGGCGGGCGTGCTCCTCCCCTGGGGTGCGCATCACAACAAGGATGCTTTGGGGAAGTCCCACCGCCCGCCGAAGGGAGAGAAGGACAACAGGACTGGCTCTGTCCTGGCTGCATGAAACAGCTGAGCAGCCGGGCCCCAACGACGGCTCCCCGGGTGGGGAGGAGGGACAACGCAAGGCACTTCCAGACGCGCCTCCTCGACGAGGAACAACGGAGACACCGAGATGCCTCAGGTGCGGAGCCTGAAATGTAGAACTGCACACCCACCTGCCCGCCAAAACCCACACCGGCCTAATTGTTCTGCACACACACACCCACCCACCACCACCACCACCACCACCACCACCACACCTCTCATCGGTCGCATCTTTGACTGCATCCTTGTTGCTGAAAACACAAAAATAAAGCGCATATAGCAGCCCGGTTGACATTACAGCAACAGCGTACGCCTCATTTTACCAACCATTTAACTCCCTCTAAGGACCCCGCGCAGACACGCGGGCACGTTGATGGGAGCTGTACAAAGGTCAGTGATTTGGAGGCTCTTTCCGACAATTTGCCAGGATTTTGGCATTTGTAAGCATCCATAGGACAGCTCTCTAGCAAGCTGACCTTGACAGCGAATGGGATAAATAAACCTTCAATTTACCCCCTCCAGCTCTCCGCGAGCCGGGCCGGTCCCCGCGGAGCCTTCACCTGTCCATACCGTTCAACTGCCTGCAACTTCCGACTGACGATCATCCAGCGCTCGGCGGCCCAGTGACAAACACCATCTAACAGATAAGGCTTCTGAAAAGTCAAAGCCAATACTGCTTCCATTGAAAATTTAATGCCGGCTCCGTCTTGGCCCATCATTCTTCCGACTGTTGCGCGTGTCCCGAGAGGCCCTTGAAGCTAAAGCTCTGCTCCATAACAGGTAATGACGTGGCATTTAATGATACTGTCCAAAGTGATCCCGGTCTTTGGGAAGTAATGTGCACTCATGTACCAGATAAGCACCGCCGAACGTACCGAGCCGCCGTATCTTTCACGGCCCTGTCACCAGACTCGATGTGACACGTCCCCGGCCATCCTACCTGCCGCGCCTCCGACCCCCGCCGCCGCCGGCCCGATCGCACGTTCTCCGCGCAGGGCTCCAAGGCGCCGGGGCAGCTCAGGCGAAAGGTAGGACGGGAACGTACCCGCAATTAAGTACTCACGGCCTCTTTCAATACTTCAGTGCTCTTGGATCCGCTACTAAAATCTGTGCTTTATACCTCACCGAAAAGTGTCCTTAATCGACTCTGACATGTTTTATTGGAGGCAGAAAAAATGTTTCAGGATGATAGATAAGGTTAAAGATGTTACTACGCTGATCATTTACTCGAGCGCCGGGCACCACACACACACACATAAAAAAAAAAAAATTCCAAACAGAGCCAAAAACCATTTACATCATTCATCGGATGCAACAGAGAAAGGAGGGGAAAAAAAAAAAAAAACACCCTTATCTGACAGCCCGTTTTTGCTGATGGGACAAAGCGCACATTTTCAATTTTCTGACAAAGTTCTGTTGTTTACGCAGATAAGGGGGAAAACAACTGGAATGTTCCCACCACCTGCCCGTAAGGGTGGCAACGCGACCTCGGCGGCGCAGGCCCTGGAAGGCGGCACCCGCAGCAGCACCTGCAGCAGCACCCGCAGCAGCACCCACGCCGACGGCTTCATCCGGACGCTGCAGCCCCGCCTCCGGGCGCCGGGCAGCCTCAGGCCCCGTCCCCCCACCCAGGCTGGGCCCCGTGACTACTCCCCGGGGGCAGAAAGTCCTGCCCCGACGGCGCTGGCCCCGCACAGCTGCAGCGGGGAGCCCGGGAGCCGCCAGCCGAGGGGCCTTTGACAACCTGGCTTTGCACGGACCCCGCGTGTGGCTGTCCCTGGGTGCTCGGCTGGCATGGGTGGCGCAGAGGTGGAGGCCCGCGCCTTGCCTGGGGCGGCTCTGCTGCCACCTCGGGGGGGCTGGAGGCCCCACAAGCCCCGGCAATGCTCCAGCAGGTGGGCCTGCAAACGCCACCCCCCGCCCCCCGCCAGGCGGCCACCGAGCCTCCGGGGCCCCCCTCCACCGGCAGAGCCCAGAGCTTGCGAGTCTGGGTCCCGTGGCCACGGGGATGGGGCAGGTGTCAGGCCCGGAGCAGACGCACGTTCACGGGCCAGCGCCCTCGGCTGCAAAGGGCAGGGCACAGAGGCAGCAGTGAGGACTTGCAAGCACCATCCCTAACGCCCTAGTGACAGGGGTCGGTGGTGGACGATGGCTGCGGTCGAGGGGACCATACCCCCCAGCCGGGCCCAGGAGGGCGGCCTCCACCCAGCACACCCCGCGTGGAAACACGCCCCTCACATTTCGGTGCTATTTTCTAGAAGTCTCTTAGAGCAGCGTAGAGACAGGACTATTTCCCAAACAACTCCTGCCCTGAGGGACCGACGTTCCTTTTTTTTTTTTTTTTTTTTTTTAATATTTTTTTCTTTATTTATTTATGATAGTCACACAGAGAGAGAGAGAGAGGCAGAGACATAGGCAGAGGGAGAAGCAGGCTCCATGCACCAGGAGCCCGACGTGGGATTCCTTATCAACCTGGCCCATCCGCACCTGCCAGGCCCACCTTCGGGGCGGAGGGGGCATCTCAGCTGACCCCGGTCACCCGGGCCAGAGGAGGCCGAGCTCGGCGGGAAGACGGTGGCAGATGAGATAATGTGATTGAACAGTCAACCTCACGGACACCGAGGGGAAACCACGCAGAACCTAATAAGGTTGCTTCTTTGCAAACCCATCGTCCTGGGCAGCCAGCAAACATCGTAGGGCGAACAAAGCACTCGGGCCACAGCCACGCGGTGCGCAGGGCTGCGGTGTGACTCGAGGGCACGTATGTGCCTTTAAAAATGCTTAACGGTGGGGCACCTCGTGGCTCAGGGCGTGACCCGGGGTCCCGGGATCGAGTTCCGCATCAGGCTCCCCACAGGGAGCCTGCTTCTCCCTCAGCCTGGGTCTCTGCCTCTCTTTCTCTCTCTCTCTGTCTCTCAGGAATAAATAAATAAAATCTTTAAAAAAAATAAAATAAAATGATGGGGCACCTGAGTGGCTTTGATGGCTAAGCATCTGCCTTCTGCTCAGGTCATGATCTCAGGGGACTCTGCGTCTCCCTCTGCCCCTGCCCCCCCCCCCGCCCCACCATCACTCACACTTGTGTGCACTTGCTCTCTCTAATAAATAATTTTTTTAAAAAAATGCTTCATCAGCAGTTCCCTTCTTGTGATGACCACGGTCAAATCACTACGTTGCACGCCTGAAACTAACATAACACTGTGCACTCACTAACCTAGAATTAAGATCTTTTTTTTTAAGATTTTTTTTCTAGATATATTCATTTATTTATGATAGACATAGAGAGAGAGAGAGAGAGAGAGGCAGAGACACAGGCAGAGGGAGAAGCAGGCTCCATGCACCGCGAGCCCGACGTAGGACTCGATCTCGGGTCTCCAGGATCGCGCCCTGGGCCAAAGGCAGGCGCTAAACTGCTGAGCCACCCAGGGATCCCCTAGAATTAAGATCTTAAAATAATAATAATATAAACGCCTAAAACTGAAATTCTAAAAATCACAGATTAACATGCTTGATTTTAGGTGTATTGCAGAGCTCCACCGACGACCGTGGACGTACCACCTCTGGCGTTCCCAGAGACTTGATGCAAATGGGGCCTCGTGACCAATAGTCGTCACCGGCATCTATAAACCAGGGACATTTAAAAATTAGGAAGCTCCTCTTGGAAATATCCCACCTGTCGGAGTAGTTTTTCTAGACCTGCTGTTGCTTCTATCAGAAGGAGGAAGAACATTGTACATACCTGGCTGGGATCCATCGAGATGGTCAAGTCACGGGAAACAGGAGACACGACGACCACATTGACTATGGGATCCTAGAGCGGCCTCCCCCAACACACACACAAAAGGATGTTAGTGGGACAAACTGGTGGAATCGCGACAAAATTGGGACTTGAGCACTGGTATCGGATGCAGGCTGGTGTCTCGGTTCTGACAAACGTGGCCTGGGAAGGGCAGTCGCTGACGTTCAGGGGCACCAGGTGAGGGGCGTGTGAGGACGCCGTGTATCAGCTTCGAGACTCATCTGCACACCTAAAGTCATTCCAAAAAGAAAACAAAAAAATGTATCTGAGAAAAAAAAATGGGAAGAACCAAACCAAGATGACCGCGTACCTCCTCGACACGCTCCGACTTCACTCGCTGGTCCTGGCGCTTAGAGCCTGGAACCTTCGGGACCCCACACCCCCATCCCCGAGGTACGTGTCCACAACACCCCACGCCATACCGCACCCGTATTTTCTGGTGGGGGTGCCGCCGTGTGCATCACGGTCAGCCCTGGCCCGTCGCCTCGGCTTGGCGTCTGTGCGATGGCAGGGAGGGAGCACAACAGGGAGCACAGCCTGGTCTGTGGAGCCCACCACTGACCAGAGGAAAGGACATTCAGGGGCACCTGGGCGGTTCAGGGCATGACCCCGGGGTCCTGGGATCGAGTCCCGCATCGGGCTTCCCATAGGGAGCCTGCCTCTCCCTCTGCCTGTGTCTCTGCCTCTCTCTGTGTGTCTCTATTGAATAAATACATAAAATCTTTATTAAAAAAAAAAAAGAAAAAGGAAACACAACACCAAGGCGGCTCAGTGGCAGATACGTGGACCCCACAGCCCACAGGGATGTTCTCCACTGACACCCTCCCTCGTGGCCGCCCAGCCACAGAGCCCCAGCTGCTCAGGGCTCTCCCCACCACCCCTTTCCCGACTCAGAGCCCCTGGGGCCGGGCAGAGAGGCTCCTCGGGGTGGGCAGAGGGGTACGCTTGGCTTCTCGTGGGCTGCTGACTCCCTAGCTCTCACGCAGAGGGCTTGTTGCACCTCCAGCCCCCGAGTTTCTCACTCAGCAGGTGTGGGGCCGCGCTTTGACAGCCGCCGCTGTGGGCAACGCAAGACGTGAGGCCAACGTATCCTTAGGGTCAGAACTCACTGTTGACGCGCTGGCCTCGCGTCTTGCGTTGCCCACAGCAGCGGTTCTCAAAGCGCAGCCCCGGAACGGAAGCAGCGGCACCACCGGGGACCCTCAGGACGTGAGAATTTGTGGGTTCACCCCAAACCTGCTGAATTCACCCTGGGGCCCGGGGGACCCCTAGCTTGGTTCTCTTAACCGTGGAGCCACCCACATGTTAACGAGTTCTACTGCCCGTTCAGAGCCCGGTGCGGCGCTCGATCTCACAGCCCCGAGATCATGAGCTGAGCTGAAATCAAGGGTCAGACACTTAACCGACTGAGCCACTCGGGTGCCCCAAATGTACCTCCGTGCTTTTAGTCCTGTTTGGATAGTTCCCTCATCATAAATTTATTGTTATTTATATTTGTTTCAGGCCTCCGTCCCTGACCGGGTCGCTGGCAGTCTGTAACCAGAGCCTGATGCTGGGGTCTGGAGCTCCGCCCCGCTGGGCACCCTCTGGGCCTCCCTGTCCTCATCTGTAAAGCGAGGGGAACCTCACCAGCACCCACCTGGCGGGGCTGCCGTGAGGATTACAGGAGCCGATACGTGTGGACTGCTGCTCACAGGCCCCGGCGGCGCCCAGGGTGCGCTGGTGAACGGTGCCGGTGCACCCCAGGCAGGACATGGGCCTGGGAAACGGAGCCAGGAACACAGGTGGGAAGGGGCTGAGACCCTCAGGAGGACTCTGAGCAAGATGGACTTCGGAGGGGCCACAGGGAGGGGAAAGCAGCCCTGGGGTAGAACGAGGTCACGGCCGGCCGGCCAGAAAGCTGGCTCCACCACCACCAGGGAGGCCTGGCCCAGCCTGGCCCAGGCCTGGACCGGCACCCCCGCCCACCGGCTCGGGCAGGGGGAGCTGCTGAGCTGGGGTCCCTCCCCAGGCCCAGCGATCAGCCTCTCCTCCGCCGCCTCTGCACCTGCCCCGGGGACAGCCCAGCTCGCCCTCACGGGGCTTGTCCACCTTCTGTCCCCCAGGCCTGGCTTGTCCACAGCCTGTGCCTTGTTTTGTTTCAGAAACAATATAACAAAATGAGTGTATCTTTCGGGTTATTAATTTTCTGACTTGTTGTTGTTGTTGTTTACTTATCTAAATGGAAGCTGCTTTAATCCCCAACCAGCTGCTATATGAAGTGTGAGGAGCAATCGAAAACCCAGCTCTGTGTGTGGCTGGAAGCTCACCCGTCGAGGCTGGAAGAAACATTTTCTCCTCTTGCCGGAGAGAAGGCCAAAAAAAAAAGAAAGACAGAACCTGTGTGATTAGGTTTAGTCCGCTGCACCGTGACTCAGGTACTTGGCTACTCAGGCTGGGCCCCCGAACCCCGTTCCTGCCCTGTGTGGACCAGGCCCAGCTGCAGGTGCAGCCACGTCTCAGCCCCCGGAGCTCACGAGGGTCTGGTGTGGGCACATGGTCCACAGAGGGGGTCGGGGGTGGTCGGCCAAGGCCTCAGAGCCAGCCAGGCCTAAGGCGGGTGGGAGAAGACGGGGCTCAGGGTCGGGGTGGGCATGGCTTGCTGTTGGTGGTGAGAGACAAGAGTCCTCAGGGCTTGCAGGGCAGTTGGCATCAGGCTCTGCACAGTGAGCCCCGACCCCAGGCTCAGATCCTGGGACAGGCGAGGCCCTGACCCACCTGGACAGAGAAGAAACCAGGTAAGTCCTTCCGCTTCATCCTTACACGCCTGTGCCGTCACCCGCCAGGTCAGGTGGGTGCCTTAGAGTCTACCTCCCTGAATGGCACCTCACCGCCTCCCTCCAGAGGAGAGGCTGAGGCTCTGGCTCCCAGTAGAGGAAAACCCAAGGGCCAAGCAGAGAAAAGCCCTGACACCTCATTCCTGCCCAAAGCACGGCTGGGAGGGTTCATCTTCGCCAAACTGCCTGGGCCCCAGGGCGCCCAGATATTTGGTGGGACTCAGAGAGGGTGCTTGGGTGCTTGAGCTTAGCATCTGAGTCAACAGCTCGAGTAAAGCAGGTGGCACTCCGGAGCGTGGGTGGGCCCCATCCAACCCGCTCAAGGCCTGACCGCAACGGGAAGGCTGACCGCTGCCCGGGTGGCAGAGAGGCCTCTTGCCCGGCAGCCCGGGTGGCAGAAGGTCACCTGTTCCCGGGCCTCCAGGAGCCTGCTGGTTCTGCTTCTCTGGGGAACCCTGACAGCTCAGCTGCTCCCCTGAAGACCCCAGCCAGAGCCTGAGTGCCAGGCTGCCGCGGAGGGAGGCCGGGAGGCCGGGCCAGGGCCCTCTCCGCAGAGTCCCTCCGACCAGTCTCAGGACTAGTCCCACGGGGTTGCGGCCGCGCCGAGCCGGGAGACGGGCACAGCACGAGCCACGGCGTGAGGGGCGCATGTCTTCCTCGAGTTCACTCTGCGTGATGTCATCAGCCTCAAACTCCCTCTTTCACACTAAAGCAGACGTAGCTATTAATAAACACCATGCAAACTCTGCGTGACTTAAAAAAAAAAAGAAATCACAAGATGATAAAGTTCAGCATTGCAGTAGGAGCCATGGGCTCTGGCTTCAAGATTCCCTTTTTGCCCCCGGAACGGGCTGCACCCACAAGGGGAGGAGCCTGGGGTGCCAGGGCCAGGGTGGATTGGTCGGTCGGTCAGTCTGTCTGACCACCTTTTCCATCCCGAAGAGTCAAATTGGCATGCAAGGGCCCCCAGAATCCGGGACAAGGCTTTGGACCCTCGGACACAAAGATTCTCTTTTGTCTACACGCAGCCCCATGCTCAGGAACTGCAATTTGAGAAGAAGGAAAGACACCCTGGAAGTCCCTTTGAGACCCCAAGGGAGGGCCCTCCAGGTTCACCTCGGCCCCCACATCAGCCTTCCCCCCCAAGGACCCCACCCCCACCCCATGGTCTGGGCTTCCCTGCACCTGGCCCGGCCCCAGCCTCTGGACGGAAAGCACAAACTCAAGCTTGCGTGTCCTGGGCAAGGAGAAAGCCAGCTGCCATCGCTGAGCCAACCTGAACTCAGATTTGAAGTATTCCCAGTGGCCCCGGCCCCTCGGGGGCTTCGTTAGGTCAGGGGGCCTGCGCTGTGTGGAAGCCGGGGCCGTGCGGTGAGGACCTGGCTGGAACTCGGCCGCCTCCTGCACACGCGTCCGCGCCCCCAGAAGCGGGTGGACCCGGACCGGGAGCCGACTAGCAGAAGAGGCTGATTCGCAGGAACAGGCCTCTTTGCTGAAGGATGGGGCTTGGCCACCAGGATCAAAACCTCCCTTTAGGGGCACCTGGGGGGCTCAGGGGTTGAGCACTGCCTTCAGCCCAGGTCATGACCCTGGGGTCCTGGGATCGAGTCCTCCATCGGGCTCCCCGCAAGGAGCCTGCTTCTCCCTCTGCCTGTGTCTCTGCCTCTCTCTCTCTCTGTGTCTCATGAATAAATAAATAAAATCCTAAAAAAAAAAAAAAAACTCCCTTTATTTCAACTCTGCATATTATTTTACTTAAAATGTGCACACAGGCACGTGCACACAGGTGCACACACACCCCCCGCTGGACAGCATGCCTCTGAAACGTCACAGGCTGTCCCACGAGCCGTCCCACTTGCCCTGGATCTCCCCGGGTGCCACACAGCCCTACCTGGCCCCTGGCCCCTGGCCTGCAGTCCCCACTTGGACACGGGTCTTGGTGGCACCGCCTCATCACCCCTTCTGTGACTGCGGCCTCCTCTCCTCCTGCTGTGACAGAGGAGGCTCTAGGGGGCCAAGGAAACTGCAGCCAGGGCATCTGCTCTATGCTTACAGGGATCACGTGCCCTCCCGAGCTCCTCGCCGTCTCAGTGGGGTCCCCAGCATCCATCTCCCGTGGTTACGAGACCAGCGAAAGGAAGGGGTGCTCCATAATCCGTGAGCCTAAGGATGACGGGGTGACCCGCTTGCTCTGTGGCAAAGCCCACGCCGGGCCTGCACCCCACACTGTCCCTTAGCAGCACAGCTCCAGGATCCCCCGCTCTCTGCCCTCCGCTGTGTCGCAGCAGCTAGCAAGGACATTTTCTGGAACCTCCTGGAGGCTGCCAGGGAGAACTCGCCCAGCATTTAGGAGGCCGAGGCCTGGTCACTGGCCCTCTGACAGCGGTGGAACTTTGGTGGCAGCCTGCGGAGCACCGGGCTGTGTGCTGGAGGCACCTGCAGGTGCTGCCCGTGGTCCCCAGCACAGTCACGGCTCCCGGGCAGCGGAGCCCAGCACCGACCATCATTCTTCCCGCCCATCTGTGCGTTTTAGAGGCACGACCCCCCGCCCCCGTATTAACCCTCTCCCTCCTGGAGACGTCCAGAGTCACTCCTGCTTCCTGCAGAACGTATCTGGTCACGAAAATACGCAGAGCACATGCCTCGTGTATTTGACTCGATGTAAAACATTGCCTTCCCTGGGACCATCCGAGAACATTCCTCTGGGGGCTCTTTTTTTTTTTTCCTTAATTCTTTTTTAAAGATTTTATTTGTTTATTCATGAGAGACACAGAGAGAGAGAGGCAGAGACACAGGCACAGGCAGAGGGAGAAGCAGGGAGCCCAACGCGGGACTCGATCCCGGGACCCCGGGGTCACCCCCTGAGCCGAAGGCAGATGCTCAAGGCTGAGCCCCCCAGGGGCCCCTCCACTGAGGGCTCTTGGCCCAGTGAGGGACCGACACGGTCAGCAACAGGTGCAATCCTGAGGGTTTTCAATCACAAGGATTTTGAAACGTTTTATCCCTTGTCCCACTTCACCTTGTTGCTCCCCGAACCCCCAGACGGCAAGAGGGGAGCTCTTCTTTAGGTTCAAACCTGCTGGGCCATAAACTCCGGGTCACTATGCAAACCATCGGTTGTCCTATAACCTTAGGGTATTAAATCCTGTTGGCAAAACATGTTCAGCTCTCTGAGAATCTGAGATCATCTCATACGAAGGTGGTAGCCAGAGGGGGTTCACGCCGGTTTCCCCAGGGTCTCCCCGGGAGCTGGGGACTCCGTTCCGGCCGGGGGCATGCGGGCTGGTCCCCGCTGCTCCACCCCCCTCTGCCCTGCTGCTAATGTGCAGACTTCATCCAGTCCTCTCTAAACTGATGGCCACAGTCTGCTTTTTCTTTGTTTTTTTTTTCTTTTAGAAAGCAGCAGTGGGGTGGGGGGTGCAGAGGGGGAGGGAGAGAAAGAATCCACGCTGAGCGCGGAGCCCCACACGGGGCTGAATCTCACGCCCCTGAGATCATGACCTGAGCTGCAATCCAGAGTCCGCGCTTAGCCGCCCGAGCCGGCCAGCGCCCCGAGCACAGGCCACTTCTGAAAATGTGTCCACCGGAGAGCTCTGTCTTTAGGTCATCCAGGACAGGCCAAGCTGCTTAGAGGCAGAGAAACGAAGACAAGAGGCCAACCCCTCCCTTACAGGGAGCTATGCGAGCACCTGCCGGCCCGGGGCACACGGGAGCACGCGGGAGCACGGCGGCAGGCAAGACCAGCTCCCGGCTCCCGTTCTTAGCAGGTGACCCCGCCGGGAAGCAGCCACACACAGGAGCAAGCCCGATCGTCTCAGCCAGTGACAAACGTCGTGCGGGACACAAACCCGTTGATGTGATACAGAGTGTCCCGGGGTGAGCGCGCAGGCGGCAGGCGTGTCTTCAGACACGAGTGTGCAAAGGCCTCTCCGGGGACGTGAGATGCAAGGGGCCACCTGCCAGAGGGGCCGGAGCGGAGCATGCGGGCAGAGGGGGCGGCCGGGCAGGGGGACCCGCATGCTGGGGGGCGGAGAGGAAGGCCAGTGTGGCCAGAGCGGCGCCAGGGCCGCGGCGGGTGGGAGAAAAGGAGGTGCGCACCTGAGGCCTGGGGGTGCATGTCGGGCCGGTGGGTACCTGGGCCGGGCGGGCTCTATTCCAAGGCACGGGGAAGCCTCCAGACGATTCCATCCAGCCGCTGGCCCATCAGGCTTATACCCCTGCCCCGCGCCACTGTGCCCCGCGCCCGCCCCAGGCCTCCCAGGCTTGGGCCCCGTCGCCACACCTGGAGATGAAGCGTCCAAGCCCTAAGCCGCCTGGTGCCTCCCTCGGAGATGAGCCCGGGGCCTTGCCGACCTCCGCACCCCACAGAGTCTAGCACCGCTGCGCACACGCTCACTCCAGCCGGTGACCCGGGACCCACACGGTGGAAACCTGGGGCCGTGCTGGGGTCAGGAACCCCTCCGTCGTGGGCCTCCCCGAGCCCGCAGGCGGCCTGAACCCCACGGACTGCGGAGGTACACGCACGACCCCCGTGGTTTTCGGCAGCAACACAGCTCCCCGTCTGTCCAGCACCTGCCCGTCCACCGACTCAGCAGACAGACTCGCGCTGGACACTACGCGGACAGGCCGTGTGCCCGGCGCTAGGACGCCACATCGAACAGGCCTGCGTGAGTATTGCTGTACACACACTAGTGCAAACTCAGCAATTAAGGCAGCCGTTTGTTAGCTCGAAGGTTCCCTGGGTCGGGCATCGGGCACAGCTCAGGGGAGTCTCCTGCTGAGGGTCTCACTTGGGCTGCAATCAAGATGTTGGCCGGGGGGTCTGATCGCCGCTGAGGCCCAGGGGCCCTCTCTGAGCTCCCCGGGTGGAAGCCGAACCCAGTTCCCTGCGGTGGCAGGAAGGAGGCCCCCGGCTCCCAGACCCCCCACAGGCCCCTGCTGCAGCGCAGCAGCTGCTTCTCCAAGACCCACAGGATCTCTGCTGCTTCAAGGCCCCGGCTTCTTCTCTTTTAGAGCGTTTGCCTGATTAGGTGAGGCCCACCCAGGATCGTCGCCCTCTTGATGCACCTCGAAGCCGACGCCCCTGGGACCTCCCTTTGCATCTGCGAAATCCTTTCACCTTTGCCATGAGCCCCATCAGAGTCGCGCGTCTCCCCTAGGTTCCCGGGGGGGGGGGTTCCGCGGGGCACCCGCCCGGGGCAGCGGGAATCTCGGGGCCACCTGGCACACCACCCTGACGGAGCTCCGCTCGCAGCCGGGGAGGCCAACCTCAATACTGGCTGTGGAGGTGGCGGCGGCGCCAGGGCCCCGTGGGCCAGCATCTCACTCCATCCCTGGCTGGGTGCCATGCCCACCGCTGCCTGCCACCCCGGGTGCAGCGCTGCCTCCCCTCGCTCACACATGCTCTCACACATTCTGTGACAACTGTCAGTGGCTTATTCATCATCTCAGATTGCAACTTTCTGTTTTCTCAGACACCCACTTTAATACCCTGACATTTCCGTTCAGCCCATAACATTCTGTCAATTGTTTACATCCTCCTCTCACACTGATTGGCTTTTCAGTTGCGCTCTTGGTCTTCCCAGTCCTGGTGCGCGATGCTGACGGGGAGGCTCAGAGTCACTCCCTCACCGGCCACGCCGCCGGATCCCCAACGGAGTGCGCCCCGTCCCCGCGTCAACCGTCCCCCGAGTCACTCACAGCTTCTGCTCTGGGCTCAGGGTGGAAGCCACCTGCGAAAGGGGCAGCCCACCCACGCAGAAATTCCTTCGGGGTCCTTCTCCAGTTTATAGCTAAAGGCCCGCTTCCAGAAGCTGTAGGTGGACAGAACTGTCCCCGGGCTCTTCACCTGCCTTTCCATCTGCCCCAGGTCTGGGCCATCAGCAGGACCCGCTACCCATGCCCCGGCCACCGCCCCGCCTTCACTCCAGTTTGGACCGCCACCACCACCAGCAGCCCTCCCCGACCAGGCAAACGCTTGCCAACTTGTGTTCCGCCTCCCCCCACTTGGCTTCTCCAGGAGTTTCTCCACACCACAACAGGAGACGTCTTCTGAAAACATAACGCCTTCCTGTCCTGCAGACGACCCTGAAGGGGCTTCCCACTGCCTGAAGAACTCATTCCAAATGCCCATCTCTGGTCTACAAGGCCTGGCAAGAACTGTTGCCTCCTTACCTCTTGCCCCTTGCCAAGCCCTCCTGTGTGCTAGGTACAGGCCACGCAGGCTTTCTCTCAGCTCCTCGGGCTACCTTTCCACGGCAGGGTATGCCTGCATGTGCTATCCTTTTTGCACGGACTATTTCCTCCCACCCACGTGGGAAAATGATGAATTTTAGGATGAATGGTGTTGGGACAAATGGACAAGTGTTTGGAAACAAAAAGCAATGTTTAGCTGCATGGATGCTGCCTACCTGCAGGCTTTGACTTACCATCAAACAGAACTCTTTCAACCACACCAGCTAACACAGGCTCCCTCTGCTATTCTCTGCCTCACCACCTTGATTGTTTGCTTCATAGTCAGGGTTGTCATTTTCAGTGATTTTATTAATTTGTCTGTTTGCTTTTTTCCCTGCCTCCATGCTAGAATGCAGATCCCAGCAAGGTGGAGACCAAGATGGCATGGCTTGCCATCACACCCCCAGCCACTGCATTGCCTGGCCCCTTCTCAGGTGCCTTGTGCAGCACAAGCTCACAAAACATCTGTGGGATGAAAGACTGGATGCAGGAGTGAAGGAATGCATGCTAACTTTGTGGTGTGAAAAATGCAAATCCACCATGTGATTCGAAATGTAGGAGGCAGGAGGGAGGGTCTCGTCACACTTTATGTTAGACTCTGTTCTAAAGGTATAATAATTAAAACCGTGGCATTCTCAGTGATGAGTAAAAACAGAACAAATGGATTGAATGGAATAAAAAGTCAAGTAAGCAAACATATCACTCAAATACTCAAACAGTTGTTTTTCAGATCAGCAGGAAAAAAAAGAGATTATTTTCAAAATGGGATGGGACAGCTAACTAGCTAAGAACAAAGAGAAAAAAATAAGCTAGAGCCCTACCTCTTTACAAAGAAACAAATAAATTTTAAATAACTAAAAATTTGAATGGAAAATTAAGCCATGATATTGTAGAATAAAATTTCTGTTAATTACAATGTAATCTTGGGATAAATAAATCCTAAGTAGGACACTAGGGAAACCACTGAATATTTGACTATGTGAAAATGAACAAATCAAACCTAAAAACAAAAATCATGGTAGGGAGACTTCCAGCCATAATGAAGAAAAGAGATCAGCCACCTTTTGTCCCATAAAACAAACATAAAACTGAATCAAATACAAACATTTAAGGATTCTGGGAAGTGACCAAAGGTAAATGACTAATTGGAAGTGGTTATGCATGAAAAACTCCTAGAAGTTAGAGTCAGTGGGAGTCTATGGTTTTCTTCCTAGGGCTTCACCTCTCCACTTCCCTACATTGGTTGGCTCCATAATTTTGTCAGGGCAAAGCTAGCTATTAAAAAACATCATCTCTACTGCCAAAGGGGCTTGACCTGTTTTGGAGTGGAAGACAATCCTGTACCTGGTGGTACTCTCAATAAAAGTGCAAACTCAGAAGAAAATTAATGAAAGAGATCCCATAGATTTATAAATGTGAGGTTGCAGCCACACTTGATGTGAATGGTGAAACAGCCAGAAATTTAATGGGGAGATATTAGAAGAGCTAAATAAGCTACTCACACATCCATGGCTACCCAGAGAAACTCTGGCAAGTGCAGGTAAGTCTCAAAAGAACCCAGAAGAAATTAAAATAAACCTTAAGGCAAAATTAAAAATTGCCTAAACATAGACTGTACCCCACAAGCTAAGTACAAATCAATCAGCAGAATGTGGTTCGTGGAAGAGCCCAAGACATATGTGCACAACATCTTCCCAATCATCATCTCATTACAGATCTATGCAGATACAGTGGAAACTCTTAAGAAGCCAAGCTAAAAAAATAAAATAAAAATAAGAATTTAAAAACTAAGCAAATACTTTTAGCTACACATATATAGAAGACAAATCCTACAGATTAAGCTCAGGAAAAAGACCCTTCAGGAAAAACACCCCAATCCAGAGTTGCTACAATATATTTTTTACACGTCCAGTTTTCAATTTAAAAAAAAATTGCAACACACAGAGAAATAGGAAAGTATGAACTATACTCGGGGGGGCGGGGGGAGGAATCATTATAAACTAATGCTGACTTGGCCCAGATGTTGGATTTGGAATTAGCAGACAGAGACTTCACAGCAGCTATTATAATAAACATGTTCAAAGAATTAAAGAATACTGTGTTTAAAGAATTAAAGAAAAACTGCTGTTTCACACCACCATTTGCAAATTATTAACTCAAAATGAACCAGGAAACTAAATAAGAGCAAAACCATAAAAACCTTAGAAGAAAACATAAGGGCAAGTCTTCATGATCTTGGACCTGGCAATGAATTCTTAGATAGGACACCAAAAGTATGAACAACAGCAACAACAAATTAGAGAGACACTTACCTGGCAGTGGAGATACCATGATCAGGAGGGTGGGTTTCCTGGGGCAAACTTACCCATTGCACTCTTCATGTTGACCTCTATGATTTTCCCAAATGTGTGAAATGTGACTGCATAATTTAGGGTAGTGGGGTACTGTATTCGTAAAGTAGTATGGTATAGCCACTGTGGAAAATATGTTGGTGATTCCCAAAAAAACTATACATAGGGCAGCCTGGGTGGCTCAGTGGTTTAGCACTGCCTTCAGCTCAGGGCATGATCCTGGAGACCCAGGATCGAGTCCCACATCGGGCTCCCTGCATGGAGCCTGCTTCTCCCTCTGCCTGTGTCTCTGCCTCTCTCTCTGTGTGTCTCAGGAATAAATAAATAAAATCTTTTAAAAAAAGGCTACACATAGAATTGCCATATGACCCAGCATTTTCCACTGTTAGGAATATACCCCAAAGAGTTGAAAACACATACACAAACAGAAACACATACATGCGTGGTCATAGTAATAATACTCATGATAAGAAAAAGATGGAAACAACCCAAATGTCTACCAATGAATGAATGGCTAAATAAGTCGTGATATATACACACAATGAAATATCACTCAGCCATAAAGAGAAATGAAATATAATGTAGATGAGCCTCAAAAGCATGCTCAGCAAAAGAAACCGGACACAAAATATTGCATAGTTTTGCATTTATATGAAATTCCAAGAATAGGTAAATTAATAGAAACATAATACAGATTGATAGTTTCCAGGGACTAGAGGAAGGGGGAATTGGAAGCATCTGTTTAATGGATACAAAATTTCTTTTTGGAGTGATTAAATATTTTAGAACCACATTGTGAGTGTACCAAATGCCACTGAATTATATACTTTAAAATATTAATTTTATGTATGTGAATATCACCTCAATAAAAAAAATTGATGAATTAAAGGAAAATACAATGACAGTGACTCCAAAGAGGAAAGAACATAGAGAGTATAAAATTTAAAAATAACAGAATAAAAATGTTCTGTCTCCCTTTATGATATTTCCCACTTGGGAAATATCATAAAGGGAGACAGAACATGAGAGACTCCTAATTCTGAGAAACGAACAAGGGGTGGTGGAAAGGGAGGTGGGCGGGGGTGGGGGTGACTGGGTGGCGGGCACTGAGGGGGGCACTTGAAGGGATGAGCACTGGGTGTTATGCTATATGTTGGCAAATTGAACTCCAATAAAAAAATTTTTAATAAAAATAAATAAAAATGAAAATTCTAGAGGGAAAAATATAATAATCAAAATGAATATTCACTAAATGGCCTCAATATCAATATCTGAGATGTCAGAATAAAAACTCAGTAAACTTGAAAATAGCAAAATAGAACTCAGCCAACATGAAGAATAGAGAAAGATTTTTTTTTAATAAACAGAGATGTAAAGATTTGTAGGATAACATCAAGCATACCAACACATATATAATGGGAATCCCAAATTTGAGAAGAGAGAGATACAGAAAAAAAAAGAATACTCAAAGAAATAAATTCCAAAAAGTTCCAAAAAAGCCACAGAATTCCAAAATTTGGTGGAAAACATCAGTCTACAGGTGCAAGAAGCTTATGCCAAATATAAGATAAATATATTGTATTAAGCCAGATGAAAGACAAACAAAAAGTCTTGAAAGCATCAAGAGCGGGATGTCTCAGTATGTACAGAGGAATAATATGATTAACAGTGGACTTCGCACCCAAAACAATTAAAGACAGAAGGCAGTGGAATGACATATTTAAAGTGTAAGGGGAAAATTAAAGTTGTTAATCAATAATTCTATATCCAGCAAAATAATTCTTCAAAAATAAAAGCAAACTAAATATATTCCTAGATAAGTACTAAGAAAGTTTGTTATAGCCAACCTGCCATACTAGAAATGCTAAAAGAATTTCTTCAACATGAAAGGAAATGACACCAGATAGGAACTCAAATCCACAGGAAGAAATGCAGAGTCCAAAAGTACTAAATATGTGGATAAACATAAAGGACTGCTTAAATATACATTTTTTTAAATTTTCTCTTCTCTTTGTTTCTTCCAATAATATAAGATTGCAAGGGTAATTATAAAATCATATCATTGGGCTTATAACACATATAGACATATACGACAATAATGCTAGAAAGGAGGGGGAAAGGAAGGAGCAATACTGAAGCAAAGTGGCTATATTTTACTTCAATAAGGTCGATATTAGCCTAAAATAGTGGTATCTCATTATGTGTATTTTAAATCCATAGAGAAGTCACTATGAAAAAAAATCATGTTTAAAAAATAGAAGAAGGGGATCCCTGGGTGGCTCAGCGGTTTGGCGCCTGCCTTTGGCCCAGGGCGCAATCCTGGAGTCCCGGGATCGAGTCCCGCGTCGGGCTCCCGGCCTGGAGCCTGCTTCTCCCTCCTCCTCTGCCTCTCTCTCTCTATGTCTATCATAAATAAATAAAATAAATATTTTTAAAAAATAAATAAATAAATAAATAAAAAATAGAAGAATAAAAATGATACACTAAAATGCTAATTGAACACAAAATAATGCAATAAAGGAGGGACAAAAATATAAATAAGACATACTGAAAACTAACAGCAAAATGGCAGATGTAAATCCAGCTACATCAATAATCATATTAATATGAAAGGACTAAATTCTACAAAAAAGGCAGAGATTATCTCATTAGATTTTTTTAAAGCAAGATTCCAGTATATTCTATCTATGAGAGACCTACTTTAGACTCAAAACTACAAACATATCAAAGTAAAAGGATAATGAAAGGTATAACATGTAAAGATTAATATAGTTAGAATGGCTATGTTAATTCAGACAAAATCACTTTTAAGAAATTTTTCTAGAGAACAAGAGATATTTCAAAATGGTGTAACACATCAGAAAAGTATAAAAGTTGTAAATGTGTATAAACCTAATAATGGAACCCCAGAACCAAGAAGAAAAACCTGACAGGACTGAAATAAGAAACAGAATTCAATAATAATAGTTGGAGATTTTGATAATTCACTCTAAATAATAGAATAACTAGACAGAAAAATCAATAAAGATAATAAACCATTTGAGCAATCTATCAACTATATTGATCTGACATGGATAGAACACTCCTACAACAGAAGGATACATTCTTTTGGAGTACATGCAGAACATTCTCCAGGTTTAATGATATCTGGCCATAATATAGGCCTTAGTGATTTAAAGAGACCTGAATCATTTGAAGGATATTCTCTGACCACAGTGGAATTAAATTTGAAATTAAAAGCAGAAAGAAATCTTGAAAATTTAGAAATTTAACAACACACTACTAAATAACTGATGGCTCAAAGAAGAAACCAGAAGGGTAATCAGAATATATTCTGAATGAGAATGATAACAAAACATATTTTAAAATTGGAAGCAGCAAGGAAGAATGAATGGATGGATTAAAAGGACCACTAAATTTTTGAAGGTGATAGAAATGTTTATTATTTTGAGTGCAATCCTTGGATATTTTTACAAATGTCAAAATTTGTAAAAAAATAAAATAAAATTGTGTTTTAAATATGTGCAGTTTTTTACATGTCATTTATTTTTCAATAATGCTATGAAAATGTGTGGGATGCAAGAAGTTAAGCACTTAGTGTAAATTTTCCAGCATTAAAAGTTCATATTAAAGAGAAGAAAGAAGGGCATCTTGGTGGCTCAGTTGGTTTAGCATCTGCCTTCTACTCAGGTCATGATCCCAGGGTCCTGGGATCGAGCCCCACTTTAGGCTCCCTGCTTGGTGGAGAGTCTGCTTCTCCTTCTGCCTCTCCCCCCTTCTCATTCTCTCTCTCTCTCTCTCTCTCTCTATCTCCCCCCTCTCTCTCTTTCAAATAAACAAATAAAACCTTTTAAAAAATAAAAAATAAAGAGAAGAAAGACCTCAAATAAATACTCAAAGTTTCTACCTTAAGAAACTAGAAAAGAAGGGCAAATTAACCCAAAGCAAGAAAAATAAAGAAAATAATAAATGTTAGAGCAGACATGAATGAAAAGGGAAACAGAAAAACAATATAGAAGAATCAATGAAACAAAAAGCTGGTTCTTTGAAAAGATTAACACATTTGATAAACCTTTATCAAGACAGGGCAATCAAAAAAGAGATAATACACACACTACCAAACAAAAGTGAAAGAGGTTTCATAACTACCAAACCTACAAATATTAAAAGGATTAGAGACTATCAACAACTTTATGCCAACAAAGTTAAACAACTTAGAAAAAAATGAACAAATTTTTAAGACAGACACAAATTACCAAAATTAAAGAAGAAACAGAAAATCTAAATAGAACTGTAACAAGTATATACAATGAATTAATAATTTAAATATCTCACAAAGAAAAGATTGGACCCAGATGGCTGCATTAATAAATTATATCAATATTGGAGAAACAATATCAACTTACACAAACTCTTGCAAAAATTAGAGGAAAGGGAAACATTTCCAACTCATTCTTTGAGGCCAGTATTACCTTGATATCAAAGTCAGGGAAAAAAATCACAAGGAAAAAAACCTAAAGATCAATATTACTAGTGAAAGTAGGAAAAAAAGTATTGGTGAAAGTTAATTAATATTAATTAATCTTTATTTAACCCAGCTATATTTTTGAAGGATTATTATACAAAATTTTAAATGGCATTTATCCTAGGAACACAAGACTGGCTTAATATCTGAAAATCAATTAACATAATACACAATACTAATAGAATCAAGGACCATTAACCCACACAGTTTCCTCAATTTGACAAAATCCACATCCATTTATGATAATAACTGTCAACAAATCAGGAATAGAAGGAAACTTCCTCAACCTGATAAAGAGCTATAGGTTTTTCATAGATGCTCATGATTTCTCCCAAGAGCTGGAATAAGGCAAAGATGTCTGCTGTTACTTCTACTCACCATTGCAGCAGACTAGCCAATGCAATAAAGCAAGAACAGAAAATGAAATGCATATGGATTGGAAAGAATGAAGTAAATCTCTTTCTAAGAAACATTAGAAGCAACTAGAACTAAACGAATAGTTCCCCAAAGTCACAAGATACAAGATCAATATACAAAATCAATTGTATTTCTATTTGCTAGCAATAAATAACCCAAAAATAAAATAAAAAACACTTTCATTCATAATAGTATCAGCACAAATACTCAGGAATAAACAAAGTGAAAGATCTGTGTATAAGAACTATATTACTACCAAACCTGTGCACTGAAAACCACAAATCATTACATAGAACAACACCAATGAACCTCAACATCATTATGATGAGATGAAAAACACCAAATGCAAAAGACTACAAATGGTACGATTCCATTTAAATGGACTTTTTAGAGGGCCGCCTGGGTGGCTCAGTCAGTTAAGTGTCCAAGGCCTGAGCTCAGCTCAGGTCTCGATCTCAGGATCGTGAGTTCAAGCCTCACATTGGGTTCCATGCTGAGCATGGAGCCTACTTTAAAAATTAAAAAAAAAAAAATAAATGGATCTTGTAGAAAATGCAAATCCATGTGATAGCATGTCAGTGGTCGTCTGGAACTGAAAGGTGGGAATGAGGCTCGATTGCAAATAGGCATGTGTAATAGATGTGTTCTAAAACTGAATTGCGATTATTTTTGCACAACTCTGCACATTTACTAAAACTCACTGACTTGTACATTTATAATCTCCAGACACTACAGCTATAAATTAAACCCCAATAAGGTGTTAAACATTTTTAAAATTATTGTGACACTTCCACTTTTGATAATGGTGGAATAGATGCTTGGATCCTCTGTCCCCCCAGCAACTAGAAAAACTAGATGGCACATTAAAAATTAAGAACTAAGGAAACACAAAGCTAACAAAATAATGAAGAATTACTAAGCTATGACCAATGGGAAACAGAGGCCCAGAGAGTGATCAAGGGTTGCTGCCCAGCACTCAGCAAGATGGGGTGGAAGAACCAGCTTCCAAAGATAGAACACCAAAAAGCTTCCTTTTGAAATTGACAATGAATCAAGAAAGAGAAATAAAAAATACATGAATTGGAAAGAAAGTAAAAAGTTGTGGATATATAAAATCCAAAAGAATCTATAAATAGGTAAAAATCAATACATGAGCTTAGCACCATTGCTATATTCAAGATAAAAAAAAAGTTGTTTTTCTTTATAAATCACAAAGATAAAACAAAATTAATAAACATCCTTTATAACAAACCTCAATAAAAGTATATAGCAAATGTAATAAACCCTGTAATAAACCTAACCCTCCCCAAAAAAATGAAGAGCTCTACAGCAAAAATTAAGATACATTGTTAAAAACATTATAAGCCCTAGAGATATTTCATGTTCATAGATTAGAAACTCAGTTTTTCAGAAATGTCAGTTTTCCCCAACACTATAAGTCTAGTGCAATCCCAATAAAAATCCCGGCCCAGTTAGTCTTCCTGTTGTTGTTTTAGAAGTCGGACAAGCCGGTTGTATTAGTTTCCTAATGCTACAAAACAAGTTACCACAAACTCAGAGGCTTTAAAAAGCACACACTCATAATCTCACATTTTGTGTGGATCAGGAGGTCAGGCACAAGTTAGCTGGGTCATTGCTCAGGGTCTCATGAGGATGCAAAGTGTTGGCCAGGATGTGTCCTCCTCTGGACATTGGGGTTCTCTTCCAAGCTTGTATGGTTATTGGAAGAATTTACTTCCTTGCAGTTATAAGATCGAGACCCAAGTTCCTATAAGTTGCCTAATTTCCTGCCACGTGTTCTTCTCCAGAGTTGGTCTACACAATAGCAGCTTGTTTCTTCAAGACCAAGAGAAGAGTCTACTTGATGCTAGCAGGACTGCGTGGTGTGTGTGTGTGTGTGTGTGTGTGTCCTCATCAAGGGGATGACACCCCATTACCTATATTTTATTGATCAGAAACAGGCCAAGGGTCCTGCCAAAGGTCAAGGAGAGGAGATTGCACAAGAGTGTGAATATCACAAGCAAGATCATGGGGCCATTTTAGGATTCTACTTACCATTCTAATCCCAAAATGTATTTGAAAATGCAAACAACAAAGATAGCCTTGAAGAATAAAGTGAAGAGAAACTTGTTCTACTGGATATCAAGATATTATTACAAAGCTAGAGTAGCTCAAACACCACGGCCTTGGTTCAAGGACAGATCAATTGATCAACAGAACACGATAGAGAACATGACATATCCATGCATTTAGAAATCTCTGCTTTATGGGAAAATGGTGCTTCAGATTCATAAGGAGATGGTAATGTAACTACTAGGTATTTATTAGGGGAAATAACTGATGCCTACCTCACACAATCCACAAGAAGCAATTCTCAGAGGATTGTAGATCTAGATAAAAGGCAAGCTAATAAAGCTGATGGAAAACGACATGGGACAGGGTCTTCGTGACCTTCAGGCTCAGTTTACTACATTAAAACTAAGAACTTGTGTTCATCAAAAGACACCAGAAGAAGAGTGAAAAAACAAGTAATCCGGAGAAGATACCTGTCGCATATAAAACTAACATAGAATCTTAAGCAAATGTGTAAAGCTGTAAGAAAAACATAAGGCGGAGAACACACGGCCAGGCATGTTCAGAAGAGGACATTCAAATGGTCGACAAACATGTGAAAAGGTGTGCAACCTCATAGTCATCTAGGGAATGCCAGTTACAACCACAACAAGATACCACTCTGCACGTATCTCGATCGAGATTGAAAAATTGAGAAAAAAAACTAAAAGTACTTCATTTTGACAAGGACGTGGAGCAACAAGAACACTCATACGCTCTGAGTGGGGTGTAAATTGAACAACCATTCTGGGGAAATGTTCGACAGCATGTACCCAAGCTGAAGTTACCCATGCTTTAGCATCCTTTTTGTTACATACCCAGAAGAAATGCACACGTATGTGCACCAAGAGACGCATACAAGAGTATTGGTGGCCAGGCTATTCATCGCACCAAAAGCTGGAAATTACCTAAGTGTCCACCCACAGAATAATGGAAATATACGTCATGGCACAGTCAAGAAAGGGAAACCCACCGAGCAATGAAAAGCCAGGATCTAGATCCACAGCCAATAAACGTGAAGAACACAGGGCGTGTTCTCATTATCCAAAGTTCAAAAAACTAACAAAACTAAAGCTATAGTGTTTAGGGATACACGCTCAAGTGGTAAACTATAAAGCGAAAAAAGGAATTTCACGCCATGAAAGTTAGCACAATGTTTTGTTCCATTTTGTTTTGCTTTTGCTGGGGAAGAGAAGGGATTGAGCAGGAAGAGACATGGGGACGTTCCAGATTGTTGGCGTGGACGTCAGGTGCGTGGCTGTTCACGTGTGATTGTTATTGAACCACATGTTTCTCCCTGGGGTACGTGTGTGTTACATTTCACAACAGCAAAATTTTAATCACGTTAAACAAAAACGTACTGCGACATAATGTGACAAAACATTTTTACACTTGTAATCCATAGTTATCACGAATCAAATGGGAAAACGATTGTCAAATAAAAAAAAAAAAAAACAGGAAATTCAAAAAACTGGAAATGCCAGGGTCCAATGAACACATAAATAGTCAATCTCAGTTCGAAATCAAAGAAAGTTCGTTTATTATACAGTAAAAATATCCAACAATAAGGGAATTTCCATGTAATAGGCAAGTATTAACCATTAAAATGATATAATCATCAGGACGTGAGGTGTGACCAGAATCATAGTTTATGACATATAGTAAGTGAATATATAGTATAGGCTAAAGAAATATTTGGGGATGGTGAGGGAAGCCATCGATATATTAAAAGAAAAGCCCACATTATAAAACTGAATATAAACTGACCCATTTCTAAACAGAAATCTATACATGGATATGTAGTAATATCTATGCACAGGAAACAATGAAATGATGTATTTCAAAGGCTGAGCTCCCATCTCTGAGTGCTGAGATTACAGATGATTTTAATTTTTTAATTTTCTTTATGTGAGTGTTCTAAATTTTCCACAGTATGTATTAGTTATGAACATGAGAAAAAGAAGGTTGATTTTTAACAAGAGGCTGAGAATCACAGAACATTAGCAGAGAAGTGTGGAGGCACGGTGGGGTGGGGAAGGTGGGTGTCGTTTCCTGCCCCGCCACTTCCGACACCCATTTACCCTATACGTCCGCACGGACCCTCCTTATTAATAAGCAAAATCAATTAGCACTTCACCTGTCTGGCTAAAAAAGATGGCTCATCAAAGAGATGATTCCTTGCCCCAGTCGCGGTGCTCAGGCAGGCAGCAAACACGAACACCCCTGCTGGAGCCTCTGTCCCACCCCCCGCACAGAAAGTGGGGAAAGTTTCCATAAATGAAAACATGCATAGCCTTATGGGTAGGGTCAGTAAACACAGCAGCTAAAAATCTAGAACAAAGATGATGTGGAACCACCTTAATTAAAATAAGTAAAATCCTAGGTATTTCATTGTTCCTACTTTTGGGCCACTGATCAATTTTTTTTATATTTTTTAAAGATTTTATTTATTTATTCATGAGAGACACAGAGAGAGAGGCAGAGACACAGACAGAGGAAGAAGCAGGCTCCATGCCAGGAGACCAATGCGGGACTCGATCCCAGAACCCTGGGATCATGCTCTGAGCCGAAGGCAAACTCACCTGGTGTCCCAAACTTTTTATTATTAAAGTATAAATTAATAAGCAGCATTCTATTAGTTTCAGGTGTACAATGTACTGATTCAGCAGCTCTATAGGTGACTCAGAGCTCCTCACAACACGTACACCCTTAATCCCCTTCACCTATTTCACCCATGTCCCTCCCCCACCTCCCCTCTGCAAACCACCAGTTTGTTCTCTGTTATTTAGAAGTCTAATTTTTTGTCTCTTTTTCTCTTCCTTTGTTCGTTTTATTTTGTAAATTCTACCTATAAGTGAAATCATATGGTATTTGTCTTCCTCTGATCAACTAATTTCACTTGGCATCACACCCTCTAGGTACATTGAGATTTTTTTTTTTTTTTAATTTTAATTCTATGTCACTATTCACACCAGGAGGTGAACCAAACCTGCTGTCTGAGCCACGTACAAGGTGCAAGGACACGGCCAAGCCCTCGCCACGTTAGCACACCAGCCAGGCACGGGGGACCGCAGCCATGCAACCCCACTCGCCCCTCTTGGGCAGGGGGTAATAAAGACATCTACTGAAGTCTTTCACTGCAAGGCACTTGGTGGAAGGGCACCATTTGGGAATTATTACAACCATGCAGTGAGTCTAGATCATCTAGACAGAAACCAGTTCTCAGAAACTTCGTCACTCTCTCTCTTTTCCAATGAGCAATAGGAGCCCGCCGGCTGTGCCCTGAGACCCACCCCGGCCAACAGAAGCAGAGAGTAGGAAAGGACACCAGTGGGGGGGCAGACAGCAGAGATGCCTCCGCCAGCCTCTCCTGGCGTGAGATCCACCCCAGGAAGATCCCAGGAAAGAGCCCGGGGCTCCCCAACTCCCCTCCTCCACAACGCATAATTAAAAATCTAAATAATAAACACACATTAAGTCCAAGAGAGTCCAGAAAGGCCCAGCTTTTTCCCCGTGACGTCATTCTGATTCTTGACCGTAACAAATTTGGTTTTCCTCATTGTGCCCTGCCGTGAGGTGTCTCAGGCACGCTGTGAACGGACAGTTCATGACACTGCGATGGCCTTATCTCCCACCGCCCCTTTGAGAAAACTTCTGAGTTCAGCTTTCCTTCAAAATGCAATGACCTGCATCCTTCTGGAAACTCATCAGAAAAAGTGGGCACATTCCTAAAATATCCCAGGTAAAGGGAGCCCAGGCACCCCAGGATGGCACTGTGTCACCAAAGCATTTGCATTTAAGCAAACACAAGCAGGAAGTCACCTGCTGGAGGAATCTAAGGACTAGAAATCAGGTTGTCCTTGTTTGTTACTATTTTCTTTCGGTTTTATTCTTAGAACTCATATGTGTTTAAAAATGGAAAATCGTCTCGGATGGCTGGGCTTTTTCAGGCTAAATGTTAGGCAGGGATGGTTATGTAGCTCACTTGACCAGAGCACATGCCCTCAAAGAAGAGGCGGATTGGGACTTTGGGGCAGCTCGGCCACCTCCAGAGGACTGTCGACCGGACATTAGTGGGCACTGACCAGAGTAACCCCATCAGCAAATACCTCTTCCCTTCAAAAGCACCCGCCCCGCACAGAATAACAGAAATGCTTTGCCTGCGGCCTACTGCACCCAGTGTGGACGCAGCCCTAGGTCTGACGGTCATCCTTTCAACTGAACTGCACTGAAGTGCTCTTGTGGCCCTGACAATATTCTCTCGTGCACCAAAGGAAGTGCATAATAATTAAAGAGCCCTTTGGACAATATCCTTCTGTCTGTGGAATCATATACTCAAATAATCTAATTTATAAAACCTCTTCACTACCTTACTACCCAGGTTCCATTCTCTTTTGCATATATTTTCACCACTCAACTAATGATGGATAGAGGGAATTAAGACATGGTTGATTGCATCTCATAAAGGCACTTGGACGCGTTTAAGATCGCTCGCATCTCTTTCCTTTCCAGCACCTTCTAACGTAATGTGCTCTCGGAACATACATGTAAGACACACACTGATATTAAAGGCTGCTTTCTATGCAGCCTAATAAAAAGGATGCCGCATCAAAAGCCAGAGTTAACATCTAACAGGTACTATAATCATTTAAGAGATTAAAGGACCTGGTGTGAGGGTGATGCCACCACACAGCCTTCGCACTCACTGTCCCTGGGGACAAAGCTAAAGAGCCGTGGGACAATGGCAGGACGGCAGGTGCCATGAAGACGTGACGTCTCTGCAGCAGTGCGCGTGTTGTCCTCACTTGGCCCGGCTATTTCTGACAATGTGAACAAATGCATGTAGCCATAAAAGACGCTCAGTGTATCTGGGGTGGCCTCTAGAAGCAAAGGAGGAATATGTTGCTGGAAACATGTTTTAATAGCATTCCTAAGTCAGCCATTCAACCTCAGGTCCTGAGTCCTTACGCAGAACCCAGGCAGTAGGACGATGTGGAAGTGAGCTGGGACTTTCCCTTGGGAGGCAGAGGAGTGGGGTGGCTATGTGCTTAGGATCTGCAGGGGACTTCCCCAGGGGAGAAAAAACCCTGGCTCTACTGCACCCTTGCTGTGTGACCTTGGGCACATTACCAACCTCTGCAAGTTCCACTTCCCTCATTGTGACAGGGGACAACCCTTGCCTCCCAGGATTTTTGTGAGGATGCAAGGAGTGAGTCCATGCACATCAGCACATGATCAACCTGAGGATTGATTGGGGCAAAAAAATATATATATATAATATAAATAAATAAATAAATAAATAAATAAATAAATAAATAAATAAAAAATCCTATGTCAACTTAAAACCATCACTTCCCAAACTCCATCCCAGGGAACAATCAGGATGCTCTAGGTGCATCACAGAGGGAATGAAAACACCTGGTCAGTGAAGGGAGGTAAAGAAAGTGGACTACCCCTTCCCCCCCAAAAAAAAAATTAAAACAATTTAAAAAAAGAAAGTTGACCTCCCCAGCTGCCCCAGGTCAGAGTTCGTGAGTATCTCACAACTGACCAGGATTCCCTGAACACGATTTGGAAACAATGAGCTAAACAAGACCTGGAGATGTCCAGCACATTCAAGAACCTTCTAGGGCTGGATTCTGGTCAAGAGCTTTAGCATGCAGCCAAAGCAGAAGCAGGAACATGTCCAGGATGACCCCGACGTCACCTCCAAATCCCAAAGTGGCCAAGCGCAGGGTTCTGCTTAGATGGAGAAACAGGCTCAAAAAAGAAGCATGAGCACAAGGAAAATAGCCTCAAAGATTGCTCAGGATGTCAGGTGAGGAATGGAAATGGGAAAACTTGACATTTGTTTTTTGTTTTTTGTTTTTTTTTAATTTATTTTTTATTGGTGTTCAATTTACTAACATACAGAATAACACCCAGTGCCCGTCACCCATTCACTCCCACCCCCCGCCCTCCTCCCCTTCTACCACCCCTAGTTCGTTTCCCAGAGTTAGCAGTCTTTACGTTCTGTCTCCCTTTCTGATATTTCCCACACATTTCTTCTCCCTTCCCTTATATTCCCTTTCACTATTATTTATATTCCCCAAATGAGTGAGAACATATAATGTTTGTCCTTTGTTTTGATCTCTCAAGGGGAGCATGGTTTTGAAGGAAATAGTAGCCAGCAATGATTTTTTTCTTAAGCTGTGGCCTTCCTACAATGCTCTTACACTAAGCTCCACTGCCTAAGCAGAACCCTCACACTCACTCCCGACACTCGGGAGACCTGCACCAAATCCCAAAGGGGGAGCCCCAGGGATTGGGTCTTTGCCGTAATGACCGAGCCTCTCCTCCCACCCTCAGGTCTTAAACATCGGCCGGTTTGGCTACAAGGAAATCCTACAACACTTGCTGGACCCTGTGACAGGCAAAAGGAAAACACTCTGGCCCACAGACCATCTCGTTCTCTTCTCCAGGAAATACCTTCTTGCCCAAGGGGACCAGACCCAACTTGACTGCCACATGAGGCTCAGGATGACTTCTGGCCATTCTGAAACCCACCTGAACACTTTCAGGGCATAAAATCATACCAGTCCAAAGGCATCCACCGAAAAGCAGGCATATTCCTGGGGCATCCAGCTGACTCTATCAGTTGAGTGTCTGACTCTTGATTTCAACTCAGGTCATGATCTCAGGGTCCTGGGATAGAGCCCTGTGTCAGGTTCTACACTCAGAGTGGGGCGGAGGGGGGAAGTCTGCTTAAGATTCTCTCTCTCTCCCTCTCCCTCTGCTCCTCTCCCAGCTCATGTGCTCACTCGCTCTCTCTCTAAAATAAATAAATATTTTTTTGAAAAAGCAGGTATAAAAAAAATAAAAAAAAAAAGAAAAAGAAAAAGCAGGTATATTCCTAAAGGTCTAAAAATGCTTCTGACAATAATAGCTTTGTTTTGCTGAGTACTATGGATAATAGGACTATTTATAGGAACCCAATGACCAGTTTTAAAGTTTATGTCTGTATTTAACAAAACTGCAATGACTACTAAATGCGATATACCACGTTGTCTCACTAATTTATATTAAACGGCCTCTATTTCTTTTAAAAGTCATACGGGAGGGACCCCTGGGTGGCTCAGTGGTTGAGCGTCTGCCTTCGGCTCAGGGCATGATCTCGGGTTCTCGGGATCAAGTCCCTCATCAGGCTCCCTGCATGGAGCCTGCTTCTCCCTCTCCCTGTGTCTCTGCCTCTCTCTCTATCTCTCTCTCTCTGTGTGTGTGTGTCTCAAATAAATAAATAAATAAATAAATAAATAAAATCTTTTAAAAAATAAAATAAATAAAAATCATACTGGAAAGCAAAAAAAAAAAAAGGCACACTTCCTGTCTGAGCAATCCATGTGCATCTTCTACAAGATCCTCCAAATTCACCTAAGCCAGAGTCGAAGACGTGCCTGGGATGAGCTTGTGCGTCAGCCCCTGATGCCCCCATGAAGCTAAGGCAATTGTTTGACCACCGAAGTTTTAAATGACGGGAAGGGCCAATCCTGATGAGCGAGGAAAGGTGGCACCCCAACTCCCAACGTTTCCCCAGATGATGCCAATAAGATCCTAAGGAGCCCTTTTCTTTTCAAGGAAACACGTCTTCCTTGAGAAGAAGCTGTGCGGCCGATTAAGACATTTTCCAAGCGTCCGCTAACCTACTTACAGGCATCATTGCTCCCTTGGGCCTTGGGACCCCTCCACCTTCCTGAACGGAGTAGCTGAATAGGTAAATGGGTTATATCAGGCCAGGAAATCAATGTGTATACTGTGTTCTCAGCCACAGATGAGCATGTCGAAGCCATTTTATTATAGCTCTAGGAGCCGTATTGATCCAGCTGTAACTACTCGGAGGTGGCTGGCAATCCAATGAGGATGCACCCTTCTGTCCATCCAGCCGCCTCTTTCCCCAAGTAGTGCTCGGAGAGTATGTGTTTGCAGATTGGATTAATTTAATGTTTGCTTAATCAAAACTGACTGCCCTGGAACTTAAATGCTATTAATTACTAAGAGAATCCAGAACTAATCCTCTAACACCGCAAGGCCAGGGAGGAGCAGCTGCTCTGCAGGGAAGGGGCCACGCTCTTAAGGAAATTCTCTTTGTCGTGCTTTGCAGATACTCATGCCATGTCCCTCTCCACTCCTATCACCATGTCCACCCAGCCTCCTGCCCCGACAGCTTGCCAGAAAACACCTGTTGCTTTTGTTGCCCTTATTTGTGGCACAAATGGTGCGTGCGTTCCAAGTGCCATCTGGACGCGGAGCCCCAGCCACTGGCATTGGGCCTTATCCATCGCGTCCTCATCAAAAAGTGCCCACTGCACCGCACGGCCAGTCCTGTTAGTGACGGAGGTGGTGCTTCCCCAGAGCACCCAGGGCCCCTCCAGGATACTGGCTGCGCTGCATCCGTCTGCGACAATGCCAGCGCCTACCATGGTGCCTGGCACATCGCGGGCATCCATAGGCATTGGCGGAATTCAGTCTGGGGAGGAGACAGTGGTCCCCGCTGTGCTGACACGTCTCCAGGGACGGCACTTGTGAGGCACCCCCATCCAATCCTCCACCTTCCCTGCCCCTGGAAAGACAGGAACATGTCCTTGGAACCCGAATCCAAGCATATTTTGCTTAACCCGCCCCCAACAGGAGAAATGTGCGGGGTGTGCTGGCCCCCAACTCCACTCCACTGCTTTGCCAAAGGGTGGCCACGAACCCGCAGGCCTCCCCGCAGCTCAGACGTAGGGCCAGCATGCACCGGGGGGGACCCCACTGATGCCCAAAACCCCTCCAGCATCCCCAAGGCTTTTAATAACAATCCTGTGCATCCGCAGTTTGGCCGCAAGCACAAGGCTGTCTCCTGCAGCGCGGCAGGTACTCAGTGGTATGGTGCCCGGCCCACCACGGGGGCCTTAGCAGTTCCTACGGGGTCGCAAACTCAAGCACCTGCTTCCCCGCAGAACACAGGCCCGGGGCAAGCAAACCCGGCTCCCCCAAATGCAAAAGGCCCACCACCCAGCCAGTGGAAGAGCCCACATGGGGAACTCCAATAGGCCCGAGAGGGGGCAGCCCGGGGGGCTCAGCGGTTTAGCACAGGTCCAGGGCCTGATCCTAGAGACCCGGGATGGAGTCCCACGTCGGGCTCCCTGCAGGGAGCTGCTTCTCCCTCCACCTATGTCTCTGCCTCTCTCTCTCTCTCTGTGTCTCTCATGAATAAATAAATAAAATCTTAAAAAAAAAAAAAAAAAGCCTGAGAGGGGCGAGTCATTGTCAGTTCCTGGTCGTGACACTGTCCTGTAGTCGCGTAAGATATCGTCAGTGGGGGAGGCTGGAGTAAGACGACCCAGGGACCCTCGGTGCTATTTTTACAGCTTCTCGGGAAACTGAAATCCCTCCAGAGTGGAAAGCTAAACAGCCACGGAGTGCCGTCCAAGCCGCACACCTCAGCAGCCTCGGGGTCCTCCTTTACGTTCGCGGGACTCCGTGGATCGAGTCCCAACAGGCGAGTGGCGGCCGGGCCTCACGAGCAGCTGGGAGAAGGACCCGAAGATCTGACGTGTGAGCCCCACGGGTGGCGCTCTAACCTGGTGACCCGGACGGAACCTGTCCTGCCTCTAGCCCGTGGATCGCCCGCCCGCGGGGCCTCCTCCCGATTTCTGAAATCACATCACCACGGCGCCGCTCGACGCCTACTAATTCGTATGCATTTTGCGCAAATAAGTCTTATTTGATGAATAGAGCACCAGACTTACAATTCCGCCGCCGCGTGGTAAATCACACCGGCCAGATTCGCCGTATAGAGAACACGTCTCCAAACAATGATTTCACTTCAAGCTAAGGAGGAACAAGTGCCCTTTCTTTCATTTCTAAATTACATTTTCAATCATAAATATTGAAAATTATGTTTCTGATCACTGCTGTCACCCCGTGAGTAGTGGCACACGAGCCCCACCGACACACGGGTTTTTACAAAAGGCGAGCGAGGGCCATTAGAACACCCAAACCACTTTGAGCTTTAAAGGGCTCGCTCCCCCTCCGCAGCCCCCAAGATCAGGAAAACACGGCACCCTTCGGAGCTTGCCGAGGCGGAGACCGGCAGCCCCGTGTGCACATCGGTTATTAAACATGTGAAATGATTACTCTGGGTGCGTTTTACCCACTATTATGTATGAGCCTCTTCAAATGTTTCACGTTTCACGGGTAGGCACGATACAGCCATCACCCCAGAGAGCCAGGCAGCCAAACGGCCTGCCTTCCACAAGCAGACCCCTAACGCATCAGCGCGACAAGCAAAAGAATGTCTTTTTTTACTGCTGTTTTGGGGTTTTTTTTTTTTTGCTTTGTTTTGTTTTGTTTCCAATTTGTGCATGTTTTCCTTTATTTTTTTATTATTATTATTTTTAATATGTATATTTTTTACTGGAGTTCGATTTGCCAACATATGGTATAACAGGAATGTCTTTTAAATGTAAAACATGGCCTAGCAAGTGTGTCCTCCTCTCACATAGTAACAACAGTCAAGGTTCTGAGGATGGAGGGAGCCTTCAAAGAAAGAGACGGTGGGATGCTATGACCACGTGGCTAGAAAAGCAGCAGGGAAGACAGCTGGCCCCAGGGGCCTGGCCTGGAGAAGGGAAGGATGGAGAGCCTCTGCCAGTAACGAACACGTGAAAGAAACAGAGCAAGTTTGAGAGACTGGAGTTTGCTTTGTTGCCCGCGTTTGGAAATCCACAGGGAACCAGAGTTTGCCTACAGAGAAGACGCCACGTGCCACCATCAACTGAGGCTTCTATCCTCCAAGACCCGCAGCCCGGGAACCTTCAGATACAAGCCGCACTGGGTTTAACTCTTCTCTGACCCACACCCTTGCCAGGCATGTGGACGAGCCATCCACAGGTTCCGCCTGTCTCTCCATCCCACTCACTCCACAGCCCACACGCGCTGACCGCCGCGCCAAAGCAAGGCAAAACTAAGCTACGGCAAAGTGACACGGGGAATAGCTCCTGTCGTGGAGATACAGCCCGTAATGTATTCTCTGCATTCCTGAATGGTGGAACCCACCACCAGATGCGTAAGTCTATCACTTTGAAGGGTAAAGGTTTTTTTTTTTTTTAATTTTTTTTTTATTTATTTATGATAGCCAGAGAGAGAGAGAGAGAGAGAGAGAGAGGCAGAGACGCAGGCAGAGGGAGAAGCAGGCTCTATGCACCGGGAGCCCGACATGGGATTCGATCCTGGGTCTCCAGGACCACGCCCTGGGCCAAAGGCAGGCACCAAACCGCTGCGCCACCCAGGGATCCCGAAGGGTAAAGGTTTTTTAAGCATAGAGTTCTATAGACCTACACCATGGTCTGGAGCTCTCCATGGTCCACCATATTTCTTAGTGGTCATGGTTCTAGAACAGACGCCAAAGGGTTTTTGTTGTTGTTGTTCGGTTTTTTTGCTGCAAGCAGGTGCTGGAGAGTTAATGCTCCCAGGACAGCCCTCTGCTGATACCACAGAAGTCGGGGGGCTAATACCCCAACATCTCACCTCGCAGTTGGAAAAACCCTGAGGCTTGTTTTACACCCTTCCGGAGTTCCCACCCGACTACTCAGAGCAGAAACCTACTCCTTAGCATAGTCCACATCAGCTTCCTTTGTGATTTCACAAAGACCGCAGCATTCCTGGAAGTGACACGGATCCCAGGAACGTGCCGTCCACGAAGTCCCTCTGCCGTGCCACTGGCTCGTCGCCTCCCAGTGAGTCAGCAACCCCCAAGGGGGCCAAGCCGCTGCCCCCAAGTACCCCACGGAGCCGAAGGCAGCAGCTATTGCATTTTAAGACAGCATCTTTTTTTCCCAAGGGTTTAGAATATATTCTTCAGGAAAAAAGAAATATACAGGGGACGCCTGGGTGGCTCAGCGGTTGAGCATCTGCCTTTGGCTCAGGTAGTGACCCTGGGGTCCTGGGATCAAGTCCCACATCGGGGTCCCTACAGGGAGCCTGCTTCTCCCTCAGCCTGTGTCTCTGCCTCTCTCTCTGTGTCTCTCATGAATAAATAAATAAAATCTTTAAAAAATATATGTTTTTTGACATCCCTAAAAATACATGATCATATCCTCTGTGGCAGGACGAGACCAAGTGACTCACTAGAGTTATAATCACTGCAAACTGCAGTATTGTTGTCTCTGAACGAAAATTGCCAGAGGACTCATGTTCCGTGGTCTCGAGAACCCTAGGCAGTCATTTGCTGCATCACGAGACCCAAATCATCTCAAGTTGAAGATCATCTCCTCCTCTTTGTATTTCATTAGCGGGGAGCAGGTTAATAAAAAGCTTAAAAGTTGACTGCCTTCCCCCTGAGATTTATTTAGGCCTCTCCGCGGGGATGAGGCAGGGATGGCAGCCGACACTCTGGTGTCTCCGGAGCTCTCTCTGTCATCTCCCTCTGCGGTCCCCGACGTCTGCCAATTAAAGACCCCCCGGATGACATTCCGCCGCCGAAGTTATGCACACATAAATCACTGTAATAAGAGAAGATTGTTATCTTAACCTCCGTCATGCAACCCTTTGCCTTTTGTGAGAAATGTGGAGAAGACTCGCTTGTCTGGCACAAAGGAAGCTGTTTCCCAACAGATGCCGGGGAGCCTGGGGGGTGAGGGGGGAAGCAGGGGGGTGCCCCTTGCTCGTGGTCAGGTAAGTGGTGCCCCGGGCACGACTCCCCGTGGGACGCAGAGCATGCAGTCTCAAAGGTCACTTCTCTGGGAGCCCGTGCTGGGAAGGACGGTCGCGGACGTTCCACAGCAGTGGAAGGGATGCCCCCCCCACCCCGAGGTGGCACGCGGCTGCTGTGACTCACACCATGTCCCGAGACGTTGCATCATGCAGGTGAGGCCCAGGGAGCAGGTGACACAGCGGGAGCCCGGCCATGAGGCTCCAGGTGGCCTCCTGCCCCTGCGTGGCCCCTCACTGCCTTGGCAAATCTTGGTAGGCTGGGCTCTAAATTCCCCCCAGGAATCAGCTTTAAAAAATAAATAAAATAAAATAAAATAGAATAAAATAAAATAAAATAAAATAAAATAAATAAAAAATAAATTAAATACAATACAATAAAATAAAATAATAAAATAATTTTTTATCCACAAGAGAATAAATATTAATGTTGCATTAATTACTTATATCTAGATATGCCTGTATATGTGGCTAGATCTAGATCCACAGATATGCTTATATATTTAGAAGCTGATATTAAGGGAAAATTTTGGAAAATCTTTGTATTAATCACTTAACTCTAGATGTCTGGATGTAATTATTTGTACTAATTACTTACATCTAGATATCGGGATTATTTGTATAATCACTTATATCTAGATATGCCTGTATATGTGGCTTCATCTAGATCTATAGATGCATCTATATATTTAGAAGCTGATATTAAGGGAAAGGGTTGGAAATAAACGTCTAGGCGTGAACTGGGCTCTCCTTGCTGCACTCTGCGACCCCCCTCTTAGCTGAGCTAAGCCTGAGGGGCCCCGGCCTATGGCTAGGGACGCCCTGCCCCTGGACGCAGCCCCTCCTGCAGAGGCTGGCTCGCTTTGGACCCCTGAGTGGGGGCACCTGCCTCGGTGCAAAGTCCCCCCGTTCCTGCCTCTAGACACCTGACATCCCAAGCTGCTCCCAACGCACCCACCTCTGTGCGGCAGGTCCCCAGCTTAGAGCATCCCTAGTCCTGAACGTCTCGGGTCAGGTGTCGGTAGAGGAATGACACCCGTCTGCAGATGAACCGAAAGCGGCGTATTAAAGTGGTTGGTGGGGAAGGAAGGGCCCACCGATTTCCCCGGTCGCTGGGTCTCAGCATCCGAGCAAAGCTTCCCTCTGCGCCAGCGGCCTGCATCCCGAAGTAACCAATCACACCCGATTCTCTTGAACTCTTTGCGCTTCGCCGTATTATTATCTCATCCTCTTGTTTCCTGCTGGTTTGTTTGTTTTTTCCTTCAACATATAAAGGAGTGAGATGCTCTTCTCTTTATCCCACGGTGGCCAACCCTCAGGGCTTCGGGACACGGCATCTTCAGCTCTCAAAGGAGGACAGTCCCAGGCAGGCGGTGGGGGCTGTGGCCCGCGTTAAGTAGACACAGAGGTCTTGGTGTAAACCTACCAAAACATGCGAATCATCAGAGTCTCCAGGCTTTGTGGTGGCCCACGTAAGGGCGCACCCACCAGGCTGCGGAAGTAGGTCCCACTGGGCTTCTGAGTGAGCCCAGGCGAGGCCCAAGAACAAATCCGCCTCGTACCAGAAGGAGGCTGGGGCTTTCAGACGATGCCACATGGGCATGAGGAGGCCCCAGCGATCAATGGGCAGAGAGAACAGACCCTCTTCCCCAGGGGTCTTGTAGATGCTTCCAAGCCACAACTCGTACAAGTTTTGCCAGGCAGCCTCAGCCGGCCTCAGAAACAGAATTTCACCTGCGCCTCCAACACGGTATGGGATCCTCCTGCTGGTCTCTGTGGCCAGACCTCTGTCCCCTTGCAGTCCCTTTTTACTTTTAATTAAAACAGAGAGGAGCAATTAAAGCATAAAACCAGCATACCTCGACCTTTGTGGGCCAAAAATCAAAAAAGTTTCAGGGGTTTTCACCTCGACAGCCGGGATAAGCATCACGCTTGCGATCTTTTAAACCGAAGAGCATCGTCAGCGCCGTCACACGGCTCCAAAGATGCACAGCTTGGAAACTGGCCTTGGGGTTGGCCTCATTCCCGCCCGCCTGCCGGGGCTCGAGGGGAGCCCGAGACGCCTCCACGGGGCACGACACATGGATTTGCACGTTCTCGGTCAGATCACTGTTGGGCTTATTTTTCTTCTTGAGTTGCCAGCAGCTGGAAATCTGAGTTCTTTCACTCACCTCAGGTCCAAAACTAGACTTGCCAGACCTTGGAGGCCTGGGCTGGAAGACGGAGAGTCACAGCAACCCCTGGCACCGAGGGCCTACCAAGGGCCAGGGGCCTCGCTCAGTGCTTCTCGGGTCACCGCCCTAAGAAACGGCCATTTTTGCAGGTCCAATTTTTTATATTGCTCATCCTAATACATCAGCCCCTATAGCCCTCGCAACAAGCACAGTGACACCGTCTTCACGCGTTTTTGCAGGAGCTCGCCGGGGTGGGAGGAGGACACAGTTCAAGCACGTGGTACATAGAGCCCGGCCTGTTCCAGGTCACCCTCAACCTACCCGAGAGTGCTCCTCCCCGACCCACTATCCCATCCCTTTTATCCTCTCCCCGTCCCTCCCCAGCTGCCAGTTCTGGTGACACATGACGAGCAAACACAGTGGACTGAGATGTGCCACATGGGCAGTCCCACGCAGGCGGCCACACAGAGGACTGTCGGACGAAGGCCGGCCCGGGCAGCGGCGCCTTCACCCCGCTGCTCCGGGAAGCCCAGCCTCATGGCACCTGAGCTCCCCCAGACCCTCCCAGGCGCTCAGAGGGGAGGGGAGGGCACGACACCATCTCGAGTCCTCTCTCCGCTCCAGGTCACCGCGGCTGGCGACCCACGCCTCGAAGCCAACAAGGCCTCCACCGGGGATGGCCTGATGCCCCGGCTCAGGGCTGGGTCCACACCGTCCGCTCCCCGCGCTGAGGCTCATCACACAGTCTGAACCTCGCCTGTCCAACCTCGAAACCATCTCAGCTATGTCTATACTGTGTTCCGAAGCGCTTCCACACACATTTATTTATTAGTCACTTTGATCTCATTCGTCACACACAAAAATCTCAAACGAGCACCGAGCGTCCTTTCCGGGGGCGGGGATGGGGGGTGGCCGGGTGGGGACATGTCGAGGCAGCAAAAGCCGCCCAAGCCCCCGTTTCCCACAGCTCGGCCGGTTGGTGCCACGGGTTCAAAAATGCAATTAAAAGAAGCCCGTCGATTTAACCATTGTCAAAACGCCCTGTCACCCCCTGAAAGAGAGGCGCGCGTGAGCCGATTTCCCCATCCGTGCCAAAGTTTCGCAGAGACCCTTCACTTTATAAATCAACTCACAGCTTAGAACATCCTGGCAGCCCCTTCAAGGAACCAATGGGAATGACAGGGAAAGAGCGGATAACCATCATAGCTTGACTGGATACAGGTGTTTGCGTTTACAGACGAACCGCAAACGCCTGGCTCCTTGACAGGCGTTGATGCTATCCGCGAATCGAGGCTATTATTGGCTCCGGTCGCCAAGGGCTGGGGGGCCTTTCCCTTAGCAACATCTCCGAGGCTGATAACATTTGGCTGAACTTTTCAGATCTTAACCTCCCTTCTGACTCCGCGCAGTCAAACCCGCCTAAACTGATCAGAAGAAGAGACACGCAGGGGGAAGACAAGTAAAATATTATTGACTGGACTGTTTCATGTCTATTAGGAAGAAAGAGCAAAGAGGAGAGGGAGAGAGCCTTACAGCTTGACAGGCTTCAAGATAATCAGGGGAGGACTCCGAGCTGCAAAGTAACCCTCGGTGAAGTCGGAAAACACGGGCTTCCGAGAGGTCATTGTTCTGTGTGGGGAACAAATGGGGCCCCAGACAAACAAGGGCAAGATCGCGTGCCTCGGTGGGCCCCCCCGCTCCGCTCCGTGGGCGCCCCCTCTCCTGCAGCAAAGCACGGGGCGGGAGACAAAAATCACAGAGTCAGAGGCAGGTGGCACAGGAGGAGGCCGGCCTCACCCGCATGCGGCACACGTCTGGCCTCCGTGGCCACCCCGGCCTACCCCCAAAACCCCCCCAAACCGCCCCCCCCCAAGGATTTGGCTTGGCATTTGGTGTTTTCTATGCGTATTTTGCTTCCCCGCCCTCGCCCTGACCCTCCAGTGCCCCCACGCTGTCCCCAAACGCACGAGGAGGACAACACCCCCAACTTGGTTAGCAAACGCAGGGTTGGGTGTGCCACCTGAAGCAGAGGCCAGGAGCTGGGGGGCTGCTGGGAAAATTCTGGACAGTGAGGCCACACCATGCCCTGGCCCTCCATTCCCCGTCCCCCCATCCCCACGCCACGCAGCTCCCTTGGCTTTGGTCGGGTCAGAGCACCGACACCCAGACGCTGCTCCAGGAGGCCTCAGAGAAACCTCACACCGCGTTCCCCCACCATCCCACGCATCTAATCCTCCATAGAGTCGTCACGCTTTGGGGGACAAGGCCTGTTTCCACCCAAAATGCTTGTCCTTTATATGCTGCAGCGTCCTTGATCTGCGCAAGGAGCTTCACAGTGGGGGAACCGTGTGGTCAGGGGAACCCGGGCGGCCCCGGAACCACGAGCCTCCGTCACCGGGCACTTCCCACCCCGAAGGGACGGGGAAACAGAACCAGAGGACGGGGGGCTGGAGGGTACCAAAGCGGCACCTTCTCGAAAGCTCCATCCCACCTATGGGGAAACGGAGGCAGGAGTACAGGAAGGAAGAAACCCTTGGAACTACAGAGATGGTAAATCCACCCCCCTGAGCCTGCCCCTGCCTCACAGCCCGCTCAGGCATGCACCCCTCCGTGCTCCAGACACCCCCAGGGCGGGGCCTGCCCAGCAGGTGCACTCTCATCCCCCTAAGACCTGACCAGGCTCTACAAGAGGCCCTCGTTGGCCTTGACCCCACATCCTGGGCCGTGCAAGCCCCCATCTCTAACTCCCAGCCCGAGGGACCTGTAAGCCCCCCTCCCCACACCCTGCCCAGAGTTTCCCCAGCAGGGTGTTGTCTCTACAGCAGGTGCTGTCTCCACAGCAGGTGTTGTCTCTACAGCAGGTGTCACAGGTGCAGGGCCTGCTGCTCTCAGAAGGCCCGCAACCCCACACCCGCTTGTCTGACCGCAGCTGCTTTACCTCCCTGTCTTCGGACACCCTGGTTTTGACTCGCTGGAGAGCCCTGGAGCTCGATCCTACTCTCCCTTTCTGTAGCGGCTCCTCCAAGCAGCCGCTCTTCCCAGCTCAGCCCAGGATCCACCTGGTTGGGGTAAAGCCACTGCTCCCAGCCCCTCACCCATTCCCTTACCTCCTCCATCTCTTCCCTCCATCATTAACCTCCGCCGGCCGAATTCTGCTGCATCTTTCTTCCCTTTCCTAAACCCACACTGCTGAGTGCTAGCGGTGAAAGTGAGGTCTGCCCCCAGCTCAGCCATGCCCTCCATGCCCCCATCAGGGCTTCTCACCTCAGTCTCCCAATGGCCCGACCCAAGCATCCATCAGCTGAAGACCGGCCTTCCCACCCTGCTCTTTCCTGCCTCCCATGGTCCTCTCTCTCCTCTTCTCCAGTCTCTGCATCATCACTGGCCGAGGCTCTCCCACCCTAAACAAAGAAGCCACCCTTGACTGCCCCAGTCACCCATGACTTCCCATAGGCAGACCTAAAGGACACTTCTTGGTCCTCATACTCCTGACATCTCTGCACACTTGCCACTGGTGACCTCTCCCGCCATCTTGAAACCCCATGGCCTCTGGTTTTCTTACTCCCCGAACCCTGGGCTCAGTTCCATCCATGGCTTCCTAGCTCTCAACCTGCCCTTGGGTGTTGGTGCTCCCCAGACACCCATCGACAATTCACCCTGCTTCCCCCACTCCTCTCCCTGCCACCCCAGGAGCCAGCCCGAACTCTTCCCACAGACTTCAGGCAAAGGTCCAAACTGGCTGGACATCTCCAGTTGCCTTCAACAAAAAGAATGTGCTCACGATAAGAACCCAGTGTCTGTGATTTTTTTTTTCCATGGAGATTTCATAAGTCTGGTTTCAGATTACAGCCTGGCTTCCTGGGGTGATTGACCACGGAGATAAAGTGCGCTGATAGCACCAATGGGTGCATTTCTGGGTCAGGGTCATTGTATGCTTCGTGTCAAATTAATGGTTAGTTCCTCCAGTACCTGTGAGAGGTGAAAGTCCATCTGGACTCTGATAATCCAGCCTCTGATGGGCGATCAGGGTCAGCTATCCTCCTTGCCATGATAATCATGGCCATGTCCATCTGTCCTTCTCTAGACGGGTCTCCAGTTACACCGATTCTGAATGTGAGCCATTGATTTAGAGAAGAGTTGAGTGTTGACAAGAAGAGCAGAGCCGGCCTCTAGCTCTTCTGTGCTTGGTGTTTCCAGGGCACACGTGACCCAAGGGGTGGCTCCCCCCTGGTGCACAGGGAAGGCCCCCATTTGCATTCGCTCCACCGGGGACAAGGAAGCCCCTGCAGTCATGCCATGTCTCAGCCCCAAGGAAGTGCTGAGAGGTGGCCACTGGAAGGAGTTCCCTCTTCAAGGGTTTGATGTCACTCAGTCATCATGGAGATGACACGGGGCCATTGATATTCTCTGTTGCACCTCTTGGAAGCTCTCTCTGGGCCTAAAAACACAGAGGGCAGTGGAAGGAAGTTGGAACCAGGAAGCTTGCCTTCAGGTGTCCCCTCTGCTGCTCATTATCTGAGTGATTTTGGGAAAGTGGGGTTCATTCAAGGCCCCCACATGGTTATCACCAGAACTATTAGGGGTCAGAGAAGACAGGGTGTGACCAATGGGGTGGATCTTCACAATCCTTACCTGGGCTCTCCCTAGGAGGCACCCTCTGCGAGTCACCCACCCATGGCAGGCTCCTTCTCATCTTCAGGCTTCAGGTTCCCAGTCTCCTCTTAGAGAGGACTTTCCGCCACCCAATCTAGGGGAGCCGCCAACCCTTGTCACTTCCTCAATGATTTCTCTGTGTCATTTTCTAAAGAAAATACAAACAGCCATTATCACCAAGTGGGGTTTTTAATTCACTTATTGCTTCTCTCGTTTATTATCTGGTGGTTGAAATCTGATCTTAGTTACGGAGGTAGGACGTGCCTGGCTCACACTAAGTCCTCAGTAAGCATTCATTTAGCAGTGAATAAAGGAATGGTGAAGTTGGTGTCCTCTGACTTAAGAGCCTGATTATCAGGGTTTGGTGGGTTCTGCTTCTTGTCATTTGCTCCTCCAAACACTTCGCCCATGAGGTAAAACCCAGGGTTCCTCCGATTTGAATTCTGAGAACCTAAGACCATGTCAGATCCTACAGGGGGCTCCGAGGCCCATCCTGGATCCAGTCCCCTGGGCACCTCTGTGAGCTCATGTCCCCTGTGGAAAATGAGAAATCCTGTCTGTTAGATAAGATCAGACCATATCCCTGAAGAATTTTCTGTGGATGCCTTCTTGGAGCAGTGTGCTCAGCAGCCAATGGAGCTGGAACTTTTACCCTCCTCAAGCCAACCTTACAAAGCAGGGCCAGGTGCCTTCCCTTCCCAAAGCCCTTCTTCCCTTGGATCTCATTTGATTGTCCCCAAACTCATGAGGAAACAGGAATCTAAGATGTTATTTGACAAGTACAGCAAATGCAGTGCCCGGGGTCGGTGTTCCTGTATCTGAATGTACCATAGACGTTCCACAAACCTCCAGCTGAACAAGAGCCCTTTGCTGTCTGTTCTCTGTGCCCCTGGCCATCCTTCCTCTCCACCCACACTGCACCCCCCTGAGGGCTGACTTTGGGGTACCTCCTTCAGCACCTTGAGCGGAACATCCCCATTGAGAACCCTGACTAGGCCAGGGAGCCACCCTATTTGGCCGAAATACACATTCACCCTCAGCTTGGCCATTGACGGAAAGGTGGGAAAGGAGAGAAGGAGAGAAAGCCAAGGAAGAGACAGTGAGACAAAGAGGAGCTGGAGAGACACCCTCCCAAGAAAGGAGAAAAGACACAGGAAAATAGAAAAACTACTTTGGAAGAGAGGGAAGACATCAAGGAGTCCTATATGGAAGCAAAGAAAGACTAAGGGAGAACATTCACCAAGATCTTTCAAAGGGAACCCTCTGTGGTATGCGAGGGAGTGAAGAGCAACGAGTTGAAGGTTAAACAGCGCTGCCCACTTGGCCTGAGGGGTCTAAAGCCTTACTCACCTCCGCCCGCCATCCTCCATGGTGCGCACCATACAAAGCTCCCTTCCAACTCAGATAACCAGCAGTCCAGCTCCAGAAAAGATCATCCTCCAATGCAATGATGCTCATCCGAGCTTTGGGGGAAATCAAGCCATAGGTTTCTCTGGCCCCGGCACCCTCGGAAGACCCGCAGTTGCCAGGAGGACAGAGGGACCTAACTTGCCCCCCACTCCCAGCTTCATTACTTCTAGGCGCAGCCCTCCAACCCTACCCTGGCCTCCTGAGGAGCCAATGGCCTGAAGTCATAGCCAGGAGCCCAGTGCCTCATCCCCGATGGGTGCGCACAAAAGTTATCCAAGGTCCCCACTTGACATCACTCAGAAACCTGAGGTAGGCTGTGCTCGGGTGATAGTACAACAGGACTCCAAGGTGGCTCCTGCCATCTCTGTGGCCCACACCAGAGATCAATAGCCTGGAGGTCTCTGGCAGGCCCCATGGGTGTCCTCTTTGTCACCAAGAGCCTGCCCTTGTCTGCACATTCTGAAAGTGCTTTTCATAAACACAGACTCCTTCATCAGCAAGTTTGAATTTATAAACAGTCACCCTTATTCAGGAAAGCAGAGATGAGCCGTTTTATATAAAAGTTACATCTCCATTTAAGAAAGAATATATAATTCCACATTCCACTGTCCCTCGAACTTTATTCCCGTTTATGTAGATCTTAATACAGTTATATAGTCGCGGGGCTAACGTCCCCTCTGGATGGTAATGAGGTCCTCTCGAACCCTTTAGCTGCTATAAAGTATGCAGAAGTTAAATGCACAGATGGAAAAAAATTTGTCTCAATTTTATACTTCTGCAAAATGGTAATTTTGTACTTAAAATGTACAAGATGGATGTTCAGAAATATAGGCTGATAGCCTAAATTATATTTGGTCATAATTTATGTAGTACAGTCCCAAAGAGATACAAAAAGGCAGAGCATAATTTATCTGCTGGAATCAGCGATAGCTTTGCTAAAACTCCCATTTATTCCATCCCCCATAGTTTTAAGCAGCCTCCGTCCTCAGGGCTCACTCTATTTAAGTTCCCCATACTGCTGTTTGATCACATATTGTAGTCTATAATTTGCCTATCATCTGAAGCAAATTTGGGTCCCAGAAGTTATGATCTCTACATAGCAACCACTTTATTTGGTAAATGCAAAATATTTATAGCAATAAAAAAAACAGATGAAAATAAAATTCCTATAATCATTGGAACATACACACTTTATCATCGGGGCTCATAAAGACCATTAGCGCAGGACTAGCATGTTGCCTAATACAATTACCTTGGACACGTTCTTGAATTTGCTGATGCTTACGAACCAGAGAAACTTTTTCTCCGGCGTCCCTTCCATCGTGCCAAGGGGAGGAGACGTCGGGCCTGAGCTCCGGATCGAGCTCGGCCCAAAGGAAATTGGGCGAAGGGGGATAGTCAGGGGAGTCCTCCTCAGGCTTCAGATGTGGAAAGGGAGTTCCCAGTAGAAAAGCAGAAACAAACCACTTGGGGAGGGCACCATCTGGGCGTTGCCCATAACCTCGTCTTTGGGCCAAGATGTGTGAATTCCTATTGATCAGATGACCTGGCTTCTTCACTGAGCCTTCTTCTGATGCTAGACTTCACACACCTCTAGCTCCTTCTACTTTTCCAGAACGTTAACCCGGAGACGTTCGGGCTGGGGCCTCCGATACGGACTGGAACCACAGTTCACCACTAGCTGCTTTGAAGAGCAACTCGCTCTTCCAAAAGGTGGGAGGAGAGGCGAGAAAGGACAAACCCCAGCTGGAACGGGCATTGGAAAACCGGAGGGGATGCTAGCAATCTGTTTAGGAACATGCACCTGTTAAGCACCTGCTCCATATAATCTCTCTATTCTTGCAACAGCCCTGCAAGGTAGAGCTCACCGTTCCTACTTGATAGGCGTGTAGCAAATTAAAGCCCAGGGACGTCAAGCAAGGGGTCCAGGTGAGACCAACACCCAGGACTGGTGCCACTCAAGCCGGCGGCCTCGCCTAGTGTATTTTCCTTAAGCCAAGAGAGGACACCAAGTTTCCCAAGGCACCTCTGCAAGAATATTGCTTCTCTATCATCAGACCTTTCTCCGCCCACCTCAACCCCCTTCCATCCAGCCCTCAAGGTTGCCTTCAGCTGAGCGAAGATGAAATAGAGCCCCAGATACATCTCTCCGATAAAAACTTCAACCAAAGCCTCGTATATTTTGTAGATACTACAGATCTCATGGCTCTTTGAAGACGAGTGTTCATATTAATCATTGTAGTTTTTCAGATTATTTCCTCATTTTTAACATCGCCCAAGCCCTCCAGGCACGGAGGACCATTTCTGTGTCCTAAGCAGCCAGACCTGACGCGATGCACAGGATTTCTCTGGATACTTCCTTCCTTCTTCATCGCAACCTCTCTCGAGACTCAGCTACCTAAGTCTAAGGAAAGATCCCCTTTCAATTCTTTTTCACCCCAAACACGCTTAAGCAGGAATCACCTGAGAGCATACTGGAAATAGAATTCTGGTCAAATCCAAATGTTTTTCTATACTATTTAAAACCCTGTGTTTTTCACACTTAGGAGGAGAGAGAGAGAGAGACCCAAAATAAATGCATAACCCAAAATTAGAGAGGACATAAAGAGGGCAAAGGAAATACCTTGGGCTAATTTATCCCCCAGTTCTATACTTGTTTCAAGACAAATATAGGCTCATGAAGTATCAGAGAAAGGGAAGGAACTCCAATGCACAAGAACTACTCATTCTACAAGGGGTGAAACAGAGGCTCAGAACAGAGAGGGGACACGTCGCTAAGGAGAACAGCTCGGATTAGCATTGGGCTCTTCCCTGGTAGCATGCAAGCGACGGGTATGTTCTCAAAAGACAGTCACTCCTGTAATCGGGGGGAATCTCAAGAACATCTGATAGACAGAACCAGCCAGGACAGTCACCAAGCTCCAGTCTGGAGGAGAAAGACACGACGGCAAGCCCGTGGGAGGAAATGGCTTTCAGTTGTCTGAGGCCTGCCAATCAGCTCTCCTCCCCGGGCAGACACGGAAGGACCAAGGAGACACGCCGACTTCGCCAAGAGCCTGTGTGCTGTGCTCGACACTTGGTCCGTGCAGTCCGTCCCTCTCTACCTTCAGGCAATCATGTGAGTGGCCCCGTGGCGGAGGCCCCGTCCAGGCGCGGTAAAGGCCAGCTACCTCCCCAAGGATGCCCAGGAGCAGAGGGTGGTAATACACCAACGCCGCCACAGAGGTTATTGTAGAAGCAAGAACAACTAATGACACCCGGGGGGAGTAGGAGACCACATTCAGGTTGAAGCCTGCAGGACGGGATGGTAATTGGGGATAGAGATAATCGGTGGACAGAGCTCCTAAGACCTCAGTAAATGCTTGTCAGATCACAGTGCAAGGGTAGACCGAGGTGCAAAGGCCCAGGGCAAAGAGGCTAAAACCCCACAGGAAGGGCTTCTCCGAGTGTTGAGCAAAGGTTGTTCATCACCTTCTCAGGAATCACGCACACCGGCCCTGCCTCCCCAACACCCTGCAACCAGGAGCTCCTGATGGGCAATATTATAGAGTGCCGGAATGGGAAAGGCACCACATAAAATCAAATTCTCTTCTATTTTAAGTTGAGTGGTGCACCGGTTCAGCTTTAAAACCTAATTTCTTAAAAGTTTCAGAGGGGAAAAAAAATGTCCCTTTGCAATTGGAATCGAGTCCACATAAATTAACGGGCCAGCTATACGTATCCATCTTCCAGAACTTTCCTTGATTGTTCATTTTAATCAAGAGGCCCACATTCTTTGACTTTTCATCCTTCACTGCCCAGAATGATGCACGGCAGCTACTGATGACACGCAAATGCTAATTCCGTTCAAGTTCAAACATCATCCAAAAAGGGCCTATTTTAAAGGCTGCTTTGCAAACACCAGCTGAAAATGAGGATGAACGGAATCGGACCCCACCAAGAAATTCAGAGGAGGGAAAGCGTTGGTCTTGCGGAAACTCCTACGTTTTTGTCCCTAAACGTCCAATCTCTTCAAGGTCAAGGGCAGGATCATTGATCCCTAGAGCTGGAAGGAAACTCAGATATCAGTGCAGCCCTGCTGAAGACCACCGAGCCTGGTAGGAGGAGGGCTGGCTCACCTGAGTCTCCCTTGGTAAAGGAGCCTTCCGTAAAACGTGAAAGTCCTTCTGCCGCTTAACGGGGTCTAGGAAGAGCGGGGCACACCTTTCACATGCACGCGTGCAGGTGCACACGCACACGTTTAACTAACGGGCTTATTTGAGGCCCCAGGCCTTTCCCAATCACCCCTACCTCGATCCTGTCTCCTTCAGCACGGGATGGCCCCAGGGAAGGACACGGGAGTGACAACTGCTCAGAGGGACCACACAAGGAATCGCATGAGTGAGAGAGAAGCGGTCAGCCAAGCTCTTCTCCAGAACTTGTGGGGAATTCATAGAGTCTGATCAAGGAAGATCCAGATTCCTATCCCTCCGTCACTTATTGAGCACCTACTGTGTGCCAGGAGGCCCCGCATGCTGGGTATTTATGCACATACGGTGTCGTTGAACACACCCACACTCCGGCAAGTTACCACGCGATACAGCCACAGGGCTTTCCTATTAAGGTAGAACGGAGCAAACCCTACAAGCACGCAGGGCCCACTCAGGACCCCCTGAGAAACGGGGCCGACTTAGTCTTACTGCTTCCCGGTCGTTCTCCGTCAGGATGACTGTGTTTTATTTTCTTCATATGTCTATCACAGCTGAACACGGCTGAAGCCCGTTTGTCTGCCTCCACCCTCCACGAAGCTCCATCAGAAGAGAACCTCATCCGCATCAGTCACTCCTGCATCCCCAGGCCACACGAAGACTTTCGAACGAATGAACGGAGGCAATAATCTTAGTCTGTTTTTCGCCAGGGTTCTCCAAAGCAAAGATCACGCTTATGTAAAGACCCCGAGCAGAAAGGACAGGGGGTCCGAAGGTCCCCGAGACCTGGAGAACCCAGAGAATAAAGCCAGCCGAAGGCCGGGGCCGGGCATCCCGGTGGCTCTGCGTCTCGAACACCAGCATCCCGTGAAACAAGCCATCAGCGGTGCCGATTACCGGTTTCCACAGCCCATCAGACTAAACTGTTCTCCGTGGCAGCCCATCTCTTGGAGGAATAGGCAAGATGCTTCCACGGCGGCGGTGGCAGAAAAAAAAAAAAAAATGACTAGAGCTATTCCCTGAGCGACAACAGCCGATCTTGAAATGCAGGACATGTTTCATTTGCTTATAATTATCGTGCTCTATCTTTTAACCCTCAAAGTGTTAAGTGTCGTCATTTCCTCTGGGGCTGGAAAGATCTGGGGTTAACAACTTTCTCTTTTAAAAATTCATAAAGGTGCGAACAAACAGCAGCGCATCCAGTGGCGCACGTTGGAAGAAGCCAAGGAAGAAAGAGAGGGGGGCAAAAAAAAAAAAAAATCCCCCCCCCACAGGACACTTGGCAATTAACTCCAGCTATGTCAGCAATTTTTTGAAAGATTTCCTAAACATGGAGAAGGCTCATCCTCACCATATGAAAGACAAAACCACTGCAGTGACTCCCCCATGCATTACAATGCGTGTGTCTTACTTCTTAACCAAGCCGCTAATCACGCAAATTATTGCAACTAATTACATCTGAAGGTCTAATTAATTCTTTCAGTACCACATCATTTAGTACGCATTCACAACACAGCACCTGTTTTGAAAATCCTTGCAGTTAATTTGTTTATAAACAAACACTATTTGCATAAAATGTTTAATGAATGGTTTAACAGTTAGTACAATACTCCAGTTTTGTCTTAGTAGATTCGAGGTCACCAAAGGCCACAATAAATTAATTTTAAACTATACAAATTAATTTAAATAGAATGTGTGAATTTCTCATTAATAAAGGAAACATTTCCAACATGTTAATTAATATCTCTGTAACAGGCTAATTACTCTGTGCACAACAAGCACATCTTGCAAGCAAAACTTAAAGATTTGAGGGGGCATGGGGGTGGGGACTACTTTAAAGCTACAAAAAAAAAAGTGCAATTGAGGAGAAAAACAACAACAACAACCATGCAGGGCCCAATTATACTGAGGCGTTCGCCGCTCAGGGCAGGCAAACCAGGGAAAGAAGCCATCCCCCTGTTTTATGGAGACAACACATTTTAGTCACCAAGAACGGGACGGTTGAATCGCAGACTCTGTAGAGATGGTTAGGGGACGCCTGCCTTCTGGTAGAAACATGCAATTAATGAAAATATTAGTCCGCAAAGTCAATTTCTCTCCTGTGAATTTAGGACATATTGGCTGTATCTGTGCCCCAGTGTAAACACGGATTTCATTAAACAAATCTGCATCTTAACACCAGAATCTGAGCCTCAGCCATCATAATTTTCCCTGTGGCAAAGCATGGAAAGACACTTCGTGTAGAAACTAAAGAGGAACAACATTATTGCTCGGCATCAAGCACAGCCCTTGCAAAAGCCGTCGCTGAAATATGTTCACGGCCCTAAAGTTTGTTTCTGATTTGCAAGCATTTTCACATTTGATAAGCACCTGTTGTAAATTTACATCCACTCAGGAAGTATTCTTACGATAGGGAGCTGAGAATTGTAAAGCATATTTATATTCTTACCCTTGTGCGGTGTTGCCGCGTAATGCACAGGCTGATGAAATCACTGGCTGCACAGGACCCAGAGGGACGCGCTGCGCCACCTGGTTCTCACGGCATCCGCCCCTGAGGAGCCGCGGTCCCTTCCTCCCTGGCAAGGGTCTTTATCAGCACTGATCAACAGCACTTGGTTTTTGTTTTAAGTCCGTTAACTTGAAGACCGTGTGTGTGTGTGTGTGTGTGTGTGTGTGTGTGTGTACACGCAGGGTGTGGGGGTAGAATGGCAGATAAACAAAGAGGTTCACAAAGACCTCACAACACTTCCCTGGGACCTGCCAGGATCCATCCAAGAAAACAATGGAAAAATAAGTGGGACTCTCGTCTCGCGGGGCGCCAGGGGAAGGCAGGCACCTGCCCAGCCCTCCGGTCCGGCGCGGCTGCCTGCAGGGGGACACACCGGGCACCTCGTCCCCTCGCTCGTGACCTTTCTTTGCAGACGCGTGAAGACGGAAACCGTCCCGAGCACCCCACTGCCAGGCGGGGCGTGGAAGCCCCCGGCCTGGCCGTCTTGCCCGATCGGCGCCAGGCAGCCTCACTGTCCCTGGGGAGAGGCCTCTGCACACCCCCCGGGCCTCGCGGGCCGAGGCTCCACCCAGGAGCGCGAGCATTTCCTATAAACCGCAGGCATCGATGGGTGACGTAGCGGAATGAGCGATCTCACAAAAGCCAGACGCTCCTTCCTCTCCTTAAAATCATTTTTATTGTTTCCAAGTTTCCCCCCAACAGCCCCGCAGTAAAAAGTCGGTGCTTGAGAGACAGACGTTTGTAAGAGCACAGGCTGTGACTTGGAGAAACAAGCCGTCCCCCGTCTCTATGTATTGGGACGCAGATACAAACAGGCTCCTCTACCCCACAAATGCAAAAAAAAAAAAAAAGAAAAGAAAAGAAAAGAAAAAGTAATGGCTGTTGGCACAGCGCTCGGGACTACAGGCCCATTTCCACTCCGACTTCCCTTTGTGAAAAGGATGCTGGCCCGAGCCCCGTGAGGGATGAGGGCGCCAGCTGGGGAACTGAGGCTGGGGTGCAGGGCAGAGCTGGGGCCGGGGGAGGAGGGGGCTGCCGGAGGGGACCCCCCCACGCCAGAACACGTGGGAATTGGCACCCCACTCTGCAATTTTTAAAAAAATAAATAAAAGGGGGAAAGTCGGCAAGCGTGGCAGCGTGGGTGGAGTCCAGGGAACCCGGCCCAAAGCCCCTGGCGGTGCCCCCACCTGAAGCGGCCAGGTGACGTGCTCCTGCCGCCCCTCTCCCACCAGACCTGGAGCCTAGCGGGCTCCTCTGCCCATTAAAACCCACCAGCATTTTGCAAATAAAGGCGATCGCCATGTGAAAAATTATCTTTTAAAATGGAGTTTAATTTGCATATAAGGAACGAGAGATTTATGACGAGCAACATCGTCCAGTACTGCATCTGCCTAGCATCCGTCGTAATTTAGATTGTTTGTGACTGATCTTAAATTCTAAAGCTTGGAGAAGATGAAGTACTCTGTTGCTGTATTATTGTCAGGAGTCTAAGACTTACCAGAGATTTATTAGTAATCTTATCACAAACATGTCTCAAGTTTTTGCTTTTAATATGTGCCAAGCTCCTCTGAGGGATTTTCTTCACTGCAATTATATTCCTCAATGCATGCATTCTGAAACTCAGTTGATTTCCTTCCCAAAATAAAGCGACCTATCATTACACCACAGCAGCTCTTGTACATTTTTCCTCTGCTACTTAATAATCAATGTATTCATCATTAAAATCTGAGCCCTGAAGCAATGGTTTTTAGCATATTCTAATGACTAGCGACTTGCAAATTACAATGACCTTTCATGTACATTCTGTAAGCACCTTGTTCTAATGTGTACTGTATTTATAGTTTGCCAATACAAACTAGCCAAAGATTGGATAATTACTGTAATCTATTAGCTCGATTGCTTTCCCTGCTCATTTATAGCATGTGCCACGCAGGCCATTTTCAAAAGCTGGCCTATCTTTCATCTCCCGCAAGCTCAGAAACTAAGGGATACTTCATCTTCACAATATACACACTTACTAATGTCTGAAGAGCGGCCCATCTCGGCTCAAGGAGGTTTCAAAAATAAAGAATCTCCCTTCCTATTAGTGTCATAATGCTATTTGTGACTGACAAAAAACACAGCTCCAAGAGTGTAAACTTTCCTTGAAGAATGTCAAGGCCGGTTCCATTTTCTGCCCATTACTCTGACCTCCAAATAGCATTTAATAAGATCTGCTTGTTTCTTCGCTCTGAAAGAAAAAGATAAAGGCACTTCTCTTAAACAAGAAACAATTTTTTGCCATAAGTAAATGTTTCGAGTGAAGCATTAAACTTTTTTTTTTTTTTTTTTTTTTTTTTTGCGCGCGCACCGCTGTGACTGGAGAGCCAATAAAGCTCAGTCGTGGAAGTATCCGTTCAGGCCTCCCCTGACCCTGGTGCCGGTCTATTTCAGGCAGTTATGGATAGATAACATTACAGACACTGGTAATTAAAACAACACTAATTTTGTCTCGGTGGCCACGCTTTGTTGTTAGAAGCCATCTATCATGGCCTTCACGCATCACACAATGAGAAGACATTTGTCTACGTACATTGTGCTTGGTCAACGGTTTTACCCTTCTCCCCATATACCTGGACGCCAGGCACTTTTAAAGACGTAGTGCTCTCATTTCTACTCAATTGCTCTGATTAATAAAACATTTTGCATGCTTAGACAAAACACGCCGGAACCTCTCCACAGCCTATATACCGGGGGGGGGGAAAAAAAAAACAAAAAAAAAAAACAAGGTTCATTTCCTTCCCTTTAGAAAGAAAACGACGATGGGGACACGGAAATTCTCTTCTGGGTTGTAAGAGAAAAGTGGGAAGAAAAAAAATATAAATATATATCTCGAACGTGGAAATGTTTGCCTTCTCGGCGGAACAGGGAACATCCTAATGGAGAGCTGAGATCAACACACACACACACACACACACACACACACACACACACAGTACCAAGCATCTCCTTTAAGACTCTACATATCTGTGACTCTGCGTGCAGTGGATTCTTTCTCGGGCAACCATTTGTCTGATTTACGGGCACTCGATTCCACGTCACCTTGTATGACGGGATCTGCAGGTACATTACGAGTGACAGCCAGTCCGGTGTTTTCGTATTTTGGCCATGAAAACATAAAAGAAGAGATCTGTTCCGGAGGCCCGTGGGGGAAATCAGGGGTAGCCAAAATGCCCACCGACTGGTCGGGTCCCGTTCTAATCAACTGAAAGGAACGGTGCCTTTCAAGGGATCTTTAATGAGTGACACAACCAGAGGAGAAGCAGACAGGACCATTTAACTTCAAACTCCAGCAAAAGCAGCCACGAGGTAGGCTCCCTCCAGCAAGCCCGGCTGGCTGCCGCGTGCCACTCCTCATTTCTCAGCGGAAAAGCCACCCCCTCGAGACTCTCCAGGGACCCCCCACCTGCATTTTTTATCAAGTGTCTAGAAGGTGGAAGCTGTTAGAATTCTCTTCTCTGTTCACAGATGATCACAGCCCTTTTCTCCCCCCTTTGAGCTGCAGACGCACATGTAGTTTCAAATATTAGCTAAGACTCCAGCCTCCGCCAGCCCCTAATTGCTCTCTCAGGGAAGGTATCATAAACGCAGGTATGGATGACACAGATGTAGCTTCAACTTTATGCAGGCAGGAATCCTACATCAAAGCTATTTGCAAAGTGACACAACTAGTTATTAAAAAGTACATTTTTATTATATTCCTTAGAATTTGCATTCTTCAGAAACCACGTGTGTTTTTGACGGTGGCCACGGAAATGTGGGGGTAATTGACCGTTAGTGGCATCTGCAGCCTAAATATTTTGCAAGCCAGTTTAATACATACAAGCGCTCCTGTCAATAAAGGTAAACCCGATGATTTAAATAAGTTAATATTAGTACATCTCTCCCCCTGGCTGCTGTGAGCCATCTGACTGCTGTCGTTTAAAGAAAAAAAAATGGCCAAGACACTGTGAGTTTATCTGGTCCTACCTGCATTTGTGCTCCTGATTCTCCTGAAATAAATGGGAAAGAAAAACTTACTGACTTTTGGCAAACTACAAAGGTTAACTCTATTCATCATGGAGGAATGGATGCTAAGTGCTTTCTGTCCGTCCATATATTTTAAAGATTTAGAAGGCACCTGGTGGTGTTCTCGGGGTAAAGACAGGCGTGTTGGTCTTCGGCATATGCAGAGTATCTCTCGCAGTTTTCTCTTTGTATTGCCCGTACTACTGAGGTCCTTTTTGGATTACAGAGTTTTGGAAACAAGGTTATTTTGCAATGATATAAAAAGCCAAAGCTTTCCCTCCCTTGGATCCTCTTGGAGTCCTTTAAGGTAAGTGAGAGGATCTGAAGGATTTGCTATTAACCATTTGAGGAGAAAGGGCTCAGTAGGTGCAACAGTAGGAAGAGAACTCCCATCACCGCTACTGTAATCAAACGTGCCTCTCCCCTTGCCAATAAAGTCTGCCCTGGAGAAGATTCCCAGAGGCCCGTCCTCGTCCTTGGAAGCCAGGGAAAAGCTCCCAAATCTTAACTCTTAAAGCAACGGCTCCGAAGTTCAGAGCCCAGATTGCAATCCACCGGGTGCAGCCTGGCCCGGGTAGGGGGAAGGGGCAGAGAAGTTCAGACCCTGACAACTGCAGAGGTACCCGGAGGAGCCTTCCTCCCGCAGCGTGGTCTCAAATGGGGGGCAGGCGGGGGGTGGGGGGACACCAGCAGCAAAAATCTTTGCACTTTCTAGAACTCATTGGCATGAATTTACTTTTTTGCCTTCGGAGGTTGTTGTAACGTGTGTTAAAACACACAGTGCAATTTTATCTCCATAATATCACAAAAGAAATATTATGTTAGTATAAAGTAAAAAAAAAAAAAAAAAAAGGAAAAGGAGAAAAAAGGATGCTGTGAGATCTGCGGGCTCGGCTGGCGGCAAAGCGCTGCTCAAACGCGCCACCCAAAGGCGGGAGGGGTGTACAGGCATCCGGGGCGGGATCCGGGTTTTTTGTTAATTTCAGCAATCCGCGTGTAAAAAATGACAGCGCCACGCAAGTTGACGGAGGCTTTTGATTGAAGTGAGTGATTGCCTCAGCTGCACCTGCGGAAAATTGATGACAATGCTGTCTAAACCATTCATTAGGATTTGGAACTTCACGCCGATGAATGCCGGATTCATAAATTTGCTAGACATGTGTTGTAGATAATATGACAAAGCAGTGTTTTCAAATGAACATTTCTTTGACCTAATTTTATCGAAATCATGCAAAGGAATGAAAGAATATTTGTGCCCGAACTCTTTGGAGACAGCTGCAACTCAGGCGCCCTCTCCCTCTCCCTCCCCCTCTCTCCCCCTCTCTCTCTCAGTCTCTCTCTCTGCCTTTCAAATAAATTTAAGTGAAATATATTTGGAATCTATCTGCTGGTTTGGTTTAAAATATTTGTTAGAATGACAAAGCATTTATTTTTACCTATCACGAGCAACGTGACTCTTTGCCAGATAAAGGGAAATTATTTTAAGGGTTCTTTTTTCCTCCAACCCCTCCCCCAAATTTGCTAAATTGAACACAAGTGGAGAATAGATTTTTTTTTTTTTAATGATAACATTAATGTCATCTTCAGGACGTTTCAGGAGGAACCATTCTGGTACCAATTGGACATGTGCTCTGTGATAGCTGGGCTGATGGCAGGCTTTGAGGAGAGAAGAAAATCCCTTTAAAATATGGACTCCTCGGGTCCCAAAAAGGTGAAACGGTGGGGGGAAATGCCATCTATACACATTTCATCTACGAATCCTGACTTGCTGTTGATTTTAACATATGGAAACGCCAGCAATATTGACTGAGGCTTTTCTCTGCGTGTCCCTCCGAAGAGACAAAGGTGGCTGAGAAGGGGAGAGTGCACCGTTTTCACACCTGGCTCTGCTTAGCTGCACACAGGAAGAAAGGGCGGAGGCTGCATCCATCCCACCGGAGGCTTGAATGGTTAGGAAAGAGTTAAATTTTTAGAAAAGATTACCTGATCCTGAAGAACCTGCGATTTTTGCCATAGAAATAGATCTCACTTCTACCAAAAGGACCTTCTGCAGGAGGACTTGGAATCCCCCCCACCCCACCCCAGCAAAACAAAATGAATATTTATTAACATAAGAAGAACCTGGCGCAGGTTGGTCCCTGCATCCCAATCTGCCAAAATGCTTCCAAATTTCTTGCCTGGCATTTAAAAAACATCCCTTTTTATAAATTCTTGTGAATTGAGGTTTTAGTCCCAGTAAGGTAATTTCTGATGAAGCATCTTGGGTGGGTTTTTTTTTTTTTTTTGTTATTGTTGTTCCTTCTTTCCTAAAGAATCTTTGCAAATACCTGAGGCGCCTACGTTAACCCCACACCTGGATGGAGAGAAACTGCAGGTGTGAACGGCAAGGCTAATAGATGTGAGTTTTGCCAAGCATTTGCTTCCCGCTCTAACATTACTTTGAACTGGAAAACATTATCCAGACAAATCCAAACAAGGCTCTTTAAAGATGCTAAGCCCAAGCTGCTGCAGATATGAAATTACCAAGTAGATATGTGAAAACCCCTAAGTGCAAAACAATCCGGGTTGTCTTCTAATTGCTTCATTTTCTAATGGGGAAAATGTGCAAAACAAATAGCTGGGAATGGAGAGCTCTGAGCAGTAAAAGCAGAACAGTCTTGTGTTTCCGTAAATCATGACTCTACGGCAGGATTTGGAGAGCCTGGAGCTGCAATCGCCTCTAGACGATTCAGACCCACCCGAGTGCTTGCTTCAAATTCAGGCCTGTATGTTTAAAGGGGTCCCCAGTTTGTCCCGGGGTAGTCTTCACGGGGAAAACCCCAGGCCTGCAAAACCTCGTAGGTCACACGTTGTGGACCCACCAGCAAGGAGGGATACGTGGGGGGCAGTGCTGTGCTGCTCCGTCGTGGGGACTGCTTGGGGACACTGCTACCCAGCCTCGTCCCGGGGAGGTTGCAGTCTGGTCATTGTGCATGTGTGTGTGTGCACGCACGTGTGTGCACAGGAGGAAGTGTGGGGCATAGAACGAGCAGAATCTTGAGAGCACAAGGCAAGAAAACCCAGATGCCCAGACACCAGTCCAGGTTAACCAGGAGCTCTTGGCGGTTGGGGGCACCAGGGCACAGTTAAGCAGCCAAAGCTCTGAGAGAGGAGTAGGTGGGGGGGGGATGCAGAGAAGTGGGTACAGGTGACCCTCCCAGGACACAGAGAGACTAACCCATGCTGGGTCCTCCCCCTCTGAACATTCTGGTAGAGTCTAGCCAACAGAGACAAGGAGAGGGTCCTCCCCCTTCCCTCCCTGCCCCGGTAGACGGCCAGCCTGGGGTCCTCACTGGGGTCCTCACGCGTCCCGTCTGGCCTGGGGAGGCACCTGAGTTGGCGATCCTCTGTCCTCTGCTCTGACACCTTTCCAGGAAGCCTTTAGTCTCAACACGAGGGAAGGACTCCCCTCCTCCGAGGCCTTTAGCCAAACCACCACCTCGCTCATCCTATGTGTTCTGCAGTTGGATTTTCCCAATTCCTTTTTCTCAGGAAGCCTGTGCTTTCAGAGTCAGGGAATCTATCTACACTTCCCTCTAAAGCTCCTTGGCCAGAGGGTTCTGCTCCCTTGCCCTGTGCGTCCCTTCAAAACCCCACTCCCAATCCTGCCCTTCGGTAGCTGAAGGGGGCCCCTTTGGAGCCTGGTGTGACGCAGCATCTCTGTCTTCCCGGGTCCCGAATCCCGACGTAGTCTTCATTTCCCCTCAGACACAATGAGCGAAAAACTCCAAGCTTTGAACGTGGATTTCCAGGCCGACCAAACCCAGCTTGGATCGGATGCTCCTCGGGGGGGACCACCATCTCGGCCAGCTCCTGCTCAGGGCAGGCCTGCGGGGGGGCATCAGGGGGGCCGGCCTCCTCCGCCCAGGAGCCAGGTCCTGGCACTAACGGCGGCTGCAGCGGGATTCGGGGGCCAGCGCATCTTGGCCAAAGCAGGGCCAAAGCAGGGCCAAAGCAGGGCCAAAGGGCGTGTGTCCAAGTTGGGGAGACTGAGTCCTCCCTGATTAGCGAAAGCACTGTGGCACCCAGTCCCTGCTGGCGGCTACGTGACGGGCCCTGCAGCCCGGGTCGCTGTGAGGTCTTGCAGGGTCTCAAGAGAACCGTGTCCTAGGGTCACACCTGGCAGTTCTGCTGAGCAGACGCTGCAGGGCCTGGGGAGGTGTGGGGAGAACCAAGAGCTTCAATGGGGGAGACCCTAAAAATCGGATTTGCTCTGTCCTTCTTTTGGGAAAGGCAGTGGCTGAGAAGTGACAGGGTCAAGGCTGGGACGCTGACCCCGGGGCCCTTCTGGCCCACATCCCCCAGCCCGGGCTGCTTCTCTGTGCACTTCCCAAGCCTCCCGTAGGCAACAGCCACGCTGCTGGAGCAAGTCCTGCCCCCGATGCGCTGGGGAACCAGAACCAGCTCACCGTCAACCCTTCCATCCGGGCATTTGGGGAACACCAGCCACCCAGTCAGTGCTGGAGACACGGAGAGGAAGATGAGCGTGGCCCTGTCCTCCAGGAGCTCCCAGGCCAGCAGGGGAGAGGTGACCGTGAACGGGACCTTCAAGCACCCGCGGGCTCTTGGGGAGGCCTTGCCCAGGGCCATCACCCCCCGAGCTCATCCCCACGGGCCACAGTGAATCATGGGGAACAAGAGCGTCACGAGACCCCAGACCTCAGCAGGTGCCAACGCCACAGGCAGCAGCACCTTCAAACACAGAAGGAGGGATCGATCCCTGGGTGGCTCAGTGGTTTAGCGCCTGCCTTTGGCCTGGGGCGCGAGCCTGGAGTCCCGGGATCGAGTCCCACTTCGCGCTCCCTGAATGGAGCCTGCTTCTCCCTCTGCCTGTGTCTCTGCCTCTCTCTCTCTCTCTATCATTAATTAATTAATTAATTAGTTAATTAAAAAAAACACAGAAGGAACGCCCGCACTCTTACCTGAGGCAGGTGCGGGGACCTCGCCGAGCGCCCCAGCTGCCTCAGACTGCAAGGGAGCTGGACCGCACACCCCACGCACGCACACCCCTGGGCCCTTCCAGAAGGCTGGGAGGAGGGTGGTCTCAGAAGCGTGGTTGTGTCAGGGCTGAAAGAAGGCGTCGCAGCGGATCCTCTGAAAGATCCCACCTCCGGGCACCACGGCTGACACTCTCAGGGCGGTTGTCACCTGTTACAAACCCCGGCGGGCCACACGGGGGAGGGAGGCAGGGCCGTCCGAGGCAGTGGCCAACTGTCCCCACGCAGACACCAGGGTTTTATAAATGCCAACAGCGGCGGCAGCGGCGGGAGGGCCACACGGATAAGCCGGGTCGGCAGGCCCGAGGGTGTGAGACCCAGGGAACGGGGCCTGGGGACGCCTGGGGTCGGGGTGGGCGTGGGGGTCCGGGCCACCTAAAGGGGCAGTGGGTCAGCTCTGATGGACTGTTCTGACGCAAGCACCCGAGGTTCCCCGCACCTCCAAACATTCGGATGAAGCCAAACGTCCAGATGATTAAGGTAAAATCTCCAATTAACTGTTAGCAACAAAGTCATGTTGGTTTTAAATCACCTTAGAAGCGAGCAGAACACATTTGTGGGTCGATTATGCCCCCCCCCCCCGCACACCCCAGACCCCCATTTTGGGCCTCTGGTGTAGGCTGGCCGTCCCAGGATCCTGGAAGAACTCTCTCCTTCCTCTCCTTGTCCCGAGCCGGGTGTCGCCCCACGAAACAGAAGGGACTTGCGGGGGGAGCTCAAGGTCAGCGTGGGCTGCAGCAGGGCGGGGCTGGGCGACACCCTGACCCGAGCTCCCACGGGGCCCTGGGCCGGCCCGTGGGGACCAGGCCGCTTGCAGAGCTCGAAGGCTTTCCTCCGGGCGGGCGTGTGACATGGGGGGCGGGGGGCCGTTTCTGGGAAGATCCCCAGGCGTTCCCGCAGAACTGCCAGAAAAGGAAGCAGCCCCTCTGGCTCAGCACGATGCTCCACAACCTCTCAGGAGGGAAGGATTTGCCGGGGATTCGCTTGAATGTGACCCATTTCTGTTTGCTGTTTCTCCCTGGAAGGAGGTAGCGTCGCCCCCTCGGTGGTTCGAGAATCACTTATCCACAGCAGCACCAGGGCATGTGAGCTGGGCGGCTGGAATTTTTGCTTTTGTCAACATTTGCCTCGTCAGATTGTTCTTTTTATATATTACACATGAGATGTATACATCTATAATGTATTATATATTATAAGTGTGCACAAATATCAATAAATTTGGGTATATATTTATATATGTATTTATTTTATATATTATATGTGTGTGTGTGTATATATATATATATGGTCTCTTATCTTTCCTTGCATCTACAGATTGAGCCCAATACAATAGTTAAAATATCACATTTCTCCAAATGGCTTTTTCTCTATTGAAATGTGATAGCGGGAGGCTCAGTGGGAGTCAATTTGCTCTCAGGATCGCCGATCCCGTGCCCTCTGGATTCGACGAGGAAAGCCAGGGGCTCTTGGCATCCCGCTCCGAGGGCTGCATCCCCCAACCCTTGACAAAAGGGACACTGAGCACATTCTTCTTCTGTTCTCTTGTGTGAAACTGTCTGTGTGAACATCCATGAGTGTTTGCATCCCGTGTATTTAAAAATCCTATTTAAGAATGCAGAGGTCCATACAGTGTCATTAAAACAAATGAGTATAACCCTTTGGTCATCTAGGTGAAAGCATTTTGTTGGTTTTTTTTTTTTTTTTTCCGAATTGCTATTGCTATATATAAATGTAACATATAGCAATAACCGTAAAAGATACTGTGCCCTTGTGTATGGATAATTAAAATAGGAACATCTCTGGACTAAATTAAAATGTGTAAAAACCAAATCCTTATAGCATCCATGAAATTACAGAAGCTACAAGTGAATCACTAGCCCAGGGACGAAGCATTTCTCTCATTACTTCAAAAACCTCTTGCATGATCACAGTTTTACATTTTCACAAATCTACACGGTTCTTTTTATGTCACTAAATATCTCAGCTCACTTTTACTGCCCCCCTTCCGTAGATGCTACTTGGTAACAGCAGGCAAAGCATCTCCAATCATTTAGGAGAAACCGACGCTTCCGGTGCTTCTGAGGACGAGATTAATACAAATTATGAATTAAAAATCTCAACAGGAGACATGGAGATAAATTACATTTTTGTGAACAGAAAGCGGGGCCGGGCAGGGGGGCAGGGGTGCAGATTCATGTTTTCCAGTTTTATGAAACCAGAACCCACAGGTCATCGTCTGTGGATGGAGCCGCCCCGATACCTGAGAGCCCTTGCACATTCTTTTTTCGCCTTGACCTGTGACCCACGCTGTGTGCACGACTCCCCTCGACGGAGAGCCCGATATGCCCTTTTCTCCTCTGTACTTTGAGCGTGAGAGGTGTTATTACCCATAACTTTTTATTTAAAGGAATTGTGCAGCTGGGAAAATGAATGAATTTAATTATCAATGCAGTGTGAAAAAAATCATTAGAGCAAGGGCCTGGAACGCCACATATTAAAAATAAACAAAGGCTATTAAGATACAGTTCCAAAAAAGAATGTCAGTGTTTCTTCAATTCTTAAAAGGTAAATACCAAAAAGAAAACCATATGTAAACATCCATAGTTACAGAAGAAATTACTCTTTAAGAAAATGTTCAATGACTGACTGGATCATTGAACTTTAAATCCATACTTTATGTGGCACTATAGGAAGGTCGTTTGATTGCTGTGCATAGAAAAATGAGAATTCTAATACGTTCTCAAAGTTTCACCTTCATAAGACAAAATTTTCATTATAAAATTTTATTTAATGGTGAACGCACAGAACTTCTTCCCCGGCCGTACCTACGACGCCGCCATGACCAGAGAGCGAGCTTGCCTTTGGCTTTGGAAAGACAGTAGAACTAGATCTTTTAACTAAATTAAAAAAAAAAAAAAAAAAGACTCTATATTAATATTCTCTCCATGACTAGAGAGTGAAAGCATGATTTAGCTCAAGGACTGGAAGTAAATACTAAGCAAAGGCGCTTCTGAAAGGCCTTTCCGCTTGGCGAAGGCTGCAGAGAACTGGTTTCTAGGCAGGCGGGCATGTTGAGAGGTGCAGGGTCTCCTGGTTGGGGCCAGACTGAGACCATCGTGGGGTATTTAGAGCAGGGTCGCTTACAAGTTCAGGTCAGGAGGAGCCCAGGCCAGAGGGCTGGGGACGCCCGACTGCTTGACATCCAAAGAAGCCACAGGATGACTCAGAGAGTGGCCCACGGTGGTGTCCCTCCAGCCAGAGAGATACGGTTAAACAGAGAGCAGGAGAAAAATTCTAGAGTCAGCAGAAGGAGGAGCAGATGCTCCTGCCTGGGAGGGGGGAGCAGGGTGACTTCCCTCCATGGACTCAAGGCAGCTCGCTTCTTCGTGTGGCCACGTCACCGGGACACTGAGGTCGGCCAGAGTGTGGAGGAGCTGACTGACGCAGAGATGAAGAATCCAGTCTACACCCAGAGAGAGAGGGCCCGGGCGCAGCCGCGTGTCCTCCGCTGTGTCCAAGTGCCCCTCGGGGACCATGGCGTCCATATGAGGCCTGGGAGTCAGACATGCAGGTGGAAACCCACAGCGCACGGTGGTCCCTGGCCAATCCCATATGGTTCTGGCCACTGTGGCCAAAAGCTTTGGTGTGTGCGTGGATCCCACTCCACTTGTCGTCACGTCTCCTCTCCATGGGGACTCCCAGATCACTTCCGGAAGGCAGGGTTCTAGGAGGGAGGCCAACAGGGCCTGGCCGGGTCTCCACTGGGATCAGTCTCCAGTGGTCCCCCCAGAGCCATGCCCAGCTTCTTCCCACCAGGCAATCCCCTTTCTGGGCCTCTGTGGTACCTTCTGGAAAACCAGGGCATAGGACAGATGCACACGAAGGTGCCTGGGACCTGAGTGCCTGTGAATGTCGGACACCTTAGCCCCTTGCTGGACAACAGCCTTTTGAAAACTCCAGTGAAAGCTCTGGACTTTTTCTCCCAGAAAAAAGCACCATGTCCTTTACAGTTGCAAGAGGTCTGTGGGCCACCCCAGGCTCACGCATGGCTGTCCCCAGCCTAAGAGCCCCCGCATCGGCTCAGAGACACCGTCCTCACCACCATGAGTTTTCCTATCAAGGAAACTGAGACCCAGAGAAGAGCACAAAGTGTCCCCAAATCCCCCCAAAAATCAGTGTCCAAACTGGGGTGAGACCTGGCTCCCTACCCTCTGGTCAAAGGAAGTCCTTCTTCTGGGCCCTTCTGCCCTCTGCACGCCCAGAAGAGAGAGGGTGACCTCTCGCTCCTTCCCTTGTCTCACAGGCAGATCTCTGGTAAGGGCAGGGGCTGCGGGGAAGGAGTGATTGGGGTAGGACAGGGCCCTGGACGCGGCACCACAGGTCCCCAAGCACCACCGCCATCAGGTAAGGCCCAGGTGGCCACTGCTGAGAGCGGGGAGCTGGAAGGGGCCACCTGTCCCTCCCATGCAGAATAGGTGGCCCTAAGCTGTTGTCTCAAAAAGCACATTTGCTATCTTTAAAAAAAAAAATGTGGAGGAGGAGGAGGAGGAGGAGGACGATAGAAAGGATGCTCAGTCTAGATAAATTCAGAATGATTTGAATACATTACTGTGGTTAAGTTTAGTACATAAAGTACTAGGGATGGCTCTCTGCGCATTTCAATGAAGCCCAAAATAATGAGGCTCTGGCGGGCCCTTGCTGCTTCATCAGAGCGATGCTGCCCTAATAAGTGGGAAGGAGGCGTCCACGGCCCCTTGCCTGGGAATCGCCCTCCTGGGATTCAGCCCAGCCTCTGAGGGGATGGTGAACCCCGAACGGGCAGCAGAGGACGGGCCGGACACCGTGCAGGTCACTTCCAGGCCGAACCATCAGCCGACGAGCTTGTCAGGGTGTGGCCCAAGGCTGTCCCTAGCCCTTCCAGGAGTCTCGAGGTGCCAGGCCGGGAGTGGGGCACCACGGGACTGGGAGGGCAGCCTCTGGCCTTCTTCTCCCAGCTTTTCCTCCTATCCGCACCCCAGGCTGGGGCACCCCGGGGGTAAATGGAACAGGGGCACCAACTACGGGGCTAAGAGGCCACCAGCGATGGCATCCAGGACTCATCAGCCGGAGGAGCTTAGGAGAGAAGGAAGGATGGAGAAGAGAAGGGAGAGCGGGAAGCGGAAGGAGACGAGGGGCGGGAGCTGAAGGGAGAAGAGACACAGAGACACGGAGAGACAGTCTCCCAAAGGCCCCGGAATAATGGGGAGATCTGGGAAGTGGCTTCCTCCAGCATGTCTGGGACCCAAATATTTAAAGCCGCCAGAGTCAGAGGAGAAAAGCTCAGCTCCACGGCCACCGGATGAGCCACAGTTTCCAGAAATCACCCCAGGAACCAATGTCTGGGACCATGAGGATGGGGGATTGAAGCCACATCTCAGGAAAAGAATGTTCTAGAAACGGGTGGCCTTCTGTAGGAGCCTTCCTGGAGCCTGTTTCTGACTAAGGAGGTGGGAGCTGAAGGAGCCCGTGGAGGCACCAGGCCTGACCCTCCCCCACACACACACCGCCCGCCCCCAACCCCGTCCCCCTCGGCCAGGGACAGATAGAGCAAGGCTTCCCGTGCAACGCGTCCCCAAGCCCGGGGAGCCCGGGGAGCTTCTGCCAGGAGAGCTCAGCAGACCCAGGGGCTTGCAAACAGGAGTGAACGTTACTAGCCTCCATATAAAAGGAAACCCGCTGACTGTGGGCCAATCACTCACTGAGAAAATAGAGTTAAATCAGTAGAATCAGACTCCTTTTCTGTTCTCTGGATATAACTTGCTCCTGGACTTCTGTGAATAGTTAACTGAAAAGCTGTTGGGGTGGGCATCTGTTGTTTTTGCCTGCCCAGCCGCCTTCCTCCTTTTGCTGGAAATAGCTTCCCAATTTTCCTTGAGGACTCACTCCTCCCCTCACCCCCTTGCTCAATCCATGTGGCCTTGGGTAGAGCTGAACCCGCCTGCAGCTTCAGGGATGGGCCGGTGACCCAGACTGTGACAACAGGGAGGTCGCGTTCCACGGGCCGCTGGGACTGGCCCGGGGGTGGGTGCAGGACCCCCTCGGGGCCATCCGGACTCAATAGTAGGTCTTTGCGTAAAAAAAGGTGTTTCCCACGGGAGCTGGGAGGGGAAGGCTGCTGGCAACCATCTTGCCCGTACATGGAGTCAAGGCAGAGGAAATCACACCGGAACCGTGCTGGCGGTGTTCTTGCCCCTGGATCCAGCCCTACCTGAAGCTCTGCCCCCTGGGATTTTTCAGTCCCGTGAACCAAGACACTCTGTGGTTTGACAAGCCCATCTGACCCTGGGCTTCCCTGGAAGAGACGTGGCTATGAGGCCAACTGTTCTCTGGTGGACTGACGGACACGTAGAGCTCACTGTGAAGCACCAGGAACGAGAGGAAGGCTTCTCCCAGGTTCCTCCACATGTCTACCGTGTTCCCAAGGCCTCTGAGAAAAAAAAAAAAAAAAAAAGAAGGGAAAAAAAAAAAAAAGCACCTACTGTCCCGGTTACATTTTGGGAGGCATTGTGACTGAAGGGTAGATTCTCCGGCAATCTATCAAGCTGTGAAGTATTCACAGTTTTAAAAATTACTCATCAAGAGCTGGATTTTTTTCCCCCCTCTGCTACCTTAGTTACTGATTATTTCCAGACCCATCAGATACACAAACTCCTGTTTTGAAAATGCAATCAGCACACCCACGCACCCATCTATAGATAGTAAAGAATAGGTAGCTGAAGCCCCCGGAACGTAATGCTATCACAGGACGAAATGGAGAGCATTACAAGTGTACACTCAGCAGGAAAATACTATTTAGCTGGTAATTCAAGCTGAGGATGAATAATCAGTTCATTTTGAATAATGAACCCAGAAAGCGCTGCCATTTAGAAAACTGGGAGCCCGTTCTGGTCTCCGAGAGCCTGGTGCGGCCGTGTCACCGTGCTGGGCAGGAGGTCACCGCCCCTCCCGCGAGGCAGCCGAGTGGCCCACCCAGGCCCACTCCCCGGGTTCCAGCCTCTCCCTCCGGCTCCCAGGGTTTCCGGGAGCCCCTACTGACACCCACCCTGTCTCTGACCACCTCTGTGGCCTCTGGACCTATCGTAGCATCCTCCGAGGTGGCTTCTTCTCCCCTACGCGTCGGGTCCCATCCCTAGGCAGCTCTTGTCGCCCGGAGCTACAAGATCCTGGGAGGGAGGGATAGTTCTGGTTCTTCCTGACCAATTGTGGGCACTGTGCTCTCCAGACTTGGGGCCCGGCTGCCTGAAGCAGACCCCAGAGGAGCATCAGACAGGAAAGGATCTCAGGAAGGGGAATTCACAAAGAACCCTCATCGTGGCGGATTTTCGCCTGTTCTGAAGGACGTTGCTCCCTTTGTGGCCCTGAGAGTGATCCGGGGCACGCCACCCACATTTAACCCCTGTTGGAGACGCGGGCGTGAACATGCTGTCCTGCCCCACGGGCTGAGTCACCAGCCTCTTCAGGCAGGGCGGTTGCAACCCCCCTTGTGGTTAACCGTCCAGCCTCCTGAGCCCAGAGCCACGGGTCGCCTCTGTGACCTAAACCTGCTGGGCTAGGGGGGCTGAAAAATCCACACATTCTGTGCGGAAGCCATGGCCGCCCAAAAGCCAGATTCTTCTTTTTTTTTTTTTTTTTAAGATTTTATTTATTTATTCATGATAGACAGAGAGAGGGAGAGAGAGAGGCAGAGACACAGGCAGAGGGAGAAGCAGGCTCCATGCCGGGAGCCCGACGCGGGACTCGATCCCGGGTCTCCAGGATCACGCCCTGGGCCAAAGGCAGGCGCTAAACCACTGAGCCACCCAGGGATCCCCAAAAGCCAGATTCTTTGCCTCCTTGGAAAGCTTTGGAACTTTGCTCTCATAAAACACTGACCTAATCCTTGCATTGAGACTGCTATTTACATTAAAATTGGTCACATAATGAAAAAAAAAAAAAGTAGTTCATTAATATGCTAAGAAGTGCTAATTTGAACATTGCCAAAAAGCAATTGCAAATTCCATTTTGCAACTTGCAAATGTGATGCAGTGCAAATTAAGGCTGATGGGCCCATCTTCAGACACTCCAACTTGTGGGCTCTCCCGGCCTCGGCTGCATTCATTGGCTCCAAGACCCAGAGGGTGACCTCTCTCTCCTTCCCTTGGGAAGAAAGACTGTGCCCCCAGCAGTGGGAAGGTGCCACCGTTAGCCACTGCTCCGCTGACGTCAGGTGAGCCAGAGCGATGACAAGGCGAGGGATGTTGGTGAAAAGACTGGCGGCCACGGAACAGGAACCACTGAATTTTCACCACCACGTCTTCAGCACAAGGAAACCATGTCAGACCCACAGCCTGTAGCCAAGACAACGCACCCAGCACCCAGCCTCAGGCCCCACTTCCAACAGGTGGCCAGGGAGGTGATGCTCTGCTGACCCACGTTGGCCCGAGAAGCAGCCGTCAACCGTGCGCATCAGAGTCAGGGTGGCAAGGGTTGGCCACCAGCCCCCCAGGGCTTCACGGAGGGCAGCTCTGTTGGGAGATAATGAACCCCGGGGGGGGGGGGCCTTGTCACACTCAGTGGTCCCTTCCACCTTCCCACCGACCACTGCCACCTCCATCCGGTCCACCCAGGCAGTGGAGTCAGCGCTCATGGCCACTTGGAGTCCAAAGTCCAAATGGCAATGGGGGTGGGGTCGAAAAATACCCTTGGAAGTCCCTCCATCAGCCCAGCACTGGGACAACCACCCACCTACGGTCCCCAGCACGTGCGGCACAGCCAGCCTTTCCTCTGTCTTTGGAGGACATTGTTTCCTCAGTTGGCTTTGGAGGCCATGCTGTGTTTTTTCAAATGTGTATCTTTAAACAGAACAATCCACAAAACCCAGGGCAGGATACCCCAGCTTGGAGAGGCGCCTGTCAGAGGCCCCCACGCCCCCACGGCCCCCACGGCCCAGGCTTGCCACTGCTAGGGTCAAGGTCAACTGGGGCAGAAGCTCCCCTGGCTTCACCCCGTGCCAGGCACTTTCCCTGGAAGATGGGCGCCCCCACCTGGCTTCCACCTTTACTTTATGGCAGGAGCATCTTGCATCCTCTGGGACCTGTTCCTTCCTCCCTTCCTCAGGCCTCTGGTCCTTCTCCGAAGGATGCCCACAGAACGAAAGGCTGAAGCAAGCGGATGGAGGAACCGGGTAACGTCGGAGTGGGGGCGTCCGTGCTGGAACCAGAAGTGAGGTTAATACACGGTCACACGGACATGAGCGCCCAGAGGGACACCGATAAGGTGGCCCTGAGCTCCCCGCTGGGCCAGGATGAAGAGGAGAACCTCCAGTCCCTAAAACTAAAAAGGCAGTGGACCCGCTCCTTCTACGGCTGAGGCCTAAGAGAACTTTCTCTGGTGGGTCCCCTCCGAGGGGACGGACAAGGAGGTGGGCCGTGTCCCCACCGTGGAACCACCGCAGATTCTAAATTACGCCTTTGGCAGGTCACTTCCTGAAACGAAGCCCACTTTGGATACTTTGAAAAGGCAGTTTTACCAGGCAGTTCCCTGGCCCCGAGCCAGAGCTGGATGCGTGCGAAGCTCTCGGGGTGTTTGTCTGCTGGGGTGTTTCTGCTCTGAGAGGAGGCAGGAGGGGAGAGGAGGCAGGGGCAGCCCCCCAAACACTCACACACCCCTTCCCTTGGCCGCCCCGGCAGGCCCGGGCCTTAATGCCCGTGCTTTCCCTTCCACGCCCACCTTGGGCCCCGGGCGGTCACTCTCTGGCCCCCGCGGGACCCCGGCCAGGCTGCCCCTCGGATGTCCCCGTCCACGAGGCTCTCTGTGATCTGCGTGTTGGGACCTGAGAGATCTCCACGGTGTCAAAGATCCTCTGAAACCACCTCTTTCTGAGCGTCCCAAGCAGAACGTACGCTCCACGTGGCCAAGAGCTTCCCCTTGCTCAAGGTGGATCCCAGCCCTAACGATTCCGCCCGGCGCGGGATACACAGATATTCAATAAATATTTGTAGACTAGAAGAACTGGCCTGACGAGTGTATTTATTTTTTTGAAAACAGTAACTCGTTTTAACCCTCAGAGCAGCCGTCATATGTAAGCCTTATCCCCCCCGCTCCATTTCACAGATGAGGAAACTGAGGCCCGGGGAGGCTAAATCATCCTCCGAGGATCACACCACCCGACGGCATGGTAGGACCGGGAGGCCCGGCTGCCGAGTGGGAGCCTCTGACCCCCCACAGCCGCTGCGGGACGGGGCAAGGTGCCCAGTGCGTGGCCAGCAGGATTTTAATGTCCCTCCCGGGGTCCGGAGATCCCGCGCACGCAGCCCCCGCTCCCGCAGCCGCCGAGCGCAGTGTCTGATTCAGGAGATCAGCGGCCTAATCCATTTAAATTCTTCTTTCTTTAACGTTGTTGATTTTAGCTGAAATGCGAAGTGCAGCACGGAGGAGCCCCGACGGCCTCCGCTGGAGAGTCTAGGATTAGTTCATTAATAGGTTCGGCTGCTGCCCATGCGGCAGCATAACATTAGGGGCTAACTGCTTCCGACCACGCGCCACTTAGAACCTCGCATTTGCAAATCAGCTCAAGATGCGTATCACCGGGAGAGGACGGTGTTAAAGGAATGCATTTTTCATTTATTCTATTAGTAATCGCTATTATTGAAGAGGATGGGTGTAGACCGCGCAGCGATAGCCGCCCTCGCGTGTTCTCCCGAAGCAGCCAGCAGACCCCGTCCGTGCCAGCCTGGGTCCATGGGGAGCTGCCGGCTGGGGGGCCCCTCAAACACGGGTCTCCCCAGAAGCAGCTCACACCCGGGCGGCCCAGACGCACTGCCTGCCTGGCCCCCGGCCCTCGCTCACACCCCGTCCGGAGCAGCAGGGACGGCGCGGAAACAGGTGCGGTCCCCGTAGAAGGCGTGAAAAGCAGAAAACACCGCTGCCAGGAAGTAGTCGCTTGGTTCCGAGAAGGACCAGCTCGGATGGACGCAAGAAGCCCCCCTGGGGGACCATTCTCTCGGCCACCGTGGTGCGACACGTTGGGTTTCGGGGTTTGTGCATCAGTCTCACGACCTTGACCAATGGGAGTCTAGACCCAAAGACAGACCCACTCTCCGAATCTGAATAAAATCTAGTTTTGAGGTTGCAAACCAAACCTCAAGCTGTGATAAGATTGCCAGGTCCCCAGCGCCATCCTACAGACGCTGCCTTTGGTTAAGGGCCCCTCCTCCCCGCCACCGGGCCCCAGGAAAAGTCCTCCTTGAGGAGAGAAAGCAGGCGAGAGGGCGCATCAGCCGCAACTCAGGGCGGTGATTCCCAACCCCGGCTGCACAGTGGAATCAGCCAAATCTTACCCCAGAGAGTCTGATAGAAATGGTCCAGGGTGCCGCTCGGATATTGGGGTTTCCAACACGGGCCCGAAGGTTCTGCGGTGCATCGAGAAGCCTCCCAGCGCTTGGAAGCCCTCAGTTCACACCCATCCGTAGAGGCCTCTAATCTGATGAAGATCAGAGGGTGGAGAAGAGGAGTAAGCCACTAATGGCCCGAGTGGAAGCCTCTAGAGATGAAGAAATGACGTCACGGAGGCCATACCCCGCTTCACCCTTCCCCACTTCTTTTCTGCCTTCTTCTCCTAACCGGGCATCTGCGTCAGCAAGAGTAACCGCTTCTGCCCCGGATGAAGTTTGCAACGGCCTTCGGGCACCAGTGGGAGCCTAGAATTAGACGGGATGAGCACTGGGTGTTATTTTGTATGTTGGTAAATTGAACACCAATAAAAAATAAATTTATTAAAAAAAAAAAAAAAAAAGAACTCACCACGATTCCAATCCCGCGGGCCGGGCCTCCAACGGCATTGGCTCGAGCCCAGTGATTTAAAACCCCAGTGGACAGATTCGCCACACCTCACATGCATCTCCTGGCGGGCTGCCCCCCGTCGGGCCCACCGAGCGGGAGTTGAATTACGGCCTCAGATGCAAGACGGAGAAGTTGCGAGAGGACGTCACAATTATGCACGGACCTGGCCGGGCAATGTGAAGGGAAGCTAAATCTCTCTCCCCTTCGTCCTTCCAGTCTCCTTCCAGAAACCCGCCCCAGCACCCACCCCAGCAGAGCAGCAGCCTGCAATGTTGGAAGCAACGCGAGGAGGGGGTGAGCTTCCCCAGGAACCCCTCTCGTAACGCCAGAATCGAGACAGCGTAATTAGTCTTCACTTTCACAAGTAATAAATACACTCAAATTAAAAATACATTTGTACCACTCATGTTACCCCTGCATATATCATAACATGTAAATACACATTCCGCTTGTCTTTCGCTAATCATTTACTTTATATGCTCGTGTTGGTCAACAGGGTAAATAAGCATCTTCCTATGTATCTCAATATCATTAATATTCTTTAAAATTTATAGGTTCTCACGTAAGACTGAATGAGGGCCGTTGCCTTTGGCAGTGGAAACAACTGGAAAATTCGTGAATTAGATGCCCGGTTGGCTTCTGTTTGCGAAGCTGAATATTTAAGAAAGCCCTTCTGTCAGGAACGCTCCAAAGTTTTTAGTTTAGCCTACCAGTTGGGTGAGAAGAATTGTGGGAATAATACCAAAGTTGGAATCAGGAGACTGGTTTGGGTCTCAGCTGAGCGTACAACGGTTCTGTGACTCTGGCCATCAGCCCCTCCCCGGGGTTTCAGTTGCCTGGGTGGTCCGGGAACACCGGTGCTGGCCCCGCCTCCCTGGCAGAGGTGTGAGGAGTATCAGCAGGTGCACCACTAGGTGAGAGAGGCTGCATTGGGCTGGGGGGCAGGGGGGGGTGGGCAGGAAATGGAAGTCATCCCAGAACAGTGGGGTCCCCAGAGGGACCTGGGAGGAAGCAGTGTTCCCAGAGCCAGTGCACACAGGGACCTCAGAAGGAACCCCCTACCTCCTGGGGTGGGGGGAGGCTAGGATGGGGTCTGCCCCAAAGCAGGGAGGACTGAGCATCCTCACCTCCTCCTTTCTCCTGCCTCTGACTCCCCTGCAGGGCTCCCAATGGCCAAGTCCAGTTAGAACCAGCCAGCAAGGGCAGCCCAGGCGGCCGGCCTCCGGGGGGGCACAGGGAAGGGCCGAGAAGCCTGGAAGCGCATAGGGCTGGAGGCAATACCCAGCTCCCAGGTCTCAGGCGGGGCCAGAATCTCCCTTCAGGCCCACATTTGAAAAATATGACACTACTCTGCAAGGAGTTTCGGGTTTTTTTTAAAAGATTTTATTTGTTTACTCATGAGAGACACAGAGAGAGAGAGCGAGAGGCAGAGACACAGGCAGAGGGAGAAGCAGGGTCCACCCTGCAAGGAGTTTTCAAAATGCCTTGGAATTCAGGTCCCCTCAACTACCGAAGCCCCCGACGCTGAGTAAAAAGGAGCATGCAGTGCTGGCCGCAGCGTGGACAGACACCCGCGCCTTCGGGAGGTCTGCTACTCCAGGAAGCAGAGTTCCAGGCTGGCTTAAAGGAAATGTCTCTGCCCTCAGAGGGTTCTCCAAGAACTTGGCACAAGGACCCCCCCCACCCCCGCCGGGCTCATTAGGGAGCGCGCCCACCCCCGCGCCCTGAGGTCCCAGGCCAGCAGATCTCAGGGAGGAGGAGGACCTGCCCTCCCCCGCCCCAGGCCCCGCCTCGGCTGGTTCCCAGGCTCTGACACTGCAGCGTCAATGGAGAAACGCCACGTCTGGGTCCTCTCTGCAAGGACATGGCGACCGGGGGCGCCCGAATGTTTGCTCGGTCCTGGGAGTGCTTGCCAAGTGCCCCAGGCCATTTTAGGGGAACTCAGTGACCTGGAAACGGGGTGCAGCCGAGGGTTAATCCAGTCCAAGCCTCTGGGCTGGGCCACAGGTAAGGGAATCGAGAGCCCAAGAGCCTCTCTCCGTGTGATTGAGTCAAGACCACAGAGCCAGCCACAGCTGGAGGGGCTCAACCTTCCTGCCTCCCCACCCGCTGCTCCTGATCCCTGAGCAAGGTCTGGTGGAAACACTCAGGGGCGAGGCCTTCGTCGTGCCGTGAAGAGCGTGAAGAGAGCAGGCCCTAGAATTAGCATGCTGGCACTCAGCACCCCCCCCCACCTCGGCCCTCGCTCCACCTGCCTGTGAGAGCTCATCTTGCTAAGCCCCCATGTCTCCATCTGTAAAATGGGTACGAGAAGCCTCCCCACCTCCGAGAGCCACGAGGGGGATGACATGGAGCAGGTGTAAAGCAGTAAGAGAATGTCCATTGCTGCCGGGTCATCAGAATATCCATTTTAATAAGAATAGTGTGTTCTCAGGGAGGCCACACCTCGTGTGCACACCAGCATTTGGGATTTAACCAGATTAGGGACCTAGAGAGTCAGCTGAGAGCAGAGCTCCTTCCACCCATCCGAAGAGTGGAAATGCATTCCGGCACCGCCCTGGGGGACCTGGGGGGCCGGGCCTGCAGGGCAGGACGATGAGAGGAGCACCAGTGGGTTGCTTGGGACACCCGCCTGGCCTTGGCCTTGGCCTTGGGCGGGGCTGGGAAGCTGGTCCTTCCGCACGTCACCTGCATCCTGGAGGCTGAAGTGGGACCAGGCTGACTCTAAACACCAAAGCTACACGGACCCGCAGCTCCCACTGCCTCAATTCTAGATCCTCGTTTCTCCCCCGCCCCCCGCCCGGCCCCCCACCCCCGATCACCCCCCAGTCACCCCTAGACTCTTCAACGGGAGCTTTTCAAACACTCACACGTCGTTGCTCCATCAACAGGGTGCAGACACCTCACAGCGCCCCCAAGGTCCAGGCTCTTGGTCTTTGGCGCCCCTGGCTGATGCGTTTCCATGGTAACCACCTGGCACAGTCTCCCCAGACCTCCAGGGGGCACCAGAGCAGTGCCTGTTGCAGGGTTGAGGGAGGGGACGTAGGGGTCTCAGCCACCCAGGCCCTTGGGTAACCTCCCCCACTCCTCATCTTTCAAGGACGCTGCCCATCGGCCCCCACCCCCAACCCTTGCCTCGAACTGTGCCCTTTAGGGTCCCCCCCACACACCATTCGGTGGCACTTTGGGGACCCACTCCTTCGTGGAACAAGGCACTAGACCCAAGTGCCCGGAGTTGACGAGTCGTTCAGAGTGAGGCTCCCCGACGTCCCCTGAGGCCACGGCTAGGGAGCCCCCCACCTCCCCCACCCAACCTTCCCCACCCTAGCCAGAGGAAGCAGAATTTTAAAGAAATTAAACAAAAAAGAATAAAATTGCTATTGCTTCTGGATGAAATATCCTGATAATCACAAGGAAGGAAGGCCTGCAACCATAATCATAATCATCTGTGGTCTTTGCCTGTGTAGACCTGGCCTAAGGCTTGAATGTAAACCCATGGTGACTCTAAAAGCTCCATGAGTAGTTCATTCCCCAACAAAACTGCCATACAGGGAGGCAAATAATTTAAGTAGGGACGATGTTTCACCAGTATGCACATATTAAAAAGTTTGAAATCACAACCCAGGGAAAGCCGGAGAGCGAAAGGAGGAAAAACAAAAACTTGGGTTTCATTTCTTCTAGCCGGCGAGATCATTTCGTTCCGGAGCTGTCTGCCGTCACCCCATCCCGCACCCCCGTCCCCCCACCCCCGGGCCGGCCAGAGCCCACCGCGGCCTCCCAGGGAGGGAGTCAGGACAGGGTCACTGTCACAGACAAGGGCCCCGGGGGCTGTCTGTCCTCAGAGGGGCAGAGGGGAAAGGTGGAGGGAGAGAGACCCCGCCACAAAGTCAGGACCTCGAATGTCCTCCTCGGCGGGGTGCGCTTCGCCCCCAGAAAAAGCAGTCAAACGCTGATGGACGTCAGAGGGATGGGTGCGAGGTCTGATTTCTCACCCCGGGGAGCACTGACCCGCACTCTCACGCCGCCTTATAGCTCCTGAGCATCCACCACCTGCCACCCCCCATCCCCCGCCCCAGGATCAATGTATGGGTTATAGATCATCGATCACTAAGGACCCAGACCACAGCCTCTCCTTCAGCGGCGGAGCGAGAGCGGTTTCCCCTCCCCGGGCTTTTAGCCATGAGTCATCATACATTTTCGGGCACAGAGCAATTACTCACAGTCAAGTTATCCTGCCCGAGCTTATCAAGAATTTAAACTGAAAAATAAGTACATGCGCCTTCGTGCGGCAGCGTCCTGGATGCATGAGGACAGGAAAACGTTATTGGTCCAAGAGAGAACTCGGCCCCGTCGGCTCCTGATCCTCTCCCGCTAATACCCAGTGGCTTCGGAGCGGCTAATATCTCCATCCTGTGAACCTGCCAGCTGATAGAAGTTACCACGTTGCTGTGGTCTGTTTCCGAGGACAAATAAAGTATGCTGCTCCCCAGTGTTCTGCAGAGCACGCCACGCTATAGACAGAAGTGTTTCAAGTCAACACAATATGAAAAAATTCAAAATAAAATGAAAAGTGTCTGAAAACAAACCAACATAAATATACAGCAGTCCTGTTAATTATGATTATTTATGATCATAAGAACTGGCATCATTACTGTGCTTTCCCTTCCAAAATCTCACAAACTTGTTACTATACGGCGGTTTCGGAGTTCTATAGGCTCAAAAAGGTGGCGGGCAGGAGGCAAAAGTCATTTTGGGCCGAGAGCGCGTGGGTCCCGGGTGCGAGGGCCGGCTTGCACACCCGCGTGTGCGAATGAGCCCCTCGGACCTCCCGGCGTCCCCCCCGCCCCGGGTTAAACCGCTGCTAACGCCTTACAGAGGTCTCAGCCGAGCACCGCCGATCTAGTCAACGGAGCGTTCCAGTCGCCTGCAAGGGGCCTGAAGAATGATCTAGAAATCCACCCCCCTGGGGGAAACGGCCTATGGAACACCACCGACAACACTGAATATTTCATCAGGGATGACAGGGCTCTTGTCTTCCCGGTGGCCCCCCGCCCCTCTTCCATCGCCCTGCCTGCCACGTCCCGTCGCCCCCCCAACCCGCCCGCCGCTCCCGATTTTTTTTCTCCACTCGCTTGACAACTAGTCACGGCCACATCACTGCCGTCCCGCTGTCCTTGCAAGCTGACCTCTGTAGTGCGCGGTGCCCAGTGGTCATGCTGTCCTCGTCTCTCGCCAACCACATCTGACAGGAGACGGGGCCATCACGGCAGCGGCTCCTGGCACCTGAGACGCCCTGGGACTACACAGGTAAACCAGGGGAGTCCGTGTTGTCTCCGGACTAACAGCAAAGGGAAGACATGACATCTCCAGCCAGGAGCCCACGTCCGAATATTCAAAAGGTTCATCATGCGGGTGATGGAGGCGGCCCCCGGCCCTCCAGGAGGAGAGGCGCACAAGGGGGGCCGCGGAGGAGCACCTGGCCCTGCGCAGGTACAGTGGGGCGGCCCGGTGACCCGGGGCAGGGTGCTGTTCGGAGGCGGGGGGCAGCCCCTCGGGCCTCTGCAGCCCCTCCCAGGCCGGCCAGGACCCCAAAGGCACACACGGGCAGCCGTCCGGGGCACCCCTGCCCCCCCGCAGGACCCCAGGCGACAGAGGAGGCTTCTGTGTCGAGTCGGGCGATGGTTCCTTTCCACCTGACACGGTGGTTCTGAGCTGCTTCCGTCTCTCTCTCTCCGGTGAAGTGTTGGGGTAGAGACAAAAAAGCATGAAGGATTTTGACTGAAATAAATGCTTTCCTAGAAAGCGGAGAGCCCTAGAGAATGTCCCAAGACGTGAAGCGCGCCAGACTGTTTTTAAGCAGGTGACAGTAATGTCATCGGCTGAGGGGTTAGGGTATCTTCGCTAGACCTGCAGGAGGAAAGAGTGAGTTCTCTTCCACCGGAGAAAGGAAAGGCCCGGGGATGGCACACGGGCCGCGGCGACAGCCCTCCCGCCTCTGGCCTTGATGACGCTCCCCGGGTGGCGCTCGCAGGCCCAGAGCGGAAACCCAGAGGGACGGCGAACACGCGTCTGAACCCAGTCGCCGGGGGGTCGTTACACCACCCGCATCAGCACGACCGCAGGTCATCACTTCCGAGGCCTGGCTGCGGGTCCCCTGTCATCGCCGAGGACGGGGAAGGTCCGGGACAAATGCCGAGAGCGTGTTCTCTCGAATCTGGAGCTTAGAGCCCAGATTAGACTCCAGGCAACAACGTAAGCTACGGACGTTCATAACCACTGGGGCCTCCCTGTGGGCGCCAAGGGGCTGGCTCCGAGGGCAGGCGACGGCCCTGCACGCTCTGACCCCCTCCCTCCAGCAAGCTCAGTCTGGGGCAACACTCACCAGGTGGCTGGAAAGCGGGTGAACCCCGTGGCACCATCTCATACTTGACTTTTTTTTTCTTTCTTTTTGTTGCATTTGTGTGCTTGGGTGGGGTGTCTCTGTGGCTGGAGTGTGCAAAGCTAGTGGTGCACCGGTTATTGCTTTGCTGCGCTTCACGAAGCCCCTCCTCACCTCCTCACCCCCTCGCCCCCTGCAAAGGGCACCTGCAGGGGCGGGACATGCAGCTGGGAAGGTGAAAGCTCTCTTCTCGACCTCACACTACTGACATTCCGGCCTAGATAATTCTTCACCGTGGGAGCCATTCCGTGCATCGTACCGTCCCACGGCATCTCTGGCCCCCCGTTGCCAGCAGGACCCATTTCCCAATCATGGCAACCCCCAAATACCTCCAGATGTTGCCAAGTGGTGGGCACGGGGTGCCGAAATGACCCCCGTTTGAGAACCGTGGGTTCAAAGGATTTGCTAAAGTTCACATGTGTGGTCAGGACTCGACCCCCAGACTGCTGGCCCTGAGCCTCTGTCCTTCCCCCCCATCAGGGAGGAGGGTGCAGGGCTTAGCCCGCTGGCACACCACGCCCCCCTTCTCCATCCAGGCTCCATCACACCGACCCTCTCAAGGCCCAGGGCCCGGCCGTCGCCAACCGTAGAAACGGGATTTTCCTCTGCAAGAAGCTCAGCTCCCCACAAGCGGTGGAGGAGTGACACAAAGTCCGATGCCCCACCCGGTGTGTTTAAAGCTAGGTCCCAAAACTGCAGCGTCCCCGGGATGACCTGGGCCAGTGACGGGCTTCTGGGAACGTCATCCACCGATGCTGCTTCCCACCAATCAGCCACAAGGCCGGGCCCTTAGTGCCGAGACGAGGGCTCTCTTCTGAGCTCAAGTCCGAGAACATCGCTGCGCGGGGTAGCCTGGGTCACCGGAGCCGAGGAAGGTGGGCCTGAGCCAGCCCAGCAGCGCTAAACCTAGGGCCAGGAGTCTGGTGTTTGGGGGGGGGGGGGTGTCAGATTGATCTGTCAGTGAAAATCCACACCCAGGCCGGGACTTCAGCCCTGAATCTCTCACCAGAGCTCGGACACCTGCTTCAGGAGCTTCAGGACCCCGCCGCCCCCCGAGGCTGCCAGACACCGAGAGGGCAACCCCTCCAGGTGCCCCTGTGATGGCTCCACCGTCTGTGGCATTTCCCCCCATGCATGACTGTGACTCGGATGTGCTCCCTGGTTACCCGGAGCATCCTCCTGGAGCATGTTCCAGTCTCAGCAGGGGCTTCAGTCAGAACTCTGAGCTGCGAGACGGATGTTCGAAGCAGTGGACCTCAGGGCGCCCGGGGGGCTCAGCGGTTGAGCGTCTGTCTGCCTTCAGCTCAGGGTGTGACCCCAGGGTCCTGAGATCGAGTCCCACATCGGGCTCCCTGCATGGAGCCTGCTTCTCCCTCTGCCTGTGTCTCTGCTCCTCTCTCTCTCTCTCATGAATAAATAAATAAAATCTTTAAAAATAGATAAAAAAGAAACAGCAAACCGCTGAGGCTTGTGCTGGAAGGAGAGCCCCCACCCCCATCTTCTGGGCCCACCCAGGCCTCTGTGAGCCGGAGACACTTGGACAGAGACACCAGTGACAAGGGGCTGCGGCCTCTTTCGGGCGGAGGCGGGAGCAAGGGCAGGAGCCCCGAGGCAGGACCAGGAGCAGAAGGAAGATGGGCCGGAGCAGGTAAGGGCGAGAAAGGTGGGATCACAGCAAGAGACCCACCAGGCCACGGCGGCCGCAGGCCCAGGTCAAGAGGCAATGTTTTAAGTGAACCGAAAGCCTTCACGAGGTGCTGAGCAGACGAGCGATACGATCTGTCTGCCAAAAAGGCCCCTCAGGCCGCAGATGGGCAGGGGCACCGTGCGTGGGAAAGAGTGGGTGCAGGTGACCCGTCGGCGGCAAGGCCAGCAGCCGGGGGGCCCGGGGCAGGCGGAAGGGAAGCGGGCGTCTCAGGGACGTGTGTGGGGAGCAGGACACCTGCAGGAGGCAGGAGGCGGGCCTTGTGGAGGAGGGAGGGGTCAGGGCGGTGTTTGGGCCGCCCCATAAGCCGAGGCCGGGGACCCCAGACCGGGCGGCATCAGACAGGCCGAGCCCGGCTGGACATCCTGGTCCACACGGGGCCCCCTCACCGCACATCAGGCCACGGTTGGCGGTTGGCTGGCAGGGGCACAAATGGACCTCTGGCCCTCGCCCTGCACAGCCCAGCAGGTGCGTCCCTCGGTCGAGGCCAGAGAAGCGGACCAGCCCCCCCAAAAAGGGCCTGTTCATTAACGGCCTTTGGTGGCAGTCAGAGGACGGTCCCCAGCGCCGGAGCAGCTGCACTGCATAGACGGACGGCCAAGGCTGAGGGCCCCGGTGCACACGGACCTTGGGCTTGCACAACGGGGGTGGACGGGGCTGCCTTTGGCTGCTGTAGAGCAGACGGGGAGGGACGCTTGGAGGTTTCTGGAATCGGGAGTGTGGTTCGCTCTGGGGGGCCCGGAGAGCGCTCGCTCACGGAGGGAGCCCACGGCAGCTGCCCGGTGCCACAGGGCCCCCTTCTTTTTCTCATTTTAAACTAATTCATTAAGCTGGGGTGTCAAGGTCCTGGGGCCACGGGGCCTCTGATGAAGCCGATGAACCTGCTTTAGGGAGCAGCCCCCTCCGGGCGCCCAGGCGTGGGTGCGCGTCCCTCCACAGACAGGCCTCCTCCGCCCACCGCGCCCACCACCCTGTCTCCACCGCAGGGCGAACCCCAGCCCCCACCGACGCTGGGGGACTCTCAGGATTTTATGCTGATCGTTAACTAAGAACATCTCTCTCCGGAGATTTATTACATTAATGAGCTCTGAAATCACTCATAGCAATTAGCTATATTGTTTTTAAACTCTTCAGAAATCATCAACACATGTGGGTTTTTTTTTTTTTTAGGGAAACATAAATAAGGGGTTCCTTCCACGGATCCCCAGACGAACCCGGCCGCCAGCTGTCCCCGCACTTGGCTTCAAGGGCTTCTGGCCCCCGGTCTGCAAGGTGGACGCGAGCCCCCAGCTGAGAGAGGCCCCGCGTGGGGCCCGTTAAGCGTGGAGCTTGCTTTCTGGAGCGAGGACGGGGCTCCTAATCTGCGCCCGGGGCCGCTGTGAAGGTCGGGGGCTCGTCCTGCAAACCGTCCCCCCAGACGCCACCACATACAAGAAGCAGGAGGCCCCTCGCTCCCAAGAGCTGAGTGTCCCCGCGTCCCCCGAGCCCCTTGTCCCCACAGGGCACCCCGCACACGAGCGTGCAGGAGATGCCAGAGCCCCCGCAGCATAAACCCACTAAGGCAGCTGCCTCGGATATTCAGGAGGGGCCCCTGCATCACCCGGGCACACGGACGGACGGACAGATGGACAGACGGACGGCTCCGGCTTCCTTGACAGTTCGCCATCGTCTCACGCAGCTTCACGAGCCACTTCCAAGGTCAGATGGGAAAGGCCTGGGGCTGCGAGCGGGTTGCCTGGAGTCGTACACAGACCGCGGCCCTCGCTAGGCGTCCCGGGACGCCCATAATCCCCTGTACAGCGCAGAATGCGGGGCCCCCTACCTACACCCAAAATCCCTGTGAATTTACGTCCGTGATTTGCCCACATCCTATCATCTGGTTTTCACAGCTGTGAGACGGGAAGCATCACCCCTCGTTTTCCAAGCAAGACACCCAGGGCACACGGGCAGGGGGCCGGGGCAGAAGCAGTTCGCCCCAGTCGGCCGCAGGCTGCGCCTTTGTGCCCCTCGGGACCCTCTGTCCCGTGTCATGGGATCGGCCGTGGGAGCTCGCTGAAGCCAGTGGGGCACGGAGAGGGGCCGAGGGGTGGGGACGGTCATCCTGCAGGCTCCCTCCGGGCAGGGATGCTGCTTACTGGTGGCTCCCTCCCTCCGTCTCTGTCCCCCAACCCCCGGGGCTCGGCTTCCCCCACCCCGCTGACCCGACACCCGTGGGGACCCCGGAAGACCCCCTGCTCCTTTGTAAATGGTCCTCTCATCGAACCCCCCTCCAGCGGCCCCTCTGGGAGTGCACCTGGAGTCTACTCACTACTCAACCCCACCTGTGTCCTGCGCCCCAGAAAACAAGACTTCTGTGGGGGGCGGGGGGATCGTCTCTGCATTTCTCACTTTGGGGGCTTATGGGAAGACGAGGCAGGTCTTAGCACCCCCAAGCCCTTCGGCCGGGCTTCATTCAGCTCGCCGATGGACGGGTGGGCCGCCGAGGAGCCCGTCGCGACCACCGCACAGCCTCTGGTGGCCGCCGGACACGGTCCCACAGCCTCCCCTGAGCTCCGGTATAAGCCGTGCGGGCCGGGAAGGAGGCTGACCGTGTGCAGGGGGAAGAGAGACCCAAAACCCGAGCCAGCCTTCCTGGAAACCCATCTGGGAGGGGCCCTGGGGGGGTCCCTCCAGGCCTAGGATGGCGGCTGGGAGCTGAGCTTGGAGGGGAAGCCTCCTCCTGCTGCCCCGCTGTAGGCCCCTGGGGTGCATGAGGATGGCAGTGTCCTGAGTGAGGTCCCTGAGGTCACAGGACAGGGGAAACGGGATGGGAGTGACACCATGTGGTTCCCTTGTATCTGCGCTTCTCTCTCCATCACCCCCTGGCACCAACCCCGTCCATCTTCAGGCGGATGGAGCATCTGGGCACCCCCTAAAGGCCCATATCAAATCCCTTTCAGTCCTCATGGAGTCCGCTGCAACGTGCTAAGATGCCCCTTGCTGCCTCATCCACCCCGCAGGACAAGCCCAAGGCTTCATGGTCTCACGTAGAGCCGTCCCCACTCCCAACGCTTGCAGGCCTGGACACAGCCCACACTCTAGAAACACTCGCTGGCAGTTCCAAATAGCAACCAAAACAAAGAAAATTGCTGGTTATTGGGGCTGAGAGGGATGTCAGAGACCACCCAGGCCATTTTACAGAAGGGAAAACTGGCCAACAGGGGAAACCTGGCCCTCAGGGCTCCCGCCACCCCAAGGAGGGCCATGCCATCTGGCCTCTTCTTGTTTGGGGAAGGCACTCTTTAGTACTACATGCACGGTGGCACCAGGACTTTTTAAAAAATTGACAATGACCATCTGTCTTTGGCTCAGGTTGTGATCCTGGAGTCCTGGGATCGAGTCCCGCATCGGGCTCCCTGCATGGAGCCTGCTTCTCCCTCTGCCTGTGTCTCTGCCTCTCTCTCTCTCTCTCTCTCTCTCTCTCTGTCTGTCTCTCATGAATAAATAAATAAAATCTTTAAAAATAATAATAATAATAAAAAGTTGAGGATGGATGTTGCCATCACTGTGGCCTCAAGGATCATAACCCAGAGCCAGTGGCAGGTCAGGGCTGGAACCATCTGACCACATTGGTGAGGCACTAAACGTACTTGACGGTTTGCTTTTAAAAGTGTCTGGTGAACATGAAAGACTCTGGGAAACGAACTAGGGGGGGGTGGAAGGGGAGGTGGGAGGGGGGTGGGGGTGACTGGGTGACGGGCACTTGGCGGGATGAGCACTGGGTGTTATTCTATATGTTGGCAAATTGAACACCGATAAAAAAAAATTTATAATAAAAAAATAAAAAAAATAAAAGTTTCTGGTGAAAATTAAAACCTCATAGGAGGTTCAGTGGCAAAGGCGTAGATCCCACCTCCTTTCACTCTACCAAGCCCTCCACCCCCGTCAGTGAAGCGTTAATGGTTTTAATACCCTTCAGATGAACACAGAATAAAGCAATCATATCCAAGTAGCCCTGAATCCCCCCAAAGAAACTAACAAAATAGGGCAGTGGGCCTTGGGGGGGGCGGGCGGCGAGTCCCAGGGGCAAGAGCTCCAGTTGCTACAGGGTAATCCCGGTGTCCCTGATCTCAGACTTGCAAAAAGACATCTGGGCAGCTGTTGAGAGGGGGTGTTTTCCCCGTTTTCAAATTGAGGCCTTCGTTTCCAGGGTATTAACAAAAACCAGCTCCATCAGTGCAAATCATGGCATCCCAAACTGAGCCTCTCTGAAGAGCCAGCCAACATCCTCTGGGAACAGCGTGCAACACAGCAAGGCCAGAAAGAGGCGTTACTGAGGAAAAGAGGGCCCCATCCATCCCCAGGCCCAGCTCCAGCCCCTCTGCCCAGTGCCCTCGTGGCAATAAAACTCAAGATTCTAAGCAACATCCTCTCCCCTCCCCAGGTCACCTTCCCTCTCCCGCCCCAGCCAGGCCTCCCACCTTGGAGCAGGTGTGTCTTTGTCGAGAAGATCCTCCACGCAGCCAGAAAACTCAACAGCAGGCATGATCAAAGTCGGGAGCGGCTTGGACCCACAGGACCAGAGTTGGCTGGCCCGACGCGCCCAATGGAGCCTTTTGCTAAAAGGAGCTCACAATGGCGCCACAGACAGACCCTTAGCTACGGCCAGGCTCACGGGCACCATGATACGACAGAAATAAAACTAAATTATATCACTTGTCATCATTAAGAAAAATTTTCATCTCCGTTCTTCATTTGAAAAGCACTATATTTAATGAATGAGTACTGAGTCATGACACGTAAATGACTAAAATATAGGAATTATACTGAGGTCAACTAACGTATTTTTAAACCATGAAATTAAGGGATCTATTCATGCCTGTCCACGGTGCCACTCCCAGTCATTATGATGCTCTGCAAGGCTGCCCGGGAGCACCAGGGAACAGCAAGCAGTTCTACAAGAAGCAGACCAAAGCCCGGGCAAACTATGGCACGAGCCGGATCAAGAATTCCTGCTGACCGGTTGGCCCAGGTTCTAGGAGTCCTTGAGCTTTTTGCACGTATCCGATGAAGGGCATTGCTGGTCTCACGCCAAGCCAGCTCCATTCCAAGGAACATGGTACAAATGTATCACTCATGGAAGGTGGGGCATCGGCTCCTTCTGGTGCTTCCAAAATGGCGGCCCAACAAGATGTGCATCAAGAGAATGGCTCTTTCCCAGCTGCATTCACCTCCTTTAATTTCTCCAAGAAAATTAAGACGCCTCAAAGCTTGAACTCTGCAAAAAGTTTGGATGAGGAAAAGATGGCAGAGGAAAAAAATAAGAGATGTCGAGACCCACCCACCAGATAACCTGAGACGAGATAAGTTCTGGTGGGGAACCAGCTTCCAAGGACTTGACGCATTCAGGTTGAGGTGTCCATGTTTTAGCTTCTGCACCCTGAGTCCATCTTCATCCGTCAGGTAGAATAATACCCCAAATTGCCTTTGCCTTTGGTGAAGGATTCACCTCTATTCTCAGCCGTGAAGTTTGGGGCAGGATGACGCCACCTGCGGCGTCAAAGTTGGACCCTAACTTGACCTAAATCAATCAATATCTGCCTTCACACTGACCACAGGAATTCACGACCCAACCTGACCAAGTCATTGATGGTTGTGTATAAACACAAAGCTTGCAATGCCAGAAACGTTGCGTTCACGGAAGGTATTGGGAGGGGGAGGTAAGATTCCACCGAAGCTGGTGATGAAGCCAGTACCAAGCGCACCCTTGGTGATGTCCTATAATCTGCTGGATGGAACCTCACCTGAAGCAGAACTGCCACCTTGAAACTTCTTGTTCACAGAGGCCAAAGCGTCCCTCTCTTACTTAACCCAGTGAGAGTTGGATGGTTTTCATTTCATGCAGCGTTTCCAGAACATAGAAGGTCCTTTCTACAATCCTACATCCTGCGGCACATGCGAACCTAGAGATGACTGAACTCCAGGCAAGTGTTCCTCAAGAGCCGATAACAATGGCCAAGAGACGCAGCTGTGTTGGTTCCAAGGACAGGGACCCCATGGCGTTCGGAGAGCCAGGGGTCAGGGCTGGTCGCCATCCAGGTCACGCTGCCCCCACTGCTTGCGGCTGACCTCTGTTGTTCCACAAACCCCAGACCATCCCAGTCTTTGGGATTTGGAAATGATCCCTTCTTTGAGCTGTCTGAGCCCATCGTTGACTACCTCACCCCTGGCCTTGCTGGCCTCTCTGGGATTCTGGTGGCCCACATGAGGAGGAAACAGGTTTGAAACGCCCTCCCCACCCCCCATCACCGCTGGCCAAGTTCTCCGTAAGGAACCACACAGCCCTGCGAGGTTCAGCCGTGCGCTTTGAGGCCACTGCAATCCCGTGAAGCCAAAGGCTTATGAAAAAGGGGACAGAGGAGATGTGAGCAAGGGGCCCACATCCTGCAGGAAAGAGAGGTCGAGAAATACCGCTCTGTCGTTTCTTTCTGTCACTCAAGTCAGGCTACAACCATGAACTTCTGAGTTCTCCACGAGATTCTTAGAGTTCCCAAGAATTCCAGAATTCCCCTCTGCATGGGGAGAACCAGATCTCTGATTCAACGTTTCTTTCCTCCCCAGTCTCTCCTACAAATGGCCACACAACCTAGGTTGATCGTGTCTGCTGATGGAGACCTCCCTGCCCACCTCCCTTGGAGACGGTCCTGTTTTCAGTCAGTGCCAAGTCTCGAGTTTTTCCCTTGTTCTGGGCAGTTATCCACACCTCTGAAGTTTCCAACCCTCAGGGCTGCTCAGAACTCACTGCTCCGTCTTCCCCTGGAAGCTCTTCAAACACGCGAAGCTAGAAATCAGGGTCTCCCTGCCATGAAGCTTTTTTATTCATTTCTCACACACCCTTGGTCTGGGTGTCTGAACCTGTCCCAGTCTTCACAGAGCACAGCACATCGCAGCGTGGTTTGGTCAGCATAGCAGGATAGAGCTCCTTCCTATCACCTCCACCATTCCTTCTACTCCACTCCCATTAATACAACCACAATGGCATTGTAGTTGGAGAGACCTACGGTGAAGTCAGATCCTCCTCGTTTTTTGACAAGGGTCACCTGCTCTGCCAGTGCCATCCACAGTGATAGCATCTCGTTTCTCACTCCATTCTACATCTCCAGGGCCCCACCACCACCTTAGGCCTGGGTGAGTGCACACGTGTCATCCCATGGGTGGTGCAGCGTGAGCCCATGGACGTCAGCAGGGTGGGGGCTTGGTGGGGAGCGATGCCAGGCTTGGAAGAGGAGCGTGTAAGTAAAAGTCAAGGTGGCCAAATTGAAACCCATCTGTGGCAGCCGCCCACTGCTCAGGGTCACCCAGCAGCTTTGCTCTCTTGGGTCATGTGGCGGGTGACAGGCACGGACCATGATGGATTGTGACCCTAACAGGAATTCTGGTTTCCAAAACCGAAGAGGCCAAGGGAGAAGGAGGTGATCCAGGTGGTGGCCTGGCCCAGGGCCCCGGAATGGGGGAACCTGTGATGCTGGTGCCGTGGAGGGGTGTTAGGAAGGAAAGCCGTGGGCCCCTGGGGAGCTCAATGGTTGAGTGTCTGCCTTTGGCTCAGGTCCTGGGATCGAGTCCCATGTCGGGCTCCCTGCATGGAGCCTGCTTCTCCCTCTGCTTGGGTCTCTGCCTCTCTCTGTGTGTCTCTCAGGAATAAATAAATAAAATCTTTCAAAAAAAAAAAAAAGGAAGGAAAGCCGGCCCTGCCGCCCCGAGCTGCGCCGCCAGCCCGAACCCCTGGCCAGGACTGGGACACATGCCCACACCGCCTATCAATAACCCTGCGTGATTCATGCTAATGATTTATGTTAATTTTGCCATAAGCTTTATTTGTGCCCGGTGTTGAACTTAAGGATGTCAAATCATTCCTCAGGAGCTTGTTGGAGGTTTTTAAAAGCAAAGTCTAAAATATAACGCCTGACGTCCCATAGATCATCGCCCCCGCCTCCCCGGCATTCTCTGTGAGGCGAGGGGCGCCGTCCCCGTGTAATTGCCTCTCCTCCAGCAGTAAGTCCTCGGGGGAAGGACTCGGCATTCCAGGAAGGATGGCTCCACGGGGGCCTCCTTGGTCCCCTCTTTTCTCAGGGGGTGGGTTTCAGGGCAGCCAAGAGGGTGAAGGGCATTGCCAGCACCCTACCCCCCACTGCCATCTATGAGCCACTGTCCCCTGGAGGAAGGACAGGCAGCGGCAGGCCTAGGCCCGGTGGCTGCACAGCGGGGGCCTCCATCCCCTTCAGTTGAGCGGGGCAGGTGGCATGCCAAGCCCACCACATGGGTCCAATGTGGATTGGACACAGGAGAAATGAAGAGGGTGTTCACGGCCTGCGCCCAATGGCATCCACCCACCGGCCGGGCTCTCCTGGGCCCCGGCAGCTCCGTGCCCCACACCCCTGCTCTGTCTGCCCCTTGTCCCTCTTGCAAATCCCACCTCAGACCCGCACCACTCTCTGTGGCCCCATCAGGCTTCCCCCAAAGACCTATCAAGGCTCAGCAAACACATGGCTCGTCCCACCTGTCAACAGTCATCCCACTGGGCGCCGCCTGGCCTTCCCAATAAAGCCCTTCCCACTCTTCCCTATCAAAGCCAGGACCAGTAGACCCCAAGGCATTGGGGGATTAATTTACGGGGGAAGTGACACCCAGGTCCCTCCTGACCTTCCTCCTTCCCTCTCTTGCTGGAGATTCATTACCTATAGCTTAAAAGCAACAATTTCTAGATGGGTTTGTGCCCAAAAGGAAATATCCTCTCTGCTTGCCCGGCTTCCTGGGATGGGGCTCCAGCAAACCGGCTCAGTCTGGGCTGTACAGCGAACACCTGTCAAAACGTATGGACCACACCATTTATCAAATAATCTGCTCCAAGAACAGATAGGCACTATCAGCAATCTGGTATTGATCTGTACAGGCCCCTGCTATTGTTCATCCCCGCATCCCGAATGGCAGCAGGAATTAATGAAAGAAACAAAACAATGCATACCAATCACTCAGCCCGGCAACTTTGTTTGCTGCTCTCATTAAGTTGGGCAAAGTTTCCCCAGCTAACCCGAAAGCTCGCTTGGGAAGGGTGGGCCCCGGGGGGTCAGCTCTCCCATCCGCCAATGGACCCGCCAACTGCCCTCTCCCTCTTCTCGACCGCCATGGGCCCCTTGCGTGCTGGTGTTTCTGCACCTTTTCACGTGTCCACCAGGAATCCCACCTGGGTGCAGAGGGAGCTCCCCCAAGGTCTGAGAAGATGGCCTTCCTCTGAGAGCCTTCTCCTCACGGAGTCGGTTTGCCTTGCACGAGGGACAGGCCTGCAGATACCCATAGGCCACCAAGGGGAAGCTGAGTGTCATGAGGGGAGAGGCAGTCAGAGCCAGCTCCTCTCCTGAGGGAAGGTCTTGCAGAGAGACCCTCACCAGCCCCCACGTCTGGGCCTCCCCATAAGCAGCAAGCCCCATACCCACACCAGACACACCCCCGCCTCACCATTGCTGTGTCCGCTCCCGTGTGGGCTTCAGGGCTCGGCTGACATGGCACCTCCTGAAGCCTTCCCCATCCCTGCAGCCAGAACTGATCTGTCCTCCCTCTGAGCATTCACCATGAGCTACCTAAGCTACAGTAAATAATAAACTTTGTATGTCTCCAGCCTATAAGACTCAGAGGAGTAAAAATCCAAGTAAAACAAGCACATAATTATGAGGCTTCATAATGTCCTGCCCTCTGAGGGCAGGGACATGGAGGCAGGAATCTTTGCAGCCCCATATGGTGTCTAAGACCATTGACGATGGATGGATGGGTGGATGAATGGGTGGGTGGATGGTTGATGGATGGAAGTGGATGGGTGGGTGGGTGGATGGATGGATGGGTGGGTGGATTGATGGACAAACTGATGGATGGGTGGATGAGTGAAAGTGGATAGATGGGCGGGTGGGTGAGTGGGTGGATGACTCTAAACCCGGTAGGACAATAACTCAAGAGTAAACCACTCCCATGGCTGTGAGCCCACAGCAATGGCCTCCTGATGATGGGCCACACCATGAGTTTCATGTGCAAAGCATCTCCTCACACTTTTACCCAAGTTCCAGAGAGCATCCTCGCCCTAATGGAGCAAGGGGAGACACCGAGGCCTGGCAAGGATGAAGGATTTGCCCAGGATCACAGAGCCAGCCTTCACTCAACAGACCTGAGAGGAAAGAAACTCATTTTCTCTCTGGTCTAAACCAGATCTTCCACCCCTTGACCCCACAGGGTGGGACCCAACCCCCACTAGACCAGTAAAACTGATGAGTGTCCCCTGCACTCAGGCCATACCCCAGCATCCTCAGCCCTGGCCCCCTCCAAAGGGTGCCTAAGTGGCTACCGTGACCATCTGAGTGGGGTCGGGGTGCCTAGATATGTCCCCCAGCATACCCCCATACATTTCCTCAGCAAAAGAAAAGAAAGCCAAAAAACAGAAACCATCGAAAACAGAGCTTTCCACTTGGCTCGAGACTTTTCAAGAAAGGCAGCTCACCCTGTGTCCAGGAGATGAAGCAGAAACACTAAGTGGCGCTGACCAAGGCCTCGCTCAGCTGAACAGGGCCTCTGGGGGCGGGAGACAGTTCCAGTCTGGAAAAGCACAGACCAAGGGGTCAGGCTGGGCCAGCCAGGCATGCGACATGCAATTCTCCCAGGACGGACGGCAAATCTCCACCTGCCCAGGGCTCTTGGAGGTCAGGCCAGGTGCGGGGGCCAGTCCCCCTTCACCCCTGCCCTGAGGCTCCCTGCAGCATCACCTGGACATGGAACCCTCCTCCAGGGCCACATCACACATCTGCCTGCGGGGAAGAGTGAGCAGCGCACCTTCTGTTTCCAGCTGAGGAAGACAAGTGTGGATGACGAGGGTGGCCGGGCAGTCGGGGAGGGAAGAGCTGGCAGGGGGGAGGCAGTCAGAGGGTGACAGAACAGGGAAAGCTCTGCTTCCTGCCCTCGAGGCCCCGCAGAGCCCAGTGGGGGAGGCGAGCCACAGGGTCGGGGGCCCAGCGTGGACAGGAACCCGAACCACCAGCCCCGTGCTGGGGAGCACCACCTCTTGAGGAGTCCTGAGGAAGCGTTGGGTGACATCTCCCCAACCCCCGCTTCCCAGACCTCTGAACGTCTCCTGCCCGGTTGCTTATCCAGCAGGCACAATGTTGTCCTCTTGAGTCGCTGTAGGCAAAGGTCGTGGTGACCAAAGCCATCGCCAGCCCACAGTCCAGCCAACCTCGGGGGAGAGGACCGACCGGCGAAGACTGGCCCAACCCTGCGCTGACCAGCCACGGCTTGGGACGAAACGCATCCTGAGCAGCCCAGCCCTGCTGGGGTCCACTGACCCAGGCAGGAAGGAGCAGCAGAACTCATGCAGCTGCAAGGGTGTCCCTGACAGAGAATCAGAAGGCAGAAGGGGCCCCGAACAGAACGAAGCGAAGAAAGCCACATCAGGAGGAAGACGATGGTCATGTCCAAGGAATCCCACCACATTCCAAGGAACCTAGCCTGAGCGCCAAGCCCCACAGCCACCCCATCACATGCCCTGGTTCGTGCTCTCCCTGTGAGGACCCCTCTGTGAGGCCACCAGGATTGCACTGGGACCTGGGAATGGGAAAGCCAACACACAGCAGTGTTGCTCAGTGTTCCGGAGAGAGACATCAGGCCAGGTCCCCGTGCTGTCGTCGGCTGCTGAGGGTTGACACCTGCGCAGAACCAGAGAGCCAATCAGCATACCCCGGCCACGCAGCAACTTACGTCACCCTGGGAGGCAGAAGCTGTGGCAATGGGATGGACCGCCATGCTCTGGGACCCATCGGGACTTGGTGGGACAGTTCAGCATCAGGTCTCTCACCTTGACCCCGATAGATACCCCACCCACGCCGCCGGGCCTAGCCCCTCGGGCGCCCACACCTGCCTCTAGGGCAGCAGCCACTGGGCCTCAGAGATCGACACCGCGACACTCTGAGCCTTAACTCCCGTGCACAGGCCCTCTTGCTCTGGGTCGTCTCCAAGAAAGCTGACGGAGCAGCAGAATCGGACTTGGCGGCACCCGAGAGGTGGCGCCGGGCAGCCCTGAGACTGGCTCGCAGAGGCCGGGAGCCACTGTGCCAGCAGATTCCGGTCGTCTCTCTGTAGAAGGATATTGCTTTTAAAGTAGGTTATGTTTGCCGCCCGCAGCCCCGAGAATCAAATGGGATGTTGCTCAGTGGGTTCTTGTCGGGACCGTGGGCAGCAAGGTTTCCAGCTGCCCTCCTGTCCCTGGGCGCCCTTCACCTCTTCTCACCGTGGAGCTGACCTGCCAGTTTGCTCACGATGGGCTAAGCTGTTCTCTCTCTAATGACAGCAGCCCATCAGTTCACAACCCCCTAGGGAAGCAAGAGCTGAAATCGAATATCTACTGGCGCAGAGGCTAGTGTGAGACACTGAGCAAGGAGGGGAAAAAAAATTAAGAAAGCCTTCATTCTGCCCTTAAGGATCTCAGAATAGAATGGGGAGAGAGAGCCATGAGGTCATAGCGCCAGCGAGGACAGGAAACCAAACCTCAGGCCCCACTCCCAACAGCACCTTGTCAGCAATTATTCCAGGGGCACCCAGGATGTCAGGTGAGACTCCCCCAACTTCCAGGTGTCTCCTGCCTCGTGCTCACCCAGGCTCCGATACCCCTGGAAGCCCCTGGCAAAGCATGGGTCCGGGAAGCCACGGTTTAGTGGGATGTTTGCACAGAGCTGACCTCAGCAGCTGGGGCTGCAGAAAGGTCCCCGGGTGGCATCGCTATCATGAGAATGCCGCCCTCCCCGAGGACCTGGGACACGTCACACTGCACACCCCCAGAGTGCTCCAAGGCCGTGAGAACCCATGCAAGCAAGGCAGGTGGGATGAGACGGTGTCCAGACAATTCCATCCCCGTCCTCTTCCCTGAAGCCAAGACGGGGCTCACACAGCAAACCCAGGAAATGGGAGGAGGGGTCAGGGGGGTGAAATGGTCCAGCTCGGTTTGGCACACAGCAAGTATCCTTCACTTCTCTTGCCCGACACTTAAAATTTAGAAGGTTGTACCTTTTTTTGTTTTTTGTTTTTTGTTTTTTTTAAGTACTGAAGTCAGTGCTATTGCTCCTATGTAAACAGCGGAGGCCTGACAAAACTGGATCCCATTCCCACCCGGCCACGTGGGCAGCCGGGGTAGGGTGGCCCTCGCCCGTGCGCGTCATGGATGCCACTGATGTCAGCCACCTGCCTGGTCCCCGCAGGTGCCTGACCTGTGACTCTGGAAGGGATGCTGACCACACATCTCAACATGATGAGGAAACGGGAGGGAGGCTGATGCTTGGCCGCGGCAACCCGCACCATCACGTAGCCCTAAACTAGAGTATGACCTCGGAGAGCCAATTTTCCTTCTAGAGGGGTTCCCCTGCGCTTCCCCAGGTCACCCGGGAGCCGGGAAAGCTTGACGGGTCTGGGGAGTCAAATTTTCGGCGGGGCGAGGCCAGGTCTGTGGAGGTCCCCTTGAAAGGAGGCCGGCATCCGGGCGCACCCCGTGTTAACTGCAAGTGGGTGCTCAGCTGGCGGCTGTTTCCGAGAGGCAGGCAGGCAGGCTTGCTCTAAATGCAAGGAGGGGCTGTGATTGACTGCTGGGATCCAGTAAACAAAGAGGGTTAAAAAAATAAAGCCAGGCTTCCTGTCTGCCCTTTGCACACTAACAGCCGCTGCTTGCTGGGGCTTCCACATGAGTAACACGGGCACGCTGATTTCTATTACACAGAACATTAATAAGAGGAGGCACTGACCCTCTATTGCCGAGAACCAGGTAAATGACGGGGAGGGGAAGGGGCCGAGAAATGGTAGGCATTTTACACCGTACGACTTGAAGGGGAATGCGTTGCCTATAAAGATGACGGGTGTTGTAGCACCGAGGAAAAAAACATAATTTTTCATTGATGTACGGCAGCAAGGCTGGAAGGAACACAAATACTACAGTAGATCCATTAACTGCATGACAAGAAACAGTGTTCACATCCACTGACTAAACTGTTTTTGATTCTTTAGTACCAACATGCAGAATGATCCTTACATTATGTTGCCAGGGAAAAACCTAAAAATGCATTTATTTCGTAATGCAACTTTCTTGTATTATCATAATAGAGCCATAACGCTTGTTGCGAACACTATGGGGTCTGAAAAACACCTAAGTAGAGTTATTAAATCGGAAATTTTTTAAAAGGGAGAAATTTGGAGCGCCGACAAGATCGTCGCCGCCCGTGGGCGCAGGGAAGGTGGCCAGTGTCACACACACACACCCCCCCGCCCTGCCACCGCCGGCCACTGCCTCTGGCCCTGGGAGCAGCAGACCCCAAGCACCACCCGGCCCAGCGGGGCGGGACCCGGAGGTACCCCGAGAGGCGAGAGGAGGACTCGGTCATTGCTTGGCGATTACTTTGGGAAGAGTCAGGTTTGCAGGGAAGTATGTCAGTGATTGTTCCCCATCTTCAGCCTTCTTTCCGCAGCCTGTGGCCCTTTCTGCTCCTCTGTCCTTGAGCCACGTGGCCCATCTGTCCCATCTGTACAATGGGAACACAGAAGGCTGTTCCGCGGAGCGCCAGGTACTAAATGGAAGGTCATTAGCAGCACACCTGCTATCTGTGGCTCCCACCGTGGCCCCGCAATGCTGAGAGCACCCCGCCCCCCGGAGTCTGCAATCGTCAGGGTCCGAACCAGCCAGTCCCAGCACACGATTGTGACTCTGCTCATCCCCTGGCCCCCAGAAACGGGAGTTCTCATGCTTCTCACCACTGTAACCGACACGCCGTGTTGCAGGCACGGTGCTCAGGTGTGAGGGGCGCCCAGCCCACCTGGAGGGCCCTCACCTGCAGCCCATGCGGGAGCTACAGCAATCGGGGAGCTGGAGCAGAGACTTATGCCAGGACATAAAGGAGGGAAATGAGGGAGCCCTTCTCCAGGAGGCAAGCTGACCGCTTGGCATTCAACAGACACAGAAGGTGGGGAAGGTGTTCTGGCACAAGCAGCAGGTGGACAGAGATCCAGGTGCAGGTGGGGGGTGGCCGGAGCCCAGCTCGTGGATGCAAAGTAGTGGGTCTGAAGCCAGAGAGAGGAAGGGGGGCGGAGAGCCTGCCCCTACAGCCCTGCTTGGGGTCACTCCCAGCCACCTCCCTGACAGGCCGGAAGTGGCCATGGGACCACAAGGCAGGGCCAGGAGGACTTACTTTCTTGACTTCTTGCGTTCCTCGGATGCCTGGGTGGTTGGCATCAGCACGGGGAAGGGGAGCCAGTTTGGAGGCGGTGATGCGATTGAGGAGAATGGCGGTGTAGGTCCTACAGTTGCTCTTTCAACTGAGTGAAAATTAAAGGGATCTGTAGCAACAGCAGCAACCCGCACTGGCTGGGAACTCTCGGCCCTGCAAGTGCGAGGAGGCCCCTGAACATACATGATCTCATTCGGGCCCCACACCAGCCAGGGAGGGGCTGTGACCCATTTCCTGATGAGGAGGCCAAGGCTCGGAGCAGGTAGGTAGGTCATCCCACCACACAGCTGGCCAGCAGTAGAGTCCGGATTCAAACCCAAATCTCACCGGCTCCAACGTTCATTCTCTGGGACTATTTCTGTTCATCTCGGCTTCTCTGCGGGCCACGGGGAAAGAGGTGACTGCCGGAGGGGAGCTGTGGACCCCACGGCAACACGGAACCCATGTCACTGTGGGTGGGCCATTTGCAAAAAATAAACTGCACTGTTACCCATACTTGACACCATTAAAATAATGACAATAATAAAGCCCAGGCAGTTCAAGGTTTAAATGTGGCAAAAAAAAAAAAAAAAAAAAAAAACCTAAAATCCCAGGTGAAAATTAGGTGAACCTCTTTCTAATGTTGGGTTGCAAATGGATTTGCAAAATATCCCTAGCTACGGCCCGACCCGCTGCTCAGAGTATCACCATCACCGGCCTCTCCCTTTGGCGGGAAGAGCATGGTCTTCAAACCTCCTTTATTAAGATGCAGATTCTCCCCGAGAGGGAGCGTCACCTTCTGCAGAAGTAATATTGGCTTTCTTTCCAACGCGACGGCACACTGACGGGATGGGCGTTGGGCAGATACACCTTGACGTGGGTGGGGGGAAGGAAGCCGAGGCAGAGAAGGAGAGGAGAGACGGCTGCCTCCAGGACGGCCAGGCTGCGGGGGCATCTCCCTACAGCTCACTAACCCGGATCCTGCCAATCTACAGATCTTGGCCGAGGTCCTACTGGGTACCAAGCCCTGGGTCGTAGGTGACGCAAAGACCATCAAGAATATGGATGTGCTACTTGCCTGGGGGTCAACACCTGGAGGCAAAGGCAAGACACAGAGCTAAGCTCCTCCGATCCAATCAGCCACAGAGTCAGCCGTGTCGTAGCCAAGAGCGCACGGTGGCAATCTGGGGACGGGGGCCTCTGAAGCCACTCTGCTCTTTGACTTGTCTTCGTTGAAGCTCCCTGTCGATACGATGACTTCTTCACATTTTAATTCAATCAGATCGCCCAGCCTGGTGCAAAAGGGACTCACAACAGGACCCGGACAATATAGGTCAAAAAAAAAAAAAGTCTGTAATCTGCTTAACCGCCGTGTTCCACTCTGGTGCCCCAGTAAAGGCAAGAGTTTCTGCGACCAGCCTGCAACCCAAAATCTCTATTCGCCACCTACAAGGAGACGCAGAGACCTCATCACCAATACACATTTCTTGGAGCAGAGAACGCTCATGTCCTGCTTTGGGTTTTTTTCTTTTTCTTTTTTTAATTTTCCAATGAACATGGTTTGCAGTAATGTGATGTTTGTGCTGAGTGTGTGTGTGTGTGTGTGTGTGTGTGTGTGTGTGTATGACATTATGCTGTTTCTTGGTGACATTTCCATGAATAATTCAACACGAGAGGTATGTCTTGGAAAATCATCACACGCAATCCGCAGTGACGAAGGAGCCGGAGCAAAGTTGGAGGGTCAGCTGTCCGACTTCTTGTTATCTGTCCGGAAGCAGCCGTAAATTCACTGCAAAAAGCAAGATCCCAGTTCCCGGGAGCAAAAGGGTCGCTGGAAGCAAGTCAAGAGGACGTGGCTTTATTTAATTGAGAACTAAATATCTTTGGGATGGTTTTCTCTCTCCGAAGGAAGGTCACTTTGCTGCACAAGCATGTCAATGCCTCCTTGGTGGTCTGCCCCCTGATTAAGCCCAGATTTCCCCTCTAACATTACAGGTTCCTCTTCTGTGTTACAGGGACACAACCTGCCAAGCCAGTATCTGGATTTCCAACATCATTCCCCACACCCTGGAGCCCGCAGCGCCTCCCTCTCCCCCTCAGTCAGGTACTCAGAGGCCCCCTCTCATTAGCCACAGAGTCACAGAGACTCGCAAGGTATTAAGATGGCAATATCATCTTATTGGCTATTAACACAAATGTGCCAATAAACATAGTGCATAAAAATTATACATATTCCCTCGGAGTCCATAATCCCGAACTGATACGGCATAATGCAAAACACACTTCCCCAAAAGTAGTGCTTAAAGTCACGATGTACAAATTGAATTTTAAATAAATTTCCTGAAACATCACCAGTGGCTCTAGCCACATGAGCTACACACATTTACTAAAAATAAAGCGCAGAGCGGCCGTGCCCATGCCGACCCCAAAGGGATGGGCCCGGTGGGCATTTGTCGGCCTCGCCCACTGCTCCAGAGGCAGACTCACTGTGTGCACGTCTGGGTAAAATTGTTCAAACAACCCAGTGCATCCCCCTCAAGGGTTTTCCCTAATTATCAGTGATCATCAGGTTCCAAAAAGTCAGCTTGTCCTCACCTCACTCTCTATCAAAGAGGGAGATGTTAATTGCATTATCGCCTTGCCAACACCCTCTGAAATGCTGTTGTGATCATTAGCAGCCTACCATGGAGCCAGAGTGGGCCCAAACTTGGAACCAGCCAGTGAAGTACTTCCCAAAATCCCACGTGCGTGCAAACACAAGAAATACAGGGCCGTGGCCACAGAAAAGGGGGGCCCCTGGAGGGAGGGGAGGTTCCTGGAAAACCCAAGCTGCCCCCTCAAAAATTGCAGGGGGCAGCAGCCAGGTAAAACATCCAACCAGTTGGGCGCTGGGATCCAACCCTCGTCCACGGAGCCTTGCCTCCCCTCGTAGATCCGTAAGCGCTCCTGGCCATTTGTGTTATTTTCAGCCACGACCAAGACCAAAAGCATTTTGCCCTCGCTCATTTGACTTGTTCTCCTGGATGTGCAAAGCGATCTGTGGTTCTCGTCAGATTGTTCCTCCCGTGACTCACCCACCAGGTAGGTACCTTTTGGACCAAGATCAGATCTCACCACCCAAAGCAGCCCCAACTCCTCAAGGCCTGCCTCAGACCCCAGCCACCCCCACCCCATGCCTCCTTTCTCGGCCCCATCCGGGGAAGATTAACTGCTGAACAGTTGATATCTTTATGCTATAAAGGGCTCTTTCCGAGACCCGCTCCTCAAAGAACAAAAAAAAAAAAAGAAAGAAAGAAAGAAAAGAAAAAGAAAATGGGCACATGATCAAACAATTCACAGGAGGAGGAATATACATATGCAGGAGACATATGAAAATGTATTCAACCTCAATCATAAGAGAAATCCCAATTTTAAATATTTCCATCTATCAAGCAGGCAGCTTCGTAAAGACCATCCCCTGCTTGAGAAAGCGGGGCTGCCCGTCTCCCAGGCGCCTCACAGGCCCAACCCTCCCTGGGGACGAGGTTTTCAAAATAAAGGGGCCTCCCTATGCGGGACTTCCTCTGCTGGGAATTCAGGACCAGTTAGAACCAGAGGTGCAACCAGCCGTTCACGCGAACGGAGATTTGTCACGACCCTGCTGGTAACGTCAAAGAATCAGAAACAACTCGGCGTTCACCAGGGAGGAACTAGTTAAACGATACGGTGCATCCAGCAAATGTGATTTTGTGGATTCTTAAAATTAAAAAAAAAAAAAAAAAGTTCGTGGAAACCATTAAGGACATGGGAAATGTTCACAATATGTTAAGGGGGAAAAAAAGCAGGACATAAAAACTGTATGTATAGTAGATTCCCAATTCTGAAAAAATAATAATACATCTAAATGCCCATGGGTCTGTAAGGAAATGCATAAAAAATTTAACAATGTTTATCTCTGGGTAGTGGGATTACAGGCGGCTTTTATTTTCTTCTTGAAACTTGCCTGTATTTTCAAATGTTCGAAAATAAATTTGTGTTCCTCCCCTATTCAGAAAGCAGTGTTTGGCTTTTGTTCTTTGCACGCGCTGAACCCCCACAGCACTCGCTGTCAGGATGACTTACGGCGGACGGCGTGTTACCCCACCTCCGTGGGAGCTCGCTCCGGCTTCTCCTCCGGGCTGAGCCAGGGAGCAGGCCTCGTCCTCCTCCCCCTCCTCCCCCTCCTCCCCCTCCTCCTCCTCCTCCTCCTCCTCCTCCTCGCCTGCCCTCCACCCAAGCTCTAGGGCCTCTGAGCCTTGTTTCTGTGGTTTGCCCGCACCCTCATCCCACAGCCCACACCTACAATTCCCAGACCAGGCGCCCAGCGCTCATGTTCTGGGTCCACTAGGAAAAAGGGTCACCGTCAGCCATGTGGGGTCTGCCCCATGGAGCTCGGGGGCCCTGTCTAGCCCACCCTTAACCACATTGAGCCCTGGGGTTGGGGCTGGAGCTGCCGTCGGAAGCACCTTCTCGGAGATCTGCTCACGGCAGGAGTGGAAATTGAAGCAACGCGGTGGAAGGAGGACAGAAGCAAGTACGGGGGGCGCCTGGGGGCTTGAGTGTCTGCCTTCAGCCCAGGGCGTGACCCTGGGGTCCTGGGATCGAGTCCCGCATCGGGCTCCCCGCATGGAGCCTGCTTCTCCCTCTGCCTGTGACTCTGCCTCTGTCTCTGTGTCTCATGAATAAATAAGTAAAATCTTAAAAAAAAAAAAAAAAAAAAAAAAAAAGGAAGGAAGAATGGGCTGTAAGAAATTGTCCCTGGTCCTGCCAGAAAGTTGCTACAGAGGACTCCGGTTGTGCATCTGTCCGGGTACAGGAGTTTCTTGCTGGACTCCCATCATAAGACACGTTGGGGGGGTGGGTGGAGACGCTGCTGCCTGTTGCCCCATCTGTGGGCCCCGACCTGGGGTGGCCTGGGAGGGAGAATGGAATCCGCTGGTCCTCCTGCTGGGGTCTCAACACGTCTGAGGCCCTGAACGTGTCACCAGAGCACGTGGGGTTCTGGGGATGGGCAGACAACCTGGGCCAGCATGGAGCTAATTGGGACCACGGGTCATCCCCCCATGCACTGCCTCCCAGCTGGCTCCCAGGCTTCTCTCATCTCCCCTTGCACAGCCCTACCTCCTGAGTACCCTGAGGACGTGCCACCACTGTTGTGTGCACCGTGTCCTCCTCGCCGGGTCCCTGGACACCACGGCCCTCCCTAGATGGGGCACAGCACCCCCACCGCACCTGCACCCAGCAGCAGGGGGGCGGCCACCACAGCTGCCATTGGCCTGAGACGGGAGGCACGTCAGAGAGGGGAAAGAAGCCCTGACCTCACCACCCGCTGATGCGTGGCCACATGCACCTGTTACAGGATCACCCACTGGCCCTTCCCCAAAGGGCTACAAAAATTGGGATTTCGGCTTCTAGGAGCTCCCGCCCGGGCACAGGCTCTGCCAAGGCTCTATCTCGGCTGCTTTGGTCAGGCGCCCCAAGCACCCTGCCTGCCTGCAAGATACCAGGAGGATGGACCAGGCAGGTAAGTCCCACCCGACGGCCTCCTCTGATCTCCAGGGGGCACAGACAGCACATGCGGGAGGACGACCCTCCATCCTCCCTGCGGAGCCAAGCCTCCCCGCCCCAAAGAGCCAGGGGGATGTCCGGTTGGCTCCAGAAGCCTACGCTAACCAGGGGCCGCCCCTCTCTGCCCAGGGCCCGGGCCAGCTCTCAGAGCCTCGTCCCTTTCCGGCAGAGGAAACTCACCCGGGACGCTGCTATGGGCACCCGAGGGGACCCGGGAACAGATTATTGCTTCATCCCAAACCGATTCTGGTACAAACGCGATGGGCTTTTTTCAACTTTCCCCACTGACAGTGGGGGGCTGTCCCCTGGCCTCCACGGCAGTTAGCCTGAGCCTCAAAACAGATTAAGCGAGGCAGGGAGGCCACATGGTGACCATCCCGTTAGGTCCCCTCTGCTCCCTTTCCGCGTGTGAGTCACACAGTGGCTTTTCGGAGGCTTTTCAGAGGTGAGGCCTCCTCCGGAGCCAACACTCAACCTCCCGGAGGTGGCACTGGGGCGGCGCAAGGGGCCGGCGGGCGCGTTATCCTGGATCCTTCTATTTGCTGAGACCCTTGCCGGGTACGGCCCAAGTCGGGGGGACACATGAGTTGTGGGGAACCCTGACCCCGTCTCAGGTAAGCTTCTGATTTACAGTTCATTGTGCTTTCCAACAAATAATTTTTATATAATAATCCCACCAGTAAGCACCGAACCTTCTTCTTGGGAATGCAATTAAGGGAAAAATTAGCAATAAATTGTTTTCAGTACTTAACCCAGCTCCAAATTTATGGTTGCTGGAATTTATCGTTTCAGAGGCCTGAAAAACGGCAATTAATTTTATCCCATTTCCTGTCATTCACCCTCAAAACCGAAATGTAAATAAAGAACCGTGCTCGGGCTTGGCTTTTCCTGCTGGTCACAAACCTCCGAACGAAGCGCCCCTCCCGCCCCGGCCAGTGGCCGCTGACGGCGGCTCCTGAACCTCAGAAGCAGGGAAAACACGCCTCATCTCCTCTTCTGCCGGTGCTGCCGCCGCTGCCGCCAAGCAACACGCGGGCCGCCGGCCCGGTGCAGGGATGTGCATCACGGAGGAGCGTCAACGAGCACCCGGCAAGTTGGATTCCGGCGCCAATGCTGGATGTATCCGTCTGCCCTATAAATAAGCACTGATCACCTCCATTTTATTGAACTCATTTTCCAGGCAAGCAAAGACCACAAGATTCTCCTGCACATTTTCTCTTTACACCCTCTAGTACTGCTGCTAGTGTCAAGTCCGACAGATTTATAGCCCATTCATTCATGGGAACAAAAACCCTGCCACGGCTGGTCATGGGACACGCAATAGCAGTTAGTTCAAGAGATAACAACTGCCATAGCTCACCTCTCCATTCAGCACTACAGAGCCAGCTCTACTTGGGAGGTAATAAATGCTTCTTGTTGTGTGCTTTGAGTCATAATCCAGAAATAACTGTGGTGGGCCTCGCCCCAGGCCCCGCCTCCAGGGGAACAGCTCCCCTCCCCGGGCCCCCACCCCCCGACCGGCTCCAGGCCTCCACTCCAGCCCCCTCTCTGCCTGCCACGGGGACAGCGTGGAGGGCTGCAGGCGGCCCTCGTGGAACCCAAGCCGAGGCCTTACATCTCAGGCGATTATGCAAAGTCGAAAAGCCCGACCTCCTTCTGCGTGGTGCGTGGCCAGGCGGGCACAGGCATCCATCCCAGCCTGGCAGGTGACCCTCAGCTGGCCCCAGCTCGGTCGCACGTGCCTTCTCAGCATCCTCTCTCTCGAGCAGTAAATGAGGCCTGACTCAGGACCCACACTCTCTTAGCAAGCCAAACTTGCTCCTGACCGAACCTGAGAGCCAGAGGGAGAATCAAAGGAGGGATGGCCCTTACCTTGCACGCGGGTCAGAAACCACCAGAGAAAGCCAGGGCGTGAGCCCTGATCCCAAGAGAGAAGGGGGCTGCTCCTGACTGGCTCACTCCAGAGCCTGGGGACACCCCCGGCGCCAAGGGGGCACGCAACCCAGCACATGTGGGAGAAACCGGTGGATTTTTTTTTTTTTTTTTTAAGTGAACAACCCGGAAAAGTATAGCCAGGATCCGTTCCAAACCCATCCTGGGACAGATTAGGAATCTGAATCTCAGAGCAGGGACAGGTTTGGACAAAGAAGCCACACGGCAGGTAAGCACTCTGCTTCATTTCAAAGTCAGCCTCAGCCCCTCACAAGACTGTGTTCGCTCATCTGTAATGGGCGTTTTAACTACACCTAACTCAGAGTATTGTTGTTCGAGCTGAATGAGATCTATAAATATATTAAATGCTACACATAAAAAATACATAAATATATGTCTTATCTAAATATCGTGTAATATATAAATACATTTGTATATACAAGCAAATGTATTTGTATAATAAATAGTCAATAGACATGTAGGAAAGTAAATAAATATATAGAGTAAATGTATAATAAGCATATAGTAAAAAAAATAGACACATAAGATAGAGTAAATAAATATACGTCGTCAAAGCTTAGCACAGTGCTAAGCAAGAGCCTGTGTTGTAAAATTAATTCGGTTAGTTGGAGAGACAAAAGATCCACACGAGACAATTTTTGAAAGCTCAGGAGAAGCCAGAAGATTACTGAGGATGAGACGATGCTTCAAGGGAAATGCCTGCAGTGTTTTAAACCCTCCACTAGGACACAGACACACCTGCCCACCTGCCTCCACCCCGGCGACGCTCTGCGGCCTGCGCTCTTTCCAGGTGTGTCGTCGGCGCTGTCACTGTTAATTAAACACCAAAAAAAAAAAAAAAAAAAAAAAAGCTGATGACATGGGACCCTAATACCATCCCTCTGGGCTCTTGGGGTCTCTGGACCTTGGGGTCCAGCTGGGAAATGAGGCTCGGAAGATAGACCTAAGGTCCAGGGCAAGCTAGTTGAGATGGGAGTCGAGAGCCTCCGGGCTGTCGAAGGTTCCAGAGAGACAAACACCAAGGTTAATCTCCGAGGGAAAACACAAAACCCAAGGGGGGCAGGGGAGAGAGGTTGCGACACGCATGGAGAATGACACTGGGCATCAGTTGCTGTAAGTACATTCGTTGCTAATCAATCAGCTTTTATTGTGACGCCCCTAGCTCAGCTCATAACGCAGGGAAGCAGCTTCAGCAGCAGTGGAAACGTTTCCAGTTTAATAATCCCTGCTAATTGAAAGCAGCTCGGAACCGAGCGGGGTGGGGTGGGGGGTTGGGGGACAGCGGCACAGTTTATGGCCACAGAGCTGTTCCTACGGGGAGCAGAACACCCTTTGATGCTGGAGGGGGAGGGCTGCGGACCCTAATTCCTCCCGCCGTCTGCTTGGGCGGGGGAGCCCTTCCCTTCCCATGTTTCCCTCGTAGAACGGTAGAGCTGTAGGACTGCCCTGAAACCTGTTTTTATCTGTGCAAAATTAACCACCCCCTGCTGCAAAAACTGGATTCTTTTCTTCCTCAACGGAGAATTCCATTCCTTTTTTATAATTGTTCTTTCCTTTCAAATCACCTAATATGACAAATGCTGGGCGACGTGATAGTTCATCTGCTAAAGAGTGTCTTTATGAGTTGAGGCTTCAGTGCTTTAATGGAGAAATTGCCTGATTTAAGTAAATCATGTCACCTTCACCCTTGCAATCATATTTGTTGCAGGCGTCTGCTGACCTAACCTGCGGAGCAAAAACAAAAACACATTTACATTTCCGGGCTGAGATACTCGGTTCAAATGCTGTACAAATGGGTCATAATGAAAAGTAATTTTAGCGCACGGCAGAGGTATGACTTAAGCACACTTTTGACAGTTTTTACACATACATAATTATTCAGCATTGTGATTTAAACAGGTAAAAGGCAGATTTCAGCGCAAAAGCCCCTGATTCCTCAGCCCTGGTCTTCTTGGCTTCCCAAGCAGAGCTACAAATGGAGTCATAGATACAGCAGAGGGACGTCCTCTGTACGATGTGCCAAGAATCAGCTGGGCTTGTCCTTCCCCCCTTGGGTACACACAAACCCCTCCGAGCAGGTGCCCAGATCTTGGTTCGGCCTCCCGCTCCCTGCGACGCCAAATTGCGTCTATCATGTGGTAGGGAATCAATACGACTTTGTCAAGGGACTGAGTAAAGATGGCCAAAACTGGGGGTGAAAAAAAAAAGATCTTTAAAAAAAAAATCAACAAACACAGATGTATAAGGAAGGCTTTCTCCAAATGAAGGCAATTAACAATTAAACATCACAGGAAGTGGACACTCAGGGTCAGTGAGCTCGCAGACCTTGATCCTCACACCTGGCTCTGCTCGGCATTTATTCCCTCCTATGATGGGGAGGATGGGGAGAAGGGCCTTCCTCATTCTCCATCCGCTCCTTCTCGGCTGCATGAAGGGTTCTGAGTATTAAAAACATAATCAGGGGCACCCGGGTGGCTCAGCGGTTGAGCATCTGCCCTCGGCTCAGGGCGTGACCCCGGGGTCCTGGGATCAAGTCCTGCATCAGAGTCCTCGTGGGGAGCCTGCTTCTCCCTCTGCCTGTGTCTCTGCCTCTCTCTCTGTGTCGCTCATGAATAAATAAATAAAATCTTAAAAAGAAAAAAAAAAAACATAATCACAGTCTTTGCTTTCCTCTGACACCAGCTGAGCTGCTTAACTGAGCTGCTTGCAGCAGCCAGGAACGTAGCAGAGGCTAGAGTCTCCACCAGGCAGCAAAGTTTAGTTCCTTTATTAACAAAATTTAAAAGATTTTTTAAAACTTAAAACATCTTAATTGGAAAGAATTTAAGTATTTCCTGAATAAACTATTCCCTTACATTTAGCTCGATTTTGCCATAAACCTAAAAAGTCCATCTAGAAGATGCCATAAAATTATGAGGCATTACAAGTGTTATACTACCCTAAACAATGGGACTTTAAATGGTAGTCAGTGCCTTTAAAATAATATACATTGTTCTCAAAATTCCATCTACCGCCACCACTACCCAAGATAATTTGGGGGAGGTGGGGGTGCATCTACGTTTCTTTTCATTTAAAAACATTTGGAATACGTATATTTTATTCTCCAAGTCTCTGCTTAGAGAACTAGATTTCTCTTTTGGCAACACGGGTTTATTCCTCTGGAAAATGGTGCTGGCACCGTATCATGTGCTGGCAGCTAGAGCTCTAGTTAAAATCAGGGTAAGAGGTGGGCTGGCTGGGCCAAGAGTCAGGGAAGCCCTAGAATTGGACACATTCTGGCATTCAAGGCAGAGTCAGTGAAACAGATGGGCAACGCCCAGCCCCAGTCCCCAGCCCCCAACAGACCCGTAGAGTCCCTCCAACTCATTCAGGCTGCTCCAGAAAGTAGTTCTCCGATCCTGGTGGCAGGGTTAAGAAGAGGTGCACCCATTTGCATAATGATAACCCACCCGTGTCCACACACACACAGGTTCTGGGATTCTAGTGGCCATGGGGCCCCTCCCAGACCAGCCACCCGAAGAACAGACCACGTGTTGACGTGGGCACATCATGAGACACACGCCCATTTCATCTTCAGAGCTGTAAAGAGTTGCCCAGAATTCACCCTGAAAAGGCAACATGGAAGAGGAGATCTCAGGGCTGGGGTAGGGAAAAATTTTGTGACGCCAGCAAGTTACAAAAGGGACACACTGAGAAGCACCTACCCCCTGCCACCGCCTGCCCGAGTCAGCTTGGAGGAGCTCCCAGTGGCCAAATCCAAGGACAATTTAAGGGAGAAAATAAATAATAGCACTAGTGGTGCTCAGGAATTACTGAGAGATAAAAAATAATAATAATAATAATAATAAATAATAGCAATACACTGTAACCCTTGGAATAAAACATATCCATACATTCGTGCCGATATCCATAAATGAATAAAGAAAAAAGACCAGCCCTCCCTTACTACAATTAAATTTCAAGTACAGAAGGAGTGACGGAACTAGGAAGTCACCATTAGCAAACACTGAGGCAATAACGTTTTTAAAAACATACTTTAATTCATCCCAAGCAGGGACCACCGTTATGAACTTTATTACAAGTGTTTATCTACTCTTCTCTAAAAGCATGACCAAAGAGCTCTCACTTCCAACCCGTGACATAACTCTCAATGTATCCTGCAAGTACCACTTTCGTAAACGTCTTTAATACGGGTGCTTTTATTTTTTGTTGTTATTTATTTTTTTATTGAATAAACTTGACACACCACACTGTGCAAATTTAAGGTCTACAGTATATTACTTTGATACATTTATATATTGCAAGGATTGAGCACGATCCTATGGTGGGCGCACACGGTCTCTGTGGTTTATCTGCTACTCAATACAAGCGTGTACCCTCAAACACTATCAGTCTCGACCCCCAACACCCCGTGCCCTGGTAGCCACTATTTTACTCTTGTTCTGACAGGTCCTATTTTTTTTTTTCAGATTCCTCATATAAATGGTATCCTACAGCGGTCGTCTTTGCCTGATTTGTCTCGCTTAGTATAATGAACCCAAGGTCCATGCAGGTTGTCACAAATGGTGGAATAGCCCCCTTTCTCATGGCTGAATAATACTCCATTGCATACATATACCACATGCTTTTTATCCATTCAACCACTGATGCGCATTCGGGTTTTTTCCGTATTTTGCATATTGTAAATAATGCCACAATTAACGTCGGAATGCACGTAGCTCACGGAAATCCTGCTTTCGTTTCCCTTGTGTATACACCCAGAGGGAGAATTGCTGGATCATATGATAGCTCTATTTTGAATTTCTGAGGAGCCTCCGTATTATTTTCCACAGCGGTTGGCCCAATTTATATCCCCCCACACACACACACAATGTATCTGGTTTTCCTTTTCACTGCATCCTCACCAGCACTGTCATTTCTTGTCTTCTTGATTCCAGACTTTCTGACAAATGTGAGGTGGGATCTCACTGCGGTTCTGCTTTGCGTCCCCCTGATGATGAGTGATGTTGAGCATCTTCTCGTGTGCCTGTTGGCCGTTCTGATGTCCTCTTTGAAAAACCGTCTATTCAGTTCTGCACGCTTTTTAACCTCACCCCTTCTCTGATACACAGTTGGCAAAAATATTCTCCCGTTCTGTTGGTTGTCTTCATTTTGTTCGTTGCTCCTTTTGCTGGACAGAAACATTTGAGTTTTGTGTGATCCCATTTGCTGATATTTGTTTTTGTTGTTTGCGCTTTGGACATCAGGTCCAAAACATTGCCAAGACCAGTATCAGTGAGCTTCCCTACTTTTTTTTTTCTAGGAGTTTTCTGGTATCATATCTTAGATTTAAGCCTTTGATCCATTCATAGTTAGTTTCCATAAGTGGTCTAAGGTAGGTGTCCAATTTCATTGTTCTGTGTTTCTCCAATTTACCCAACACCATTTGTTGAAGAGACCATCCTTTCCCCATTGGGTGTTCTTGGCTCCCTTCTCAAATATTAGTTGACTGGATATTCCAGGGCTTAATTCTGGGCTCTCCATTCTGTTCCACCAGTCTACGTATCTATTGTTGCACCAGTACCATAATGTTTTTATTACTACAGCTTTGTAGTATAGGGGGGTTTTTTTTAGAGATTTTATTTATTTATTCATGAGAGACCAAGAGAGAGAGGCAGAGGGAGAAGCAAGCTCCATGTAGGGAGCCCCACACGGGACTCGAACCCAGGACCCAGGATCATGCCCTGAGCTGAAGGCAGACACTAAACCGTTGAGCCACCCAGGCGTCCCTGTAGTATAGTTTTAAATAAGGAAGCCTGATACCTCCAGCTTTTTTCTCTGGATTGCTTTGACTCTTGAGGGTCTTTTATAGTTCCACACAAATCAGGATTATTTCTGCTACTTCTGTGAAGAATATCTCAGGTATTTTGGTCCATAATAATAATTATTGCAGCAAGAATCGGCAATGGATGCTAAAATTAGTAGGCAAGCAGAAATGTGATAGGAAACATGATATCGGCATAGCTTCAAAGTGCCTCCCCATGAGAATTAGAAACCCAGTGGACAGCCCTTAACCAAGTTTTCAAACTTACTATCACTTGTAATACAACAGAGGCATCATTTACCACCTGATATGATACACTCAGATACTAAAATACATTTTTTTCCTTTACAAAAATCTGTTACTTGTAAGATGTAATGGGGCAAATGATTATATGAGCAACCACGTAAGTTACAAGTTGCAAAAAAAATTGGTGTCATAATTTTATATAATACAATTAATAATACTTTATTAATATGACCTTTTGATTGATCATAAGATCTTGCCAGCTCTCTTTTCTGCAAAAGTCTGCAACATCATTTATTAGGTCATCAAAAATTACACCTTTAAAAAAAAATTACACCTTGAGCCACTTCATCCTCAGTTGACACAATTGAAAGCGATGTCGATCAACCTTGCCTGCTGCAAGACTGCAAATAATATTTGATCATTTTTAATTTGAGGATGATCTTTCTGCTGATAAAACTGTTAGTGGAGCTCTGGAGAGTATTTTACAGGCTGTGTCTGCACTGGGATCCATTTCTGATAAATTATTTTGAAATACAAATTTTAGTACATCCAGAGCTGATGATTCTCATGGAACAATTTTTCTAAAAAGATTTAACTCTTCACACGAGTCAGTTTTGTGTAAGTCTGAATTTAATTTTCATTGTAAATTTATACAATGGCGTCTTAATATTTCCTATGACATTTCCTGTAACTTGTGGAGGTCATACAAGAACCTAAAAGTAGCTTCATCATTCATACGTAAGTCAAAACCCCCGTTGATGCGTTCTATCACTCTATCTTCAATTACTAGGAAAAGTTAATTTTAAAATTGCCCCCCTCGTTAATACTTGGTTCTTCTGAAGCTTCTATGAAAGCAGTATTCTTATCCATCAAATACATTGTCAAATGGGACAATATTTCAATCCGAGCCTGTGGATATTTGCTTTGCCACGTGGTAATGGTTTATAAAAAGAGAGGTTTTTAAGTCTTTGAAGATCCTAATAACTCCCATAATGCTTTATTGTAATGCCACAAATATCCACGTGTATGTTTTTCTTTTGTAGTATTTTACTGACAAGAGTTAACTGTCTGAGCATTTACAGTTCCCATCCTGGCTCTCAGGTCAAAGAGTTAATGTTTGTGCAGATACCACAGGGACCAGCTCCAGGGATGGACAGGTAAGCTGGCCCCGCGTACTACAGGTGCCAGCGCTGTTCCCAGGAGGAGCCCCTCCTGCAGCTGCTGCTGTCACCACTCACAATCTGTGTCCAGATCCTGGTCCTCACTGCTACTGACACATCTCCTCTGCTCGTGTGCGTATGTTCCATCATCCCATCAGACTTCGCTTACAAAACACAGTTCAAAGATTACACTCTTCAGAATTTCAACATTTTTCAAAAATTGCAAAACAGTTAAGACTCCTCTTGCAGACAGTCGCATGCCCAGCCTCCACACGCCTGTGAGGGCAGCCCTGTAGAGAGATTTATACTGTCTCCAGTTGTTTTTTTTTTTTTTTTTCATAGCCTATCGTCATACTAAATGTGTTATTCCACAGCTTTAAGTTCACTCCCCAGTAGGTCTTGGAGCTGTGTCCACATTGGCGCATAGAGAGCTGCCTGAGTGTTTCCAGCTGCTACACAGGGTCCTGTAGAAGGACACATCAGTGTTTGTTTACCCATCGCCTTGTTGACGAACATTTAGGCTGTTTCAGTGTTTCCACGCTGTAGGACAAGCGATTCTGCAAGTGACATCCTTGTGTCCTTGTGTTAGTGCTTCTTCTGACACCAAGAAGTGGACGTGCTAGGGTTGTGTTGGTTTTATTTTGTTTTTAACCTAAAATGCCTACCTTCTTCTTTATTTTGTTTTTAACTTAAAATGCCTACCTTCTTCTTAATTTTTTAATGCAAATTCAATTATCCAACAGATAGTACCTCATTAGTCTCAGATGCAGCGTCCAACAATTGTCTACCATTTATAGGCCTGTCACTACGCATCAGGCAGTGTGCTGAGTGTTGGATGTGCACATCTCATTTAATGCTCTTACCAGAACTATGGAGAAGGCAGTGTCTCATCCCCATTTTACAAATCTGAGACCTAGACCCAAAGAGGCCAGGTAAGCTCAGGACCTGCAGCGGGTGAGGAAAAAAGCCAGAATTCTCCCACCAGGCAGCTCCAACTCCAGCACATGCTTTCCTCACGACTGCGCCCATCTGACTTCATGTGTCTTTATGGACCAGTTTGCATTTATGAATTGAGAACCCACTATGTACCCTTCACTATCTAGGAAAAATCTTGGTGATGCAGATCCACTGAAATCGAGATGTTCATCCCACATATGGGAGAGGGGCCCAACCTCAGAAATTTGACCAGACCCCATTGCTAACAAGCAGCAGAGCTGGGGCCTACACCAGAGCCCCTTCTGTTTTCCTAAGGATGCATATATGCATCTGGGCGTGGTCACCAAAGCAGGTCTTAGGCTCAGAAAGCAAATCTGCTCAGTCAGGTGCTGGGACGAGAGGAGCAGAGTCCCTGGAGTCTGGCCTAGAGTCCTTCATCTCCATCACACACACACCCTTGCCCCCTGATACGTCGTCTCACAGCAAAGACCTCCAGTTCCAAGGAAGCCCTCACCTGTGCGGGAGGCCAGAGGTGCAATTTCATCTTCGCCACCTCACACCACTCAAGTCAAGATTAGGCTGGACGTGGCCCCAGAAAGGGCCATGGTGTATTGAGAACTCTGTTTGGACAGGTCGGCTTTCTATGTTCATGCTCTCACCTCAGTACCCCTCAACCCCAAAGTTTGTCGAATTTGAACTTTAGACACAAATAGGAGCACAGGGAACAAAAGAACACCTTTGAGTCTAATCGGTGTGACCCTGATCAACTCGGGACAGGTAATCCGGGCATGACAAACTGGTGGCCAGGCAGGAGCAGTAGAGGCATCTAACTCTTTGTGTAGAGCTACAGTCGATCCCAGGCGATTCTCTGCCCATATTTAAGCTTAGTTTCTCTCCCATATTTTCCAACACACAGGTCCTGGTTGGCCAAGGCCATTGACTGCCTCTCAACCTCTACCATCATGGCGGCTACAGAATGAAGACCCCATTTCCTATTAACCAGGGTGAAACACAGAGGTGAAATCGCCTGCCTGGGCGCCCTGGCTGTGGCTCACTGAAGCGTATCTGGCAAAGGAAAACCACAGTAAATCTAAACTTTTCCCGCCTGCTTTCCGCTGTGCCTGATAGATTTAAACAGGAACCGTGACATCCTCTCCAGAACCCCCTGCCAGATTACCCTCTGACCTCCACTGGATGGGACAGAAAACAGAAAGAAATCATGAGACATATGGAAATATTTAGTCATTCCAGATGCAGACATACATCTGAGCAATTAGAGCAAACGTCACATTATATGGCAGAGTTAGTGCAAGAAACAGGAGAAAAATGTAGTCTTTAGGTGTTCTTCCAAGAGAACATTTCAACTATGAAACTATGGGAGGCAGTCTTAAAAGGAAAAAAATCTGAAAAAACTGCTTTTGTGGGGTGAAAAAAAATATGATGGATAGATTTTTTTTTTTAGGTGGAGAATTAGAAGACCAGCTCAAGAGACATTACCAGGGCTCAAGATGGGTCAGTAAATGAAAAATGAGAAGGAAATAAGAAAAAGAGGTTAGGATAAAAAAAAAAAAGTAGTTTGAAAAGAAAGGAAGAAAGGGGAATGGGAAGCAATAATTAAAAAGGAAACCTCTTCCCTAGACCCCATGAATATGGAGGCGTTCAAGGAAGAGGATCACCAGGCTCCTTACCCAGAAGGGACTACATGGGATATGCTTTTATTTCACACGAAAATGGAAACGAGTTAAATTTCTCTATTGAAAGACTTAGTTTGGGTCACGAACAAAACCCAGCTTTGTGCAATTGCAAAGGAGCACACTTACAATAAAATGTCCCAGAAAGTTTAAAAAATGCATTCATGCATTTATTCATTCAACAAATAAATATTGAGTTCTTTCTACATGCCAAAGAAGGCGACAGGCAAAGACCTACCATGCAGACATAAAAATAAATCAGGGATGATAATATTAATATTTAACAAAGGAAGGATTGAAGCAAAATGGTCAATGTGAACATTTTTTTCTCCATCTTTGCCAGATATATAAACAAAAAAATAGAGAGGATTTGCACAATCTTACTAATAAGCTTACATATGTGTGTATATAGGGAACATGCAAAATCATATACCCAAAGATTCAATATGGCATTTGAACAAAATGGGTTTGAAGAATTTTATTAATAAACTTGAATACACATACACATCTTTCAAACCTTCTACCCAAAAGTCTAAAAGGCTTTCCACTAACCACAGGTGGCTATTTAAATTCAAGTTTCTAACTAATTAAAAAGAAAACAAAGAATCAGTTCTTCAGTCTTAATTTCCACACATCATGTGTCTAGTGGATACCATCGTGCAGCTGTAGTGCATTTCTATCTCTACAAAAATTCTACTGGATGCTGCTGTACAGAATGCAGTTTTTAAAATGCTACATAACATTTATGAAATGTCCCTATAATATGCACAAAAGAAAGATAAACTTTTTAAAAATTTAATTGAGATTAATAATTAAAAATCAAGATCTTAGCACTGAGACATGTTCATTGTTACTGGGGTGTCATTGCTTCTAGGTCCTCTCAGCAGACAGAGCTGGGAAACGTGTGTGTGTGCATATGCACACACCTGCACATGCACACACAAATACACGCATGCACTGACACACAGAAACACACATGCAAAAAAAAAAGAAACACACATACAAATATGCACACACACATATTACTTATGCATCAATATTTGTTTCTATATCTATAGATGATAAATATATAAAGAGATGACAGATATAGGTAGATGATAGATGATAGGAGAAATAACTGATAGATGATAGATAAATGATAGATGATGATGACAGATGATTGATAGATAGATAGATGACATAGATGATATAAAAACCATGGATTCATCTGCTACCATCTACTCTAATCCAGCACAGCACAGTACACTTCTCTCTTCCATTCCATACATCCTCCACAGTGAGAAACTCCCATTAATGCTCAACATAGCTATTCACGTGCTCAGGCCCAGACCTTAGAGAAGTCCGCTTCAAGATTCTAATTCATGACCACTACAAAAAGGAAACCAACCTGAAGCACCACCACCTAGGGGCCAGTATTTGTTTGTTGTCTGTTTGCTTAGTTTAGGTAGGGCTCCTTAGAAAAATAGCAATCTAGAACCAGGGCAGAGAAAGGACAAGATGAACCTGATGTCTTCCAATATAAGAGAGTCAAAAAAGTGCTAGAAGAGTCCTGGGAACAGGACCCAGAGGGGAGGGACTCCTGATTGCCAAATCTGGGACAGTTTGAATATCAAAATATTTTTTATATGATGACAATAACGGGTTGTAAGCCACTGAATGAATTGAGCCCATGAATCCATTCTGATATAAATACATACATACATACATTTTTTTCTAAATTAAGAAGGTGAGAAGAAACCTTCTTTCTAACCATAGAATGCCAGTTGCTAATACAGAATGAATGATGGGGTCAGGAAACCAGGGGAGCATACCGTGAGTAGTCATGAAGGCTGACGGGTGGAAGCCAGAAAAGCACGGTACGAAGTCAATATCCTCCTGATAAAAACTCAATAAATTTGGAACAAAAGCATCTGATCTTAAAACAATACAAAATATCTACCTCAAACCACCACCAATACCACCTGTGACATCTGGCATCATTTTGGCCTAAGGAAGCAATGAGACAGGGGTGCTTATGATCACCATTAGCAATGCTCTCTCTGTTCTAGGCAATTCAGTTAGGCAAAGACAAAACGTGAAATTTATGACTATTGGAGACATATGGGCAAATTTTTTAGTACTTCTCAACGTGTTTGTTGACCTTGAGAACCCAAGAGAATGAACTGAAAATAAACATTAGAACGACTGAGGGGGTCAATCTCATGGCCAGTTGTAAATAGATCCATATTTTATTTTTTTTTTATTTTTTTTTTTAGATCCATATTTTAAAATATTCTTTCCTATTTATCCACATGACCAGGGAAAACTAACCATAGTTAATAATACCAAATAGTATCATCCACCATCACAACTGAAAATCTGAACACATCAGAATAAACCAAACAGTAAGTGTGAAGGACGTCTATTAGCAAAATGAAAAGGTCTGGGTAAATGGAGAGATATATGGTGTTCTGGTAGTATTTATTATAAAGATAGCACTTTTCCAATTGATTTGTAAGCATAACGCAATTTCACTCAAAATCCTCATGAAAGTTGAATGCCCATAAAGGTTCTGAAAAGATGGGATTTATAAGTGATTTATCCTATTAGATATTAAAACAGATTATAGAAGGATTATATTAAAACTGTATGGAATTGGCCCAGAAAATGAAAGACGTGAAAAGACACAAACGAGAAATTTATCTGAAAATAAAACAAATAAAATGATCAATGACTACGTAACAAAGATGTTTACCCCATTAGTTACCAAAGAAAAGTAACACATTGGGGCTTTAAAATGGACAAAAATGGGGAAAAGCTCTAAAATAGGGACAAAGAAGTAGGAACTGTATACTCCCCCCACATTTTGAACATGAGGGCAAGTTTCTTCAAATCTGTAAGGCAAGCAATCTGGAAACGTAAGAAAAAACTTTAAATTTCAGTGCAAACTTTGACTCTGGAATTTTACATTTAAAACCAGAAGCAATTGCCCGCATGACCTCATGGAATCCTATGCAATCATTTAAAAATCACATCCTTGGGGCACCTGGGTGGCTCAGTGGTTGAGCATCTGCCTTCAGCTCAGGCTGTGATCCCGGGGTCCTGGGATCGAGTCCCGCATTGGGCTCCCCATAGGGAGCCTACTTCTCTCTCTGCCTGTGTCTGTGTGTCTTTCATGAATAAATAGATGAAATCTTTTTTAAAAAATAAATAAAATCGCATCCTTGAAGAATTTACTCTGAAGTAGAAAAATGCTCACAATCTAGTAAGAGAGAAAAGCAGGCTGGATTGACCCTGCAGAGCAGGATGCAGTACCTACAGGGAGCAGGCATCTGGAGAGCGCGGCTGGTTGACCAGACAGACACGGAGGCTCAGGAGGCCGTGCCTGTCTGTTCGCCAGCAGCCCCGTGGTGTCTGTCCTGTGTGCATCTCTCCCCCTCCTCAGCTTTCTCTGTCCCATCACTTTGGTTGGCTTCTGGGTGGCAGGACTGCAACTCATTCATTCGTTCACGTAGCGCGTGAGTCAGCTGTGGAACTAAAGGAAAACCACCCAAATGAGAATACCAAGAGCTTGCTACCTACGGGGGGGGAGCCAGCCCCCACCTCGTGTTTGGCAGAGACTCAAAGGCAAGCAGAGGAGTGGGAAAGCTTTGCCGTGGGAAAAGGCAAGACCCCAGGTTCAGCCTGTTGGCCTGGGGGCAGCTGCAGGTGAGCTAACTACAAGCAGGGCATCCTGTGTGATGGGTTAGGGGTACCAGTCGGTCCTAAATTGGAAGCGGGGGCAAAACCTAGGCACAGCGTCAGTAATTAATCAAATCCCAACCACCTAAGGCCAAATGTTGTCAGGGTTATTGTTTGGCCTCCTGGACTGGTTGCTACAGACTGTGGGTCAGAGTTCAAGTTTTATACGTGGCCTGGCTACTGGCGTACATTCAGCCTCTCATAAGCAGCGAGAAAAATATCAGGAAATACACTGCACACCCTTAGGGAGATTATGGTTGTCAACAAGGACACCCCAGTATTTTGTAAATTCCTAATCACTTGTTCGTGTTCCATGGCAGGGATGTGTCTACCTGGCACTCTAAGAGCACACGGTCCTTGAGATAAAGGCCACAACCCATCGCCATGACCTGCAAGACCCCATCAGTCCTTGGCTCTTGCTGGCGCCTCCAGCTTCGTTTCTCACCACCCTCCCCTCACTCACCTGCTCTCCAAACACACCAGCCATCCTGCCGATGGAAAACCAGCAGCCCCAGATGCAAGCAGAAAGGGATCGCTTCATGGGGGGAGTATTTTTTTCACCATGTGCCAGCAATTCTAAAATGACGCCTGGGATCAATAAAACACTCCTTCCTCCCAAACCTTTTTTGTTGGTCTAGGTTCTAAACACCTACTTCCATTACTTTGAGCCTTAATGATAAATATGCACGCCCCAAAGTAACACATACCTACCATTTTAACATTTTAGTGCGCACCGAGTTCCACGCGGACGTTAATTCCACCGATTCCCAGTTATCTAGAGGTCCCTGAGACTCATGGACTCAACTATAAGCAAATGTGTTTTAAGAGTAAATTTGCAGCAGTCCGGAGCTGTGCAAGTTCACTCTGAGCACAGACTCCGTCTGCAAGCCCCGTGGAAACACACACACCCTTGCACTTAAGCAGTAGATTCGAAATAAACAGTGAAAGCCCCGTGATTGTGGCGACAAAGAAAAAGAACCTACATGACTCGAGTTCTGTCTTCCCCAGTGATCGTTTGGAAGTTCATACGTATTTCAGATTTAAAACAGAGTCTGAACCACGTGGTGTGACCTTTTGGTTTTATAAGAGCAAATTTCAGTTCATGCATGATTTATGGAATTTGAGTAGTGTCTTTAAGACCGAAATTCATTATTTTCCGTTGTTGATTATTTGTCTGAAAACTGAAAGAGAACCGAGAAAATAACCTCTTACAGCCGTGGTACGATTTAGTAGTTTTATCCTCGTGTGGATTTATAAATGAGGTTAATCAGTCACAAAAATATCTGCCAACAGCCAAAACCTGCGTTGGACAACGTACAGAGAAACATCAAGCATTCACGCCGTTCCTTGAGATCTATGCCCAGAGATTGTGGAGAAGGCCATTAACTCTGCGGCAAACAAATGCAAGGAAATGGACAATTAAATAGAAAAAGAATCAAATTTTAAAGAAGAATGCCAGGAAAAATGACCAAAGGCACTGCTATAAAATTGCCAGAAGAAATCGAAAGAGCAACGCATGAGAGTCTCGATCCTTCTACACCAAGAACCGGACTCTTGGTCTAAAGCGATAGATCCAGTCCTGACCTGTCCACTAGCATTCAATCATCTTTCTGATTTCCTTAAAAGAAGAAAACTTTTGTAAGTTTTTACTGAATAAGAGGGAAATTGGTGATGAATTTTCCGGTAATGTTATTTTAGTGATTTTCAACCGGAGGAGACATCTGAAATGGAATTTCTAGGGGCGCCTGGGTGGCTCAGTCCATTAAGCGTCTGCCTTTGGCTCAGGTCACGATCCCGGGGTCCTGGAACCGAGCCCCGCATCGGGCTCCCTGCGCTGCGGGGAACCTGCTTCTCCCTCTGCCTGCTGCTCCCCCTCCTCGTGCTCCCTCTTTCTGTCAAATAAGTGAATAAAATCTTAAAAAAAAAAAAAAGAAATGGAATTTTTAAAAATCTGTGCCAAAATGATCCTCCCGTTTAAGACTTTTCCAGAACTATTTGTGACTCTACTGCTTATGTGAAACTAAAATTCCTAAGGAGGTGTTCTGCTCCGGCCATCTACGGGCCAAGACGGACGGACAAATCCAGCCGTGGTGACTACCAAATGTGAGCACGGGAAGACGCTGGCAAAGCCGCGGGCACATTTGCAGGGGTCAAGGCTCGAAACGAGGAGCTAAAATGCTATTATTTATTACGTCAGCAGACCAACACGTAGCAATAAGTTTTTCCACATTACTGTAATTTAATAGTATTCATTTATTACATATTTTTCCTGTTTGCCCTGTAATATTTTTTCTGGCATGATCCTACGCACAAAGTTCAATTAAAGATGTTTCGTTGGCTTCGCGTCTATTCTGGTCATTACTATCATTTGCTTCTGGAAGAGAGGGCCGAGGGCGGCGGAAGCCGTCCCGTGCATGTGCCTGATGCACCGGGCTCGTCCCCGTCCCGGGCTCCTCCGGCTCCAGCAAGGCTTCGGGGCCTCTGAACCTCCCCTTCCCCCACCTTCCAGATCACTGGGTCCTGGGTGCACCCCAGCGCTAATGTCACCCTGCCTGGCCACCTGGATGGCGGACGTGCTCCCGCCCTGCAGACCCCACAGTCTTGCACGACCCTGGGACGGTCCTCCCAACCCAGAGCCCGCTGCCAAGGGCCACTCGGGTGCTGGGGCTTTAGGTTCAAGAAAAGCAGCCACTGTTTGAAGCAAGACAGTGGCAGGACCGCCTGTGGCTTCTGGAAATATCACCGTGGCAGCGGAGAGGGCAAAGGTGGGGAGCGGCACAGATGGGGGCGATAGAATGGCTGGGGCTGCCCTCTTGGTATCTTCTGGAAAAGCCCAGGGACTGAGGTGCCACACGAACCCAGCACCTCTACATAACTTCTGTCCTGCCCCCCAACACCTGGGATCTGCCCTGCACCCCTGAGAAAGGGGGTGGCCTGGTCACCAGGAAAGGAGAGAGAGGGGGCACATGGGGAGAGCGGGCTGTGGGCAGGGCCAGGCCCGAAGGTTGGGGCGGGGCTGGGGGCCGGGGAGGGTGAAGATCGGCTTTGGGAGGCGTCCTAGCCGAGATGCTGGGGTGGGGGGCACGGGGCCTAGTGAGCGATCCCACTGGGCCCAGTGCGTGCCAGTCACCACCCTCCCCCCGGGGTGAGAAGCCACGGGGAGTTCTCTGGGGGCCCCGCAAATACAGAATTTCCAAGGCTGAAAGATAAAGGGCCACTTGTTCTTCTTTATTAAAATCCAGTTTGGGGGGGAGGGGTGCACCTGGGCGGCACAAGGGTTGAGCATCTGCCTTTGGCCCAGGACATGACCCTGGGGTCCTGGGATCAAGTCCTGCGTCGTGCTCGCCGCAGGGAGCCTGCTTCTCCCTCTGCCTGGGTCTCTGCCTTCTCTCTCTCTCTGTGTGTCTCTCGTGAATAAACAAATAAAATCCTTAAAAGACAAATCCAGTTTGGCAAGAGAGCTGTGGCCAAGCCAGCCCGCTCTGACCCAGCAGATCTCGTGCCCGGCTCCCACATCCCGGGCTGCATAGACGTGGCTCAGGGGCCGGGCAGATGCTCCGCGGAGCCCCCCCACCCCGCCCCGCACACTGGTGGCCAGCACTCGCCTGGTCCCCGACTCCGCCGCTGATGGAGGAAGCCCCCTGGGACAGGGAGCAAGGGGCACGCTTTGAATCTTTACACGCCACGAGGAAGAAAATCAATTTCAATGCCCAAAGGAGGGAATTACTGCAGCAGAAGGTCACCAGCCACGACAAGTCGCTGGATTGTTTTGGAGACTTGGACAGAGGAAAAATGCCTCTCCGAGTGAGGTAAGAATGCTCGAGCTCTGAAGCAAACCCCTCTCCCCAAGCATCATGCGAGAGAGGCCCGGCGGGGGCAAGACCACACAAAGGAAGAGGCTCCTTTGTGCAGACGCTGACGGTGGCACGATTCGAAATTTCTGCCTCCCACCGCGTCACACAAGTCATCGACTGCGCTGCAGAGTTCTGACTCACGGGCAGTCTTGGAGGGACCAGCTGACATTTGAGCTTTATTGCAACAGTAGTGGCCAAACCAGCGGCAAGGGCCACTCCGCGTGGATGTGAGCGACGGGCTTCAGGCCAGCCTCCGGGCCCCAGAGCTCTGGGGTCCCCTGAGCACGGACGCATGGACGCCTTCTAGATCCACTCCAGCCAAGCTGGGAACAAAGAACCCGCGGATGCCCCAGTGCCCTGTCCTTCCTGGCGCAACATAGCACGGTCAGAGCAGAGGCCAAGCATGGGGTCCGTGGAGCTGGACACTTAAGGTCTCATCTCTGGGAGTAGAAAGTGCAAGGGATCCGAAGCCAACGCTCCTGTCCAGGCAATGTGGAGACGGGTGTGTGGTCCGTATCCTGCAATTAAGAGGAAAAGAGACTTTTGCAGGTTCTTCAAGGCTGCCACCCCCTAGATGATTTGCGATCAGTCCCAAACTCTTGGGAGATGAGGGGCTCCACCTCGTTTCCCGACATTCAAAGTTAGAGCAGGGGCCACTATGGTCCTGCTGAGACTGGGGCCGGGAAAAGCAATGAAGTTTCTGGAATGAAGACATCTTGAGAAAGTGGGGGTCTAGGCAGGTGACTCGGCCCACCCAAGGACACTGTGGGTTTTTTTGGTTTTGTTTTGTTTTTTAAGATTTTACTTATTTATTCATGAGAGACACAGAGAGAGAGGCAGAGACACAGGCAGGGGGAGGAGCAGGCTCCATGCAGGGAGCCGGACGTGGGACTCAATCCCGGGATCCCAAGATCACACCCTGGGCCAAAGGCAGACGCCCAACTGCTGAGCCACCCAGGGGTCCCCCAAGGACACCGTGTTTGTGGGAGTGGCTTTTGTCCCCGACAACACCTTTCACCAGGGCTTCTGAGAGACGACCCCTGGGGACCTCCGTCCCTCAGGATGGAAGAGCTGGCTGGTGACCACAGCGGCCGCGAGGGAGCACTGCGGAGGGAGCACAAGCAGTCCTGCACAGCAGCTGCCTGGAAGCCACATCCCAATGCCGTCCGTAGTCAGAGGAGAATTAAAATAAATTAAAAACTGGTGGAATGACACCAGGAGCACAATCCATGAAAGAAGATAATGATACATTGGACGTCACCAAAATTAAAAACTCCTGCTCTGCAAAAGGCACCGTTAAGAGCATAAGAACAGAAGCCACAGACAGGAGAAAACACCTGCAGGTCACGTAGCCAACAAAGGACCCAAATCCGAATTCTATTCCAAACTCTCAATAATAGGAAAACAAACAACCTAACAAGAACACAGGCCAAACTTTTAGCAGGCGTTTCACCAAGGACGATGGACAAATGACAAATAAGCACTGGAAAAGATACTCGGCATCATTAGCCATCAGGAAAATGCAAATCAAAACCACAATGAGATACCGCTACGCATCTATTAGAATTAGCTAAAATGACAAAAAAAAGAAAGAAAGAAAGAAAGAAAGAAAGAAAGAAAAAGAAAGAAAGAAAGAAAGAAAGAAAGAAAGAAAGAAAGAAAGAAAGAAAGAAAGAAAGAAAGAAAGAAAGAAAAAAGGAGGAGAAAGACAATACTAAGAATATTAAGAGCTGGTGAGGATTCAGAACAACTGGAATTCTCGCACACTGTTGGTTCAAAATGCTACGGCCACCTTGGGAAACAGTTAGGCAGTTTCTTATAAAATATAATCCTAAAGAAATGGAAATTTACGTGCCCGTAAAAACCTGAATCCAAATGTTTATAGTGAATTTATTGCACCATCTCCAAAAGAACTGGAAACAACCCAAATGTCCTTCAACCAGTGAACGGATAAACAAAGCATAGAACATCCGTACGATGGAGAACGACTCGGCATTAAAAGGGCGCAAGGTGCCGGGACACACGAGAACACGGGTGGATCCGAGACGGGCCGGGCCAAGTGAAAGACGTCGACAGGAAAGGCTACGTGCTGTACGAGCCACCTACCTGACCTTGTCGGAAAGAGGTGGCCGGGGCGTGAGGGTGTCCAAGGGGAGGCCAGACGCCGTGTGCGCTGGTGGGGACTTGGCAAGGGTCTGCGTGGCACGGCCCCCAGAATCCCGTGGTGACCCGGGGAGGAGCCAGATGGGATGTGAGTCAGTGTCCAACGTCTGGCCCGTGTGGATCAAGTGATAGAAGAAGGTGGGGAGAGGCTTTCCCACCACACACCGTACGTAGCCCATCATAGGACAAGTACCAAGGAGCGCTCCTCTTGACGGCGTGAGCGGACCGGGTGCCCACCACCATCTGCCAGGTAGGGTTTCAGGTGTTGAGGATGCAATGACTCATTCAACCTGCCCATGACCCCACGACACTCCCATTACCCCCGTTTGGCAAGTGAGAAAATCGAGGCACAGAGCGACGAAGCAGTGTGCACAGGGCCTCGCACGGGGTAAGCAGCAGAGCTGGGGGAGCTGGGGTTCAGGTCCAGGCTCCAGGCGGTCGGCCCTGAGCCCGGCCCCTTCGCTCTACACCGAGCTCTGTGTGATCCGCTGGTCATGACCGTGGAGGGGGCTGAGCTGTGGTTTTCTGAGCGTCCTTGGGTCCCCTCACATGTCACCTGCCCGTCGCACCCAGACCTTCAGCTTTTTTGAGTTCCGGCTTTACGCCCACATGGCACGGCCTGGCACGGTCACGCAGACACACACGCACGTGCGCGCTCCAAGGCGGACACAGCCCCTCCCAGGAAGCCAAGGGAATCAACGGAGCACAACACCATGGAGGAACCAGGAGACCCTGGTTCTTCAAAAATAATGAGTCTTTTCCAAAAGAGGCCCGCGCTTACGAGCAGCGGTGAGAGCCAAATGACGTCTGGGCCATCCAGCCAATAAATTAATTTCATGTGGGAAAAAACTGGGTTGGCCCCGGGTTACTACGGAGCCTGCCGACATAAAGAGCTCATTACAGAACAGACTTCCCTGGCACGGATCTCCTCGGCTGAAGCTGTTTTGGATTCGAGCTTCTCCCAGGGTCCCCTGTGCCTAACAAAGATCCCACATCAAATGCAGAGAAGATGGCCCGTCTAGACATCCTGCCGCGGAGAAGAAACACTCGGCCTTCTCCTCGGGCGCACAGAAGGGAGGCCTGTTGAGTGCTTCCCGACCCCAGGTGCCGGCAGCCGGCAAAGCCAGGGAGGGTTCCACTTTCAGACAAAGAAGGGCCCCTGCTGTCGTGATCCAGAAATAGTATTCGGGCTTTTCGTGGGAATGGGCGATGAGCTTCTAGAAGATTCTGAGGCCTCCTAGCGGAAACTAAAGAGGGAGGTTTCCGAGGTAGAGCCAGCAATCCCCCGGGAAGCGATGGCACATCCGTGACTCATTGATGAAATGCAGACTGCTCCAAACCAAACTCGGCAGTGATTCAGCCGGGGCTGAGCTGAAGCGTCCCTTTGGCGTGGCCTGAAGACAAGACCTCAGTAAGTGCGTGGGTAGCGTAAACAAGGAAGGGGGAGGGGGCGCGGAGATTGAGTTAATAAGTTAACAATAATATTCATGCAGGCCTGCTAGGAGCTGGGTGCACAGTGGCAGATAGAGCCGGTGAGGGTCCCACGCGGCTTGCGGTGCGAAAACCGGGCGTGGCCCACAGGGACACGCGGGACTGTCTCCAGACCGCAGCTGCTCCATCCCACGCCCCCACCTGCTCCTCTCCCGGCCTCACCAGGCAACAGCCACCGGGTTCGGCCGCCCTGCAACACAGCCCTGCCCCTCCCTTGCTCCGGAAGGCCCTTCTCCTAGCCTTTTTTTCTTTTTTTTAATATATATATTTTTTCTATTGGAGTTCAATTTGCCAACATGTAGCATCTCCTTGCCTTTGTTCGGCTCTGGTCACACTTCGGTTCTCAGCTCAAGCCTCCCCTCCTCCTCGGGGGCCCACACACAGTGGACGCTCTCCCGGTTACTTCCTTCATGCAGCACCTTAAGACCCTCTGCAAAAAAAACTCACCCATCAAGTAAACCTCTAAAAACCTGGTGAGCACAGAGCACCTGGCACACGGTGGGCGTCGGAAGATTTTTTTTTTTTTTTTTTTTTTTTAGAATCACGAAAGCAATGCTAAGTTTCCCAGATATTGTACGAGGTAGGGAGGCCTAACCTAAATGGGCAGGTGCGAAAGACTCCTCTGAAGAGGGGGCATGTAAGCCCCGACCCGAAGGATGGTGGGGTTCGTTGGGTGCATGTGAGCAAAATCTCCAGGCCAGGGGACAAAACCTTGTTCCGGAGGGGCGTCCAAGGGAGGCACCGTGGCTCGTCCAGCGAGCTGGAGAGGAAGGCAGGGACGTGTTGACGGGGCCTAATCCTATGCTCGAGGCAGCAGGAAGGCTCTGGAGGTTCAAAGCAGATGTGAGCCAGAGTCTAATTCAGAGTTTGTAAAGAAGTGTCAGGAGGAGAACACCTGCGTGAGCTCGGGGTGGCGATGCCTCTTTAGATACAGCAGCCAAGGCATGATTCGCAGAGGAAATCATTGATAAGGTGGACTTCGTTACGATTACAAACTTCTGCTCCGGGAAAGACACTGTCCAGAGAGTGGGAAGACAAGCCATCGGCTGCAAGTCAGTATTTGCAAAAGACACATCTGATAAAGCCCTGGTTTCCAAAAATATGCAAAGACATAGAGCGTAAGGAAACAGCCAGCCTGATTCTAAGACGGCTCGGAGGCCGTAGGAAGATCTACGTGAGGGCAAATAAGCTTGTGGAATGTGCTCCACATCACGGGTCACCAGGCAAATGCAGATTAAAACTAGCTGCACCTGCACGCCCCTAGCGGGGCCAAAATCCAGGACACCTGACAACACCGAACGCTGACGTGGAGCATCGGAAACTCTCTCACTCGCTGCTGCTTAACCAAACGTCACAGCCATTTTGCAGTAAGATTGGGCTTGTTTCTTGCAAAACTAAAAAATACTCTTGCCGCAGAAGCCAGCAATCATGCTTCTCGGATATTTACCCAAAGGAGCGGAAAACACGTGCACAAGGGGTGGGCCTGGGTGGCTCAGTCAAGCGGCCAGCTCTCTCCAGCTCAGGTCATGATCTCAGGGTCCTGGGATCGAGCCCCACGTCAGGCTCCGCGCTCATCAGGGAGTCTGCGTCCGGATTCTTTGCCCCTCCTCCCAGCTCACTGGCACTCTCTCTAAAATTAATCTTAAAAAAAAAAAAAAAGTCCACAAAGAAACCTTGGATGCAAGCAGGATGTCCTACAATAGGTGAGTGGACAAGTTCACTGTTGATAAATAAACCGTATGAATGGTCCACGTGTCACCACCGTAACTGGCGCTCACTGCTAAAGCACAAAGATCCACCAAGCCGTGATACCGGAGCAAGCTTAAATTCATGTCACTCGGGGGGGGGGGGGGGGGGATAAATTTTTTTTAAAGCCAATCTGTAAAGGCTACCTATACTGTGTGATTTCAACTCTATGGCATTTGGGGAAAGATGAAACTATGAAGACAGTAAGGGGGTCAGTGGTTGGCAGGGCTGGGGGGCAGGAGGCAGAAAGGGATGAACAGGAAGAGAGCAAAGAGGGTTGTTTTTGTTTTTTTTTTTTTAATATGCAGGATTCCACTTCCTTTTCTTAATTTTTTTTAAGATTTTATTTATTTATTCATGAGAAACAAAGGCAGAGACACAGGCAGAGGGAGAAGCAGGCTCCATGCAGGGAGCCCAATGTGGGACTCGATCCTGGGACCCCAGGATTACGACATGGGCCGAAGGCAGATGCTCAACCGCTGAGCCACCCAGGCGCCCCAGAGAGGGATTTTTAGGGCAGTGTCAATACTCCGTGTGACACTATAGTGATGGGTACATGTCATTATACATGCATAAAGCCCGACATACATACAACACTGAGGGTGAATCATCCTAAGGTAAGCTACAGACTCTGGGTGGTTGTGGGGTGTCAAGGCAGGCTCTTCGTTGGCCATTCTGGTGAGTGATACTGAGACTGAAGGCTACACATGTGTAGGGGAAGAAAGGATATGGGAAGTCTCCGAATCTTCCTCTTAATCTTATTGTAAACCTAATACTGCTCAAAAGAAAAAAGAAAAAAAAAAAACAGAATCTGGGAAAAAGAGACCATATGGCTATCTGGGTGGAGAACAGACTATAAGGGGACAAGAGAAGAGGCAACGAGACAAATTAGACACGATAGCATTATCCAGGTAAGAAATAAAGGGGTGGGGGTGGGGGGTAGTGAGATGCACAGTGAAGATGCAGAGAAGTGGATGGATTAGGACACATCGTAATGGAGACTGGGAAAGGGTGAGTCTGAGGCGCTGTGCGGGTTGAGGATAACAGCCGGCGATGGCTTCAGTGACATGATTTGCAAGTCCTATGTCTGACCAGGGCTGGCATCCAGAATATATGAGGAGCCCTTACGACTCAGCTCCAAAAGACAAACAACCCGGTTTTAAGATACGCAGAGGACTTGCCCAGACATGTCTCCAACGGAGGATCTACAAAAGGCCGGCAGGTCCACCAAAAGGTGCTCAACGTAATCAGTCGTCAGCGAAATGCAAATCCAAACCATACTGAGGTCCCACTGGGTACCCGCTAGGACATCATAAAATTTTTTTTTAATAAAAAAATGTTTTAATTAATGAAAAAAATAAATGACAAGGGTTGGAGAGGACATGTGTACCCTCCCTGGGCCTGGTGGGGACATAAACTGGCTCGGCCACGGTAAAAAGTTACAGGTACAATCATGACTCGGCAATTTCATTGCTGGGTATGTAGGCAAAGCCGTTGAAAACAGGTACTTGGGGCGCCCGGGGGGCTCAGTGGGTGAGCGTCTGCCTTCGGCCCAGGGCATGACCCCGGGGTCCTGGGATCGAGTCCCACATCAGGCTCCCTGTGAGGAGCCTGCTTCTCCCTCTGCCTGTGTCTCTGCCTCTCTCTGTGTCTCTCATGAATAAATAAAGTCTTTAAATAAAAAAAAGAAGAAAAAGAAAACAGGTCCTCAGATAAATACATGCACGCATCATACATGCACGGTCAGAGCAGCACTAGTCACAATAGTCAGAAAGTGAAAAACCGAAATGTCTGCCGGTCACGGATGAATGGGTAGACAAGTTGGGATATTCACACCCCGCGGAATATTATTTGGCCATAAAAAAAAATGAAGCATTGATACGATGATGTGGTGGACAAAGCCTGAAACCCTGCGCTCGGTGGAAGAAGCCGGACACAAAAGTTCACGTGTCGTGATTCCATTTATAGGAAACATCCAGAACACGTGAGTCCATCAAGACAGAGTCAGATTGGTAGTTGCTCGGGGCTGGGAGCAGGAACGAGTAGGTATGGGGTTTTATTTTGGGGTGCGGAACTGTTTGGGCGGCTACACAGCACCGTAAATGCAGTGTCACCCAACCAGGTGTGGGAACTGAGCCACGGGGCAGGCGCGGGTGTCGCTTTCTGAGGTGGGGAAAACTGGAGGGAAAGGTTTGGGAGGAAAGGTGGAGAGTTTCAGTATCAGGGTGGGGGCATCTAGGGGCTCCGTGGGCTGAGATCCGCCGTCGGCTCAGGCCATGATCCCAGGGTCCTGGGGTCTAGCCCTGTGTTGGGGGGGGGGGTCCCTGCTCAGAGGGGAGTCTGCTCCTCCCTCTCCCTCTGCCCTTCCCCCTGCTCATGCTCTCTCTCAAATAAATACATAAAATCTTTAAAAAAGAGATTGAGAGAGTTTTAGTATCGGACATGCTACATGGAGATGCCCAGGGGTCCGAGGGGGGTTTCCAGGGGAGCAGTTAGACATGGGAATCCAGAGCTCAGAGGAGGAGGGGGTAAGGGGAGGAGAGAAGGGGGGAGGAGGGAAGGGGGCAGGAGGAGAAGGAGAGAGGAGGTAGAAAGGGAGGAGGGAGGAGGGGGGAGGAGGAGAAGGAGGGAGGAGGGGAAGAGGGAGGAGGGCGAAGGGGCAGGAGGGAGGTGGAGGGGAGGAGGGAGGAGGGCGAAGGGGCAGGAGGGAGGTGGGCGAAGGGGCAGGAGGGAGGTGGAGGGGAGGAGGGAGGAGGGAGGAGGGGCAGGAGGGGGAGCCGAGAAGCAACCAGCTGACAGATCCCAAGTGCGGCAACACAGTGGCCACCAGGACAGGCAGGAGCGGAGCCAGTTCCCAGGAGTTAAAAAAAAGGAGAGAGTGGGAAGAAAAGATATGAAGATAGCCTGCGTCCACAATTCTTTGTAAGCTTCCACAAGCTCCTGACTTTTTTTTTAAGGGCTAAAAACAAAGAAAATGAGTAGGGAACACAGGAGGTCAAGAACGAGCCTCTTATAAATACGGGAGGATAATCCCGCGGGTTAGAAACTCCCCTGGAGCAGCTGGGGCGGGGGCAAGGGGCGAAGGGAGCGTCCGGGAGAGGTTTAAAGATGATGGGGGGGCACGGGGGGCTCCGTGGGGGAGCGTCTGCCTTCGGCTCAGGGCGTGACCCCGGGGTCCCAGGATCGAGTCCCGTGTTGGGCTCCCCACAGGGAGCCTGCTTCTCCCTCTGCCTGTGTCTCTGCCTCTGTCTGTGTCTCTCAGGAATAAATAAATAAAATCTTAGATGATAGATAGAAAGGGGGAGGAAGACGGGGGGGGGGGGGGCAGGGTCCCTGAGCAGGTACTTTGTAGAGGGTGGGAGGTGGGACCCTGAGGCCATTGTGACCTGTGGCTTCTGTCTTTTCAGTGGAGGACGAAGGACAGCGCAGCTGAGGCAGGGGGGAGTGGGGGGGACAGGACACAGTGGCCAAGCCAGGGCCCCGGGCACGCGCGGCCAGGGACGCTGCTCCCAGGGATACCTTCCGCGGTGTGACGCCCAACCTCGGAGGGGACGCGGGGCAGGTACGAACAGGCCGCCTCGTAGACCGAGGGACTCAGAAGGGTGAGGGCCGGCTCTCCGGGTAACCGCCCGGGCTCTTCACCGTCCAGGAGCCTCGGGGATCTTGGACAAGCCATGCGGCCACCAGGCCAGTCCCCCCAGGGCCACACCGCCCAACACGTGTCACCCCTGGGACCAATGTCCGGGAGGAGAACAAGAAGCCCTCCAGAGGCCCCAACACACTCGGGTCACCGTCCCCTCGTTTGCCAACAAGCCGCTCCCTCCACCACCGGGGCGGGGGGGACCTCAGCTCAGGACCCGGCGTCCATCAGCGACACTCACCATCCTGCTGTCTGTCCGAATCCAATGAACAAACAAACAAACAAAAAAACCAGAACTCGGGGTTGTGGGAGTTGTTGGGTTTTGGTGTGTTTTTTTCTTTACCTAGAAAATGATTCCGTGCTACTTAAAGTGTGTGTGTGTGTGTGTGTGTGTGTGCTACTCGCACATGGCGGTGGTCTCGCCGCCCGACGTGCTGATGACAGTCTGCTCCAAGGGACAAAAGTTCAGGGGACTCCAGGGGGGAGAGCAGATTAGGGTCCGGGAGCTGAAACAAGACTAAAGAAGGGAGCCAGCGCTGGGGTGGGAGGGACACAAGCCCCTCACGTCCCGTCTTCGCCCAAATGTCCTCTTTCCACGAGGCTCCCGTCGACCACCAGTATTTTTTTTAAGATTTTATTTATTTATTCATGAGAGACACAGAGAGGGAGGCAGAGACCCGGGCAGAGGGAGAAGCAGGCTCCATGCGGGGAGCCCGATGCGGGACTCGATCTGGGACCCCGGGGTCACGCCCTGGGCCGAAGGCAGGCGCTCAACCGCTGAGCCACCAGGGATCCCCGACCACACACCTCGGCCTCGGGTTCCCCTCGCCCCCCTTCTCTGGAACAGGACAGGACTCACACGTTCCAATCTATCAAATTTATTTCATTCATTAATGCATCCCAAGTGCTTAGAACATGGCAGGTGCTCAACAAATACCTGTTGAATGAACGAATGAATGAATGAATGATCGGGCTTTCTCATGCTTCATGAGTGTCTCCACTATAATTTGGGGTACTTTCATCCGGATGGGTGGCCCCATCTCGAGCACGAAGGAGGTCCCCTAAGCTTCTTCTGATCACACAAACCGATTGGTAAAGAATGCGGCCGTGCTCTCCAATCCATATATAATTTATTCGTATTTTGGTTCATTATATATGTATCACTGCGCGCGTGATACACCATGCGCATCCCAACTACCCAAAACTTTGTTACAATTAACTACGGAGCAACACAAATGCTAATAGGTTATGTTTTATTCGAGTATCAAAATACAGCAGAACCTTCTAGACGTACGACACGAGCCTAAATAATAACTGAGCATGTGTTCCGTGCTACAGCTCCCGCCGCCATCCCCTGTCCCCGCCCCCCGCCCCCCGGAGCCCTGCCGAGTCGTCAGCATCCCTCTTTCCTGGCTGAGAAGACGGAAGCTCAGCCAAGTTACTGGATCCGCGTCACCGTCACCGTCACCGTAGCAGGAGGGCTGGCCTAGACCCCTAGGGGTGCCTGACCCCCCAGCCATGCACTGCAGGGCCCAGGGGGGCCCATGCCCACCCTTCGGGCACTTAGTCAAAGGGAGGCAGATCAAGAACAACCCAGCGCACGCAGCCCGGCCCCACGGACGCGGGACCCCCAGCTGCCAGTCGGGGTCGGGGCTGCTGCCCGGGCCTCCGAGCTCATGCTGGCGCCCACACGCGGGCAGCGGAAGTGATCACATTAAGAACTGAGCTGCGCCCAAGCTCTCTCTTCCCAAGGCGACCTTATGTCCCAGCTGGGCGGGGACAGCCCCCATTTAATCAGTCCTACACCCCCCCCCTTGCACTTGCAGATTTTTATAACATGCCCTTTCGCTCTCAGGGGGGCCCTGGCCCGGACAAGGAAGTGCGTGGTCACCCCATCTCCACCCTGGCTCAGCACACACTAAGACTGAGCCCAAGAGCGGCTCTGATTGGAACTGAAAATGCTGTGATTTCTCATATCTGGGGAGAACCCCCTCCAGGCCCCCCGAGGTCAAAGCAGTAGGCCGCCCATGAGCAGTAGCTCACCCTGAGCCTGCAAGGTGCACCCAGATGGAATTACATCTGGAACCTGGACACTCTGGGCCGCTGGGGCCCTCATGTCAGCGGCCCACCCAGGTCTCACCGCACGAGGCAAACAGCACATGATGGGCATCAACAGAAGGTTTTGGGGGGCATCGATACAGGTGGTCAGGGCCTTGTCACATCAAGATTCATCCAATTCATACAGAACCAGGTTGGCCAGACACCTGCTCCGGCGCCCAAGAGCCGACACCATGCCCAGGAAAGGGTAAAGAGGGGGAGGCGTCGGGTCAGCAGGAGTCGGGCCCCCCCACAACGGAGCCTCCAGGCATGTGGAGCTGCCCTGGCTGTGTCCAGTGGCTAAGGGGTCCTCCTGCTGTCCCTCCCCGGGGCAGGGTGGAGAGGGGTGTATGGTCCTGGAAGGCCAGCTCCCGCTGCCTGCACCCCGTCCGCACCAGGCCTCGGCCACCAAGCCCAGCCTTCAAGAGATGCCCTGAGAAGAACCTGGAGGCTGGAGCCTCGTCTCCTGGATGAGAAGAAGAGCGGCCCACCCAAGTGTGTGAGACACGGCCAGACAGTCCCCGGGGGTTACACCTGCCTGGAGGCTGGAGGCAGTTCCAGCAGCCAAGACGGAAGGCGGCTCAGAAATATCCCACCCCACCCCCCCAAACCTTTCGCAGATTCCCTGGGCCCTGACACACGCCAAGGTCAACATATTTGCTTTTTTGTTTTGTTTTGTTCTGTTTCTTTGGCTTCACCTCCTCGCTGTTTGGTCTCCTTCCTGAGGCAGTAGAGGCAGAGGCAGTTTGGGGGAGTAGTAGCAGGACAAATCAAGGGATTTCTGTTCCTTTCTGGGTTCGATTTTGGTGGGGAGAGGCCCAGAGGGGGCCCAACCCCACTCCAGCAAGAGCTGACTCCCTGCCTCAAAGCGCAAGTCCTGACCCAGCAAGAGCAGGACAGGTCTAAGATCAAACCTTCTGTGGCCTCATAATCCTCAAAACCATAGGAAATTTTTACTTTATTTAAAAAAAAAAAAAAATCTGGTCTCTGTTCTTACTGTTGCTGATTTCGGCCCCCAGCGGCCTGGAAGGCTCTGTCTGCCACTCCTGGGTTGGGAGGCCGTGGCGGGCAGCCTGTTACCCTCTGTCGGCCTCAGTTTCTCCATGTGTGCGCTGCCTGGATGCCTCTGTGACCCGGCTTCTCAGCAAGGTCAGCCCGTCAAGCCCCACCTGGACTTGCTTCCGTGTTACAGGTGAGAGAGGATGAAGGCCACCTTCTCCGCAGCGTGTTGGCAGTGTAGACCAGGCACTGGAGGAGCAAGGTCACTGTCGAGCCGTCCCCAGAGACTCGGGGATCAAGCAGTAACAGGATCCGGCTTGACAGGGCTTGAGGGGGCGTCCAAGCCGACTGGATGCCTCACTTTCCCGCTGGGTCCCGCCTCCCGCTCCCACCTGGCAACCACTAACTAAACAGGTGGCGATGGGTAAGGCGCGTTCTCCAGAAACCCCACTGGCTTCCCCCGTCCTTGAACAGGGCGCTAGAGATGGAGGGACCCTGTGCCAATGGTGCTCACACCTGGCCCAGCCCCTGAAGGCCGGGCCTGGTCACCTGCGCTGAACCCGTCCCAGGAGGCAGGATGTGGGCAGCTCCCGGGCGCAGGGCGGCAGGTGGGCACCAGGGAGGCCGCAGGCTCTCCGACTCCCGAGACTGCGGACTCCTTGGGATCCTGACTCAACTAGCCTCGCAACCAGCCCTCCACCGCCCCCCAGCCCAGCACAGAGCTGTGGGAATTCCCTTCATTGATTTTTGTCGCACCAGCGCCTTGGCTAACATGTGAGTCCAGAGGGGGCCCAATATTTATGATCTTTATCTCATTTTCAAAAGCTGAAAACGCTGCTCCTGGATGCCCCCCCCCCAGCCTAGGGTGGAACATAAATGAAAGAGGAGCAGAAAGCATGGGCAGGGGTCTTCCAAGAGAAGAGGGGACGCTTGTAATTCCGTGTATCCAAAGGCACCTGTGGCACCCCTCAGCGGATCAGTCCAAGGAGTAGCAGGTGCTCGGGGGTGGAGGGTAAAGGCGGCAAACCCAGGTTCAGAATCGCCAGGAGCGGCCAGCCCTTGGCCACTAGCCGCCAGTCCTCAGGCCCACGCAGCCTCCCCTGGAGCGCGTCCAGGCACAAAGCTTCCCTAGACTGAGAACCCAGAGATCTCAGCCCCACAGGCACGAGCCAACACTTCCCACAAGCATTTGTCATTTCTTCCCTCAAGAAGTTCATAGGCACCGAAGAAATAAATCAAAAGCAGTTACTGGGGTGCCTGGGTGGCTCCGCGGTTGAGCTTCTGCCTTTGGCTCAGGTCGTGATCCCAGGATCCGGGATCGAGTTCCACATCGGGCTCCCTGCATGGAGCCTGCTTCTCCCTCCGCCTGGGTCTCTGCCTCTCTCTGTGTGTCTCTCATGAATAAATAAATAAAATCTTTAAAAAAAAAAAAAAGCAGTTACTAACATCAAATAATCATATGGTCAATGTCAAACAGTAATGGTCGCTACTGATCTGCCCTGTGAGATCCAAAGATTATTTCCAGGGGCGCTGGGGCGGCTCCGTCCGTTAGTGTCCAACTCTTGATTTCAGGACAGGGTCCTTGGATCGAGCCCCCGGGATGGAGCATCAGGCTCTGTATTCTGCAAGGAGTCTGCTTTTTTTTTTTTTTTTTTTTGCAAGGAGTCTGCTTGTTCCTCTCCAGCTGCCCCCTGCCCTCTGCCCCTCTCCCCGAGCACTCTTGCTCTCTCTCTAAAAATCTAAAATCTCAAAAAAAGAGATTATTTCCATTCTACCGATGAGAGATTTTTACAACTAATACTCATTGAACGCTAATTAGAAGTCAGATATGTTCTAATGCCTCATCATGATGGTTTCACATAAGTCTCAAAGATTGGGGTAGGTTCCGCGATCGAGTGCGTATTTTGCAAACGATGAGACCGGAACCCAGAGAGGTCAGGACATTTGCTCAAGATCACACAGCTCATAGGTGAGAGAGCTCAGCCTCGACCTTCTGCTGGGTCATGTTGCTGCTACCCTGGGGCCCAGACGGGACACCAGGCCCTTGGATGTTTGGTCCCCGTGGTGGCGGAAGCCCTCGGGTGGCACGTGGTGACCAGCCATCCCCATGGCAGGATGCGGTCCGACCGCCACACCAGGAAACCCCTCATCTCACCACCCTGCCTCCCCCGCTCGAACCCTCCGTGTGACTCTCCTCTCTCCCCCGACTCTTCGCCCCAGCACGCTCGCTGCCATCTACACGCACCCCTCACACCTTCGCGGGGACCGTGGGGCATGAATCACGTCTCTCTGTCGAGGTTATATTTTTCTTGTTTTAAAAAGAGCACCTATTCTTCTTATTATTCTGAGGATGGAAAAAAAAAGTTGCCTCTTTTTTTGGCTTAGAAGGTGGCTGAATTTTTCAATATATTCATGCAAACGAGATATTTCATCTCATGGATTTTATCCCAGTTCTGTCTATGCACATTTTAAATAAATTAAGATGAAATAAATCCATTTTATTATATTACCCGGTGCCATCTCCATGAAATAATGCCCATATTTGTATTTCCTAAGGAATGTTGACGTGGCTAAAAATGTGGCAGCAAGTGTAATCTTTGAGGATTGTGCTGCCAGAAAAAAAATAAATCTAGGCCTTTGTTTAGAGCCTAGAGTGGCACCACTTTTGATTGAAATGGCCTGAAATATCCATCCCCAAAACATGGACAAGGCAGTAAAGTATACAGAATTGATCACCATTGGCTCGGAAACAAAAGTGGTCTGCCTTCCTTTGTTTTGTTTTCTTAACATCTGTTCTTTCCTTCCCAGCATAAACCACCCCACAGAAATAAATTACGCAGCCTCCCTGGTTTTAGGGAAGGAGAAATAAGGGTTTGTGGCGGCCAGCCCCGAGGGGCCCAGGCAGCCACCGAACACCCAGGGTTCTCCCTCGACCTCCTGCACTGCAGCGCCGGACACGCTCCGGCCCATCTTCTCCTCTCTCTGTGCAGAGCCCGACAACAAAAACCCCAGCATCTCCACTTTCCACTTCCTTCAAAGAGGGGAGGGACGGTGAGGAGCCCAAGAGGAGCAATGTCATGCTCCTTAGCATCTCATTCCCTTTAAAAGGCAGAGGGACCCTCCTTGGTGACACCTGGGAAGTAAGTCCCCGTTGCTACAGAGCCCCTCTGGAGTGGGCCCACGTCCAGGGACAAGAAGAGCTCATTCCTGATCAGGAGATAAGCCAGGGTCACAAACAACGGATGAGACTGAATGATAGCCCAGCCTGTCAACAGCCAGAGCCACACCAGATCCTCCTGCCTGGGACTGCGGTTTTCCTAGAACTTGGAGCATTTAGAAGAAGTAGAAAAACAGCTTGAGAGAGGGAGACTAGCTGGCTCCAATCGAGAGCCCTGGGCCACCTCTCCTTGCTCCTCCTTCCTCCACAAGCCTTTCTCCATCCCTCCTGCCATCTCACTCCCTGCCTGGCATCACACTCAACATAATGGATGGACAGACAGACAGGCTAGTCCACTGTGGCCATCCCAGCTCTTCCTAAGCAGCTACCCGGGTATGGTAAACAATGCTAATGACCGCTGGCTGTATATACAATAGGCAGGGGCCTCACACAGGAGCACACCTGTGATACATCAGCCCTCAAGGCGAAACAATGTCCCAACACGCCTGAGCCTCACAGCTAAGGAACTTGGCTCTCTCTGTGACTGTGCTTGTGGGTATAATTCATAGGCTTTCTGGCAAAAATAAGATGCCTCATCAGAGCAGCCTGCCAGGTTCCCCAGCAAGAACCCAACACAAACATACAACAGCCTCGCTATTAGGATCCTATTTCCCATCTCCAGGGGCTCCGGGACAGGCAAGTGCTTTCACTTGCCAGAGAGTCACCACCAGCTGGAAAGACACATCCAACCTCGCAGAAAAGGGAACTTCCAGGGGCAGGTATTACAGCAGATATTGGTCAGAGAAAGTGGATCTATACCCTTCTTGGGGACATCCTCAGGCCCACCTGGTGACAAATATCCTGAAAAGTGGACAGCCCCTCCCTCCTCCAATAAATGTAAGGACACTTGCACTTCCTTTCCCAGGGCCTTCTCCGGGGCCAGCCTTGGGGAAGCGAGTGAGGCCTGGTAGCATATCCCCAAACCTCCAGTGCTCATGGAGCCCAGTGATATTCTGGGCTGGCTCCTCCTCCCCCCATTAGTGTCAATTAAGTTCAGCCTGACAGGCCACCTTTGACAAAATGCTAAAGCAACAAAGACATAAACAACGCCAAAGCCTTTGGAGTTGATGTATGGTTGCATTTAATAAACATTTGTTTGCATATTTTTTATCATGCTAATGAATATAATTACTTTAATTTATGTCATCAAGCTATGATTCTGTTCTGATCTATACGTCACTTAAATGTGTAGTGTTAGCATTTTGCACACACTGGCAATTTGAAGAAGGGGAAAGATTCGCCCCTCCTGTGAGAACTTGGAGCAACCTTCCACAGTTGAATATGCCCTTGCGGCAGCGAAACCCAGCACTGCAGCTGGGGGGTCCTGGCTTAGCACCCCCAGAAGGGTGAATAGGCTTTCCATGACCAGAAGACCTTCTCCAAAAAGCACAGATTGTTCACTCCCCTCAAGTCTCCCCAAGACAAGGCTTCTGAGCACTTACCCCCAGAGCAATGATCAACACAGTCATTAAAAAAAATTTTTTTTAAATCATCTTCATGGTTTTACTGATTATAAAAAATAATGCGTACTTATTTTAGAAAATTTGAGAAGACACGGGAGATCGCAAAGAGATTTGTGAAGATGATGAACTAAGCTTCTATTCTCAAAATACTTAGAAAAATTTATAATATATAAAATATATAATATGATACACATATATTAGATGCAGGAAGGGATATTCTTAGTAAGTCAGAAGGCATGAGAATTCCCTGAAATATAAAAGGAAGATAGGATCTGATAGAAGAAAACATATACTCAGAAAAGAACCATAGCCAATGATGCAAATGCACCAGAGACGTGCCAAGCTTGAGGCCAGGGGGCAGGGGATTTCCCTGGAGCACCTGCAGAGCACAATCTGAGAACTACATTCAAAGAAGCCAAATGACTCACCCCCAATCATTTACCACCCATGGCCGATATGTCAAGCAGTATTCTGGACTGACAACAGTCTGCAAGAGAGGTAATGTTCATGAGGACCTCCTCTAGAGAGGCAAAACAGTGCCCGGGTGACCAGAGCTCTCACGCAGAAGTATGGGCCAGCTCTTCTCCTCCACATACACAATACATGGGGGAAAGCTACAGAAAAAGTTTAAAAATTAACTGAGGCACCAGGTTTGAGACTTCTGCCCCAACCCAAAGATATCACGTAATCAGGGTATGCAACCAGAGTCCTGGCAAGGGATATCACACCATCACATGCATCCCCAGACCAATAAAGTGCTCCTCTCCCCCACAGGGCCTAAGATTCCCCTCACCCACTAAAAGATGCCATGAATTCAGAGGGCCACTGGCAAAGGAAATCCTGCCACCACAATCATATGGCCCTAGGAACACTTTCCATCTCCCACAGGCAGGGGCACCTGCCACACAAGCACACATCCTGGGAGGCATGCTTTGTCTGTGGGAAAGATCTTTCCTTGCAAGATTTACCAGATGTCCCAGCCTGGGGAAGCTTCTTCCCATTCAAACAGAAGCAGCAGGGATAGTGGGAGCCCCTGTAGGAGGAGATAAACCAAGCAGATCAAAATAACACCACATAGGCTCTGAAAATTAGACTGTCATTGGAACCATAGCCCACAAAAGTAGGCCAGAGCCTGCATGCCAAGCCTAAACAGGGTAACTGCCTGCTGAAATGAACATTTTAAATGAGGCCCATAGTCTTCTAATATAATAGCCAAAATGTTCAGAATGCAATCGAAAGTCACCCATCATACCAAGAACCAGAAAAATTACAACTTGAATGAAAGAAAGACAATCCATGCAGGCCAACTCTGAAACAAATCAGATACTGCAGCTAACTAGCCAGGATTCTAAAGCTACTGTCATAAAAGTGGTTCAATAAGAAAGTATACATTCTCTTGAAACAAATGAAAAATTAGGAAAATCTCAGTAAAGAAACAACTTATTCAAAGGAACTAAATGAAAATTATAGAACTGAAAAAGTCAATAATAGAAATTTTAAAAACCTGCTGGAGATGCTCAATACTGAATGGAGATGACCAAGAATAAAATTAAAGAACATGAGGACAGACCAAGAGAATTTACCCAATTTGAACAACAGGCACAAAACCAACCCAAAAAATTAACTGAGATTCAGGGACCTGTAGACAAACAAAGATGCAAGATTTGTACCAGTGGAGTCCCAGAAGAGGAGAGAAAGTGAGGCTGAAAAAGTGAAGAAATGTGGCTGAAAACTCCCCAGATCTGGCAAAAGATATAAACTCACCAACTGAAAAAGGCAAGCAAAGAAAGTAAAAGCACTCCCCTAAAAATTTAATGCTGAGGCACCTAGGTGACTCACTCAGTTAAGCATCCAACTCTTGATTTTTGGCTCAGGTCATGAACTCAGTGGCATCAGATCAAGTCCCATGTCAGGCTCCATGCTGGGTGTGGAGACTGCTTAAGATTCTCTCTCTCTCTTTCTCTCTCTCTCTCTCTCTCTCTCTCTCTCTGTCTGCCCCTCCTCCCAGCCCTGCTCATGATCTCTCTCTAAAAAAAAAATCCATGCTAAGACACATTGCAATTAAATTTCTGAAACTAAAGATGAAGGAAAATATTAAAACAGCAAGAGAAAACACACACCAAAGAGAGCATCAAATCAAATGACATTAGATATCTTCTCTAAAACCATGGAGGCAAGATGGAGGTGACTGAAAGAAAAGAATTCTCAACTGAGAATTCTATACCCAACAAAATTATCCATTTGGAGAGAAGAGGCAACAAAGAAACAACAGAAAACTAAAAGAACATAACACTAGCATTCCTACCCATAAAAAAAATCACTAAATTAAGTTCTTCTAATAAAAAGTAAACACTCAAAGAAAATATCTCAGAACATCTAGGAGAAAAGAACAATGGAAAGAGTAGAAATGTAGATAAATAGAAGAGGCCGTCCTTCTCGTGTTTAAATCATGTGTGATGATTGAAAAAAATGCTAAAACACCATCTGCTATCCAAGAAAATATTTAAAGTGGGGATATTTTTTAAAGGGAGGACCTTTATATAAGAGAAGATCTTAAATGAAGTTTCCACACTTTACTTAAAATGGTAAAATGTTGATATTAGTAGATTATTATGTTACTTATAGATATTGTGATAGTCACAGTAACAACTAAAAAAAACTATATAAAATGGTATACTCAAAAATACTATAAATAAGTCAAGATTAAGTCTTTTTAAAATGTTCAAATAACTCACAGAGAAATAAAGAATGGAGAAATAAAAATAGGAAACAAATTAAAAACAAAATAAAATGGCAGGCTTAATCCCTAACGTATCAAGATGTAAATTAAACATAAATGGTTTAAATAAACCAATTAAAAGTCAGAGGTTGGGAGAGTGAATAAAAAAATAATGTCCCACCTATATGCAGTTTAAAAGTAACTCACTCCAAATTCAATGACATAAGTCGGTTGAAAATAAAAGAATAGAAAAAGATTTACCGTGAAAACATTAATTTCTAAAAACCAGGAGAGACTATATTAATATCCAATAAACTGAACTTCAGGGATCCCTGGGTGGTGCAGTGGTTTGGCGCCTGCCTTTGGCCCAGGGCGCGATCCTGGAGACCCGGGATTGAATCCCACGTCGGGCTCCCAGTGCATGGAGCCTGCTTCTCCCTCTGCCTGTGTTTCTGCCTCTCTCTCTCTCTCTGTGACTATCATAAAAAAATAAAAATAAAAATAAAATAAAATAAAATAAACTGAACTTCAGGGCAAAGAAAATTACGAGAGACGAAGAGGGACATTATAAAATGATAAAAGGATCTATGCACCAGAAAAACGTGATAATCCTAAATGTGTGCACACCAAAAAACAAAGTTTCAAATATATAAAACAAAAATTGATACAACTGAAAAGAAGAAATAGACAAATACACAATTATAGTTGGGGACTTAAATATGTACTGAGCAATTGACAAAAACTCCTGAACAGGAAATTAGCAAGGATAGAAAAGATATGAGTGATACAATCAACCATCCAAAAAAAAAAAAAAACAATCAACCATCCAGTTCTCATGGACATATATATAATACTCCACACAACAGCAGAATGTACATATTTTTCAAGGGCTTATGGAAGATTAACCAAGATAAACCATCTGATGGTGATGGAACCATAAAACAATTCTCAACAAACATAAAAAAAACTATAGTGTACAAAGTATATTTTCTGATCTAACAGAATTAAACTAGAAATCAAAAAAAAAGAAAGAAAGAAAGAGAAAGCAGGAAAAGAAAGATGGAGGAAAGAAAGGAAAGAGAAAGAATGTGAAAATCTCTAACCATTCGGAAATTAAAATAACATACTTCTAAATATTCCATAGGTCAATGAAGAAACCTCAAGGGAAACTACTTTTTAAAAAACATAGAACTGAGTAAAAATGAAGGCACAACGTATGAAAATATATGAGATGCAGCCAAAGCAGTGCTAAGAGGAAAATTTATAGCATGAAAATGCATACATTAGAACAGAGGAATGGTCTCAAAACAATAAATCTAAATTTTGCCTCAAGAAATTAAAAAGGAATAAATAAACCCAAAGCAAGCAAATGAAAAAATAATAAATATCAAAGCAGAAATCAATGAAATAGGAAAACAACAAAGAAAATCAATGTGTGAAAATTGGCTTTTTGAAAAATTAACAAAATTAATAAACTTCTAGCAAGAGTGACAAGTAAAAAGAGTGAATATACTAATCATTAATATCAGGAATGAAAGAAAAAATATCCCTTCAGATCCCAGAGTTATTTAAAGGGAAACACGAGATCGCTATATATGACTTTTCCCTAAATTGAACAACTGAAAAACAAAAAAACCACAAACTAACAAAATCCAATTAAATCAAATACATAATGTAACTAGACCTATAAACATTATGGAAACTGAATTCATACTTTAAAATTTTCCTCCTTTCAAAAAATAAAAATAAAAAAGGAAGAAAAAAAGACATCTCTAGGCCCAGATGATTTCATTGAAGAATTCCACCAAAGCCATAGGGATAATGAACAACAATAACATAAATTTTACACAATCTACTCCAGAAAAAAAAAGAAGAGAGAACATTGCCAAACTCATTTTACAAGGCCAGTATTACCCTGATACCAAAACCAGACAAAAACAGTTTAAAAAGAAAGAGAGAAGGAAAAGAGAACTATAGGCTCATCTCTCTCATGAAATTAGACACAAAAAAACGCTCAACAGTGTTAACAAGTTGAATCTAACAATGTATTAAAATGATTTTACACCACAGCAAAATGCCATTTGATGGAGATTTGCAAAGCTGGTCCACCATTCAAAAGTCAAAGTAATCAGCCATACCAACAAGAAGAAAAATCATGTGATCCTATCAATTGACAAAGAAAAAAACACTTTACAAAATATAAAACCCACTCAGGATAAAAATTCTCGGCAAGTTAGGAATGGAAAGTCACTATCCTAACTTCATAAAGAGCACCTACACAAACACACTACCGTCAACATCAAACTTAGGGGCGAAAGACCAAATGCTTTCTCTCTAACATCAGGAACCAGGCAAGGATGTCACTCTCACCACATTAATTGAACATAATACTAAGAATTCTCACTTAATGCAAAAGGAAATGAAAAGAACAGAAAGCATACAGACTGGACAGGAAGAAAAAATTTCTTTTTGAAATTTCCATTTGAAAATGATATGATTATCTACATAGAAGATGCCAATCGCTGTACAAATGAGTGAGTCCTAGGACAAATCAGTGAGATTAGCAGGATCACGGGATCAAAGATTAACACATATGTCAATTGAATTTTTATATATCAACAACGAGCATGTAAGAACATGTAAGAATCATAATTGAAAAACCAACACTAGGGGGATCCCTGGGTGGCGCAGTGGTTTGGTGCCTGCCTTTGGCCCAGGGCGCGATCCTGGAGACCCGGGATCGAATCCCACGTCGGGCTCCCGGTGCATGGAGCCTGCTTCTCCCTCTGCCTGTGTCTCTGCCTCTCTCTCTCTCTCTCTGTGACTATCATAAATAAATAAAAATTAAAAAAAAAAACCCACATCTTCTTTAAAAAAAAAAAAAAGAAAAACCAACACTACATACAATCACCCCTCCCCAAGGAAAATGATACACTTAGGTATGAACTTAACAAAATATATCCATGATTCATATGCTGAGAATTACAAAATGCTAATGAACAAAATCGAGTACCTAAATACATGGAAAGACAGACTGCATTCATGGATCGTAAGACTCAAAATAGTAAAGGTGTCGATTTTCTCCCAACTGACTTAAAGGTTTAGTGCAATTTCTATCAAGCGATCAGCAGGGAATTTTGTAGACAGAGACAAGCTGATTCTAAAATTTAAATGGCACAAATCAGGAATCCATGGGTGGCTCAGCGGTTTGGCACCTGCCTTTGGCCCAGGGCGTGGTCCTGGAGTCCCGGGATCTAGTCCTGCGTCGGGCTCCTTGCATGGAGCCTGCTTCTCTCTCTCTGCCTCTCTCTCTCTCTCTCTCTCTCTCTCTCCTCTGTGTATGTGTCTTATGAATAAATAAATAAAATCTTTAAAAAAAATAAATGGCACAAATCTCAGAGTGATTTTTTTGAAACTCTTGAGAAAGAAGAATAAAGATATTCATAAATAGAGGCTGAAAATAAGGAATTACTCTATCTGATAGCAAAGCTTCAAGACAGTGTGCTAAGTGAATGAAGCCAGACTCGAAAGAATACATGTTGTGTGATTTCATTTGAGTCACATTCTGGAAAGGCAAAACTATAGGGACAGAGAATAAATTGGTGGTAGCTGGGGTAGGGGGGCAGAAAGACTGCAAAGGACATGGAGGAAGCTGAGGAGTCACAAGAACAGTCGTGATGATGTTCACTCAACTGTCCATATTTGTCAACATTCACTAAACTGTACATCTGAAAAGTATGAAAAAATTAACTGAAGATCCTATTAATGAGCATAATGAGGCTTCCCAAAGCAACCAAACATTTGCATTGGGATAGAGGAAATCTCTCCCAACCCATAAGGGACACCAAATGCAATAAATAGAAAAATAAGAAGAGTGTAAATTGAATTAATAGAACAAGGAGAGGTCAACTTCAAATGAAGTATTAACAACATACAATGACATCCTCAGAGTAACTATGAAGCTGGCTATTTCAAACAATTGATTTAAGATTTTACTGAGAAAAATACAACAGCCAAAATTTAAGAAGAAAAAACTAAAAAATCGGTTAAATAGAAAATAGACACCCTTGATGTGCACATTGATGCCCAGGGCTACTCATTCCCAGAATAAAACACGGGGAAAAATGACAATGAAGGACAGAAGCAAGTGATAAAGAGAGATTTGGAAGACAGATCCAAAAGTTCTACAATCTATTTAATTTCAGAGAGGAAGCAGAGAATTGAATGGAAGGGGTGGGGGGGAAGCAAGAGAAATAACATCTAAAAATTTCCAAGACCTCAAGAAAAACATCAAATGTTTAGATTGAAATGATCCATAACTACTCAGCAGAATAAAAGGAAAAAAATTGTGATTAAAATTACAGATTTTGTGAAATTCAGAGAATCAAGTGAAAACTAGAACCCTAAAAACTTCCAGAAAAAAAAAAAGTTACCTCCAAAAGATCAAGGATCACACTGGCACCTGACTTCTTTTCAGCAACTCCGAATACTGAACAGCAGGATCATCAAATTTCTGAGAGAAAATTATATTGAATTTTCATTTTCTAAAGATTTGATTAATTGGTTGATTGATTTGAGAGAGCGAGTGGGGAGAGGGGCAGAGGAGGAGGGAGAGGGACAATCAAACCCCTCACTGAGTGCAGAGCCCCATGTGGTGCTCCATCTTACCACCCTGAGATCATGACCCGAGCCCGAGCTAAAATCAGAAGTGGGGCCACCCAGGCGCCCCTTGAATTTACATTTCTATATCCAGCCAAAATATCAGACAAGCATTTGGGCAAAATAAAAACTCTTTAAGTCATGCAAGGGTTCAAAGTTCATCATACACGAATCCTTCCTAGCAGAATTATACTGAGATGCATTGCAGCAAAAAATAATAATAACAAAAGAATCAAAATTATTGGGAGTCAACAGTCATGCTCAAGGAAATCAGTAAAATTTATAGTTGAGTCTAGATAATTGAAAGAAAATTAAACAACCAACTGGGAATAAAATCTCAGTTGATAGGGGGCCCGGGTGGCGCATTTGGTTTAAGAGGCCAACTCTTGGTTTGGGCTCAGATGGTGACCTCAGGGTGGTGACCCTCTCTGCCCCCTCCCTCCGCCCCTCCCACCATCTCTTTCCCTCTCTCGGTCTCTCTAAAATAAGCAAATCATTTTTTAAAATCTCGATTGATAACAACACCGAAAGTGGCGGGAAGCAGTGGGAGAAGGAGTAAGGAAGCAAGCAGTAAGGAGAAGATCTCCGTTAATTCTAGACACACACACACACACACACACACACAAATGTAATTAATATTTCAGAGCAAATACAAATAAATGTTTAAACGATGTTTTCACTGCCAAACCAGCAGAGGAAATACGCGTAGGTACCTGTGTAGGACACGTTCTGGAGGGACACACGCCGCACTGAAAAAAAAAAAATGAATCCATGTGGGAAGGGAAGGGCATAGGGGAGGAGCGAGGAGGGGTTGGCCTAAGGGGCTTCAGCTTTATCTGGACCAGGCTCATTTTTACAAGAATGTCTTCATGTACTGGTATGATATTTAACTAACTAAATCATATAATGCACAGAGAGAATGAAAAATGTCATCATGGCCCAGAAATAATGCATTTAACACTGTGCTGCATTTATATCTAGTTGTATTTACTCACATCCATAGATAGAGAGATACAGAGATAAAGATAGAGATAGACATAAGGTTAGCTTTATATGTATTCACATGTATTCTTGGGGTGTTTTTTTTTTTCCAAAACCTACATGTTCGTAACATATTTCCATGCCAGTAGATAGTCTTTCAACAGCATTATTTTTGTTTAAGATGTATGTATTTATTTTAAAGAGGGAGCACACGCAGGAAGGGCAGAGGGAGAGAGAAGAGAATTCCAAGCAGACTCCACGTGGAGCGCAACACGGGGCTCGTCTTGTGACCCTGAGATCACAACCAGAGCCGAAACCCAGAGTCCCACACTCAACTGAGTGCACCACACAGGTGCTCCGTAGACTCTATTTATTTGAGAGAAAGAGTGAGGAAGAGGGGGAGCACGAGCGGGGTGAGGGGCAGACAAAGGAGCAGACTCTCCACGGAGCAGGGAGCCCGATGTGGGGCTTGATCCTGGGACCCTAGGATCATGGCCTGAGCTGAAGGCAGACACCCAGGCGCCCCAGCATTATTTTTAATGGCTGAGTAGTATTCCATACTTTGTATGTGCTGTGACTTATTGAACAATTTACTATTAGGTATTTAAGTAGCTTTCAATTTTTTACTAATTTAAACCACGCCACAACGAACATCGTTGTACATACATCTGTGTGCACGCGCTTATCTCACCTGACCAATTAACTGGGAAATGCATCACTGGGTCAAAGAATATATGCATTTTTAAGACACTTAATTTTCATTGCAAAACTGTCTTACTGAGTAAAAACTATCTTTGTCAAACTTCCTTCAGCACCGATAATATTTTTTTTGATATTTGCCAACCAATAAGTAAAGACTGTTCATATCTGCCTATTTTTTTATTACTACTAGCATCAAGCAATCTTTATACGCATTTATTGGCCATTTATATTTTTAATTTTGGTAATTGTGTGTCTATTCTCCTTGAGCATTTTTCCATTTCTCATTAACCTGTAAAATTAATAAAGGATGGCATTATCCATTTGCTATGTAAATTTTAACTTATTTTCACAACTTCTTTTATTTCACCTGTGATGTCATTTGAAAAAACAATTTTTATTTTTATGCCATATAATACACCTGTTTTTTCTCTTGTGTTCTCTCCCTTTGGGGTCAGGTTTTAAAGGCTGTCCTCACTATTACATCAACATTTGCCTTTTTCCTGTTCTTTGGTGGTTTCATTTTTGCAAATTGAATCTTTAATACTTCTGTGACTATCTAGTTTTATGGTAAGGTTCTATCTTTATTTTTTTCAAATGATTAAATGATGGTCCCAATACCATTTCTACTTTTCCCATTTATTTCCATTTAATGCCCCAAGAAATATTATAATACATCCTTACAGTAAAAAAAAAAAAAAATCAAACAATCCAGACAAAGCAAAAATTTTCCTTGACCAGACATTCAATCTCCAGCTGCATTCTTTCATCAGAAGTAACTGTTACTATCAGTTTGACATGTAGAAATCCAGATATTTTTTCCATAATAAAAGTAGCTAACACTTATGAGTGCTTACCACATGCCAGGCAGTGCTCTGTGCTTCCCATGTATTAATTTATATAATTTTCCCAACAGCCTACAACATATGCACCACTGCTATCTCCATCTTACATTTTACCAAAACAAAACAAAATAAAGCAGAAACAGAGAAAAACCTGACACCAGGCTGTCTCACAATGTGCCTATATGCACATCAGTAAAAATAAATAAATAAATAAATAAATAAATAAATAAATAAATAAATAAAATTTTTTTTTAAATCACAGCATTATTTTCTTTTTAAAAAGGGTTTGGGGCTTTCCTATCATACGATACATATTAAGCTGCAACCTATTTTTTTTTCAAATGTCAATATATTCTGGTTGTTTTTCCACATAATCCATATAAATCAACCTCAAGTTTTTAAAAACTGTGATACAGTATGATTTCCCACAGTTTATTTAACTCTTCTATCAATGTATATTTTGGTGGTTTCCAGCCTTTCATCATTGACAAGACTGCAAAAAATATCTCTAATACAATTTCCTACACATTTTTGTGAGTTTCTCTTGGTTTTTCTCAGTCACGTGGTCTGTGCATTCTTAATTTCAACGGATATTACCAAATCGCCCTTCAAAATATCTGGACCAATTTACACTGAAGAAAGCATGAGAATATTTGGCTCTTCATATTATCACCACAGTTGATAATGCAATTCTTTTTTCAATATAATAGGTGAAAAGTAATATCTCCTTGGAATTATTTTGGATGTGCCTCATTACTAGTGAAACCGAGTAACTTTTTATAGTCTCCTTTTCAGTTCCCCTTCTATGAATTATCTATTGGTATTTTTTTTATATTTTTCCTTTTGGTTTAATGGTTTTTACTTATTGAATTGTAAATTTTTACATTTATTTTGGGTATTAATCCTTTGTCTATTATAAATGTTGCCAATATTTTCCACCAGCATATGCTTTTTTTCATTTGTTTATGATGACTTTTATCATATAGGAGCCTTTAATTTTATCTGTACAGACTTGCAAAATTTTCCTTTGTATATTATGTGCTTTTTAAATCTCAGTACATTTCTACATTTCGTTTTTATATAACCTTTAGCTCTTTAATATACCTGGCATTTATTTCAGTGAATAGGGTAATGTTAAAAATGTGACTTTATTTTTTCCAAGTAGTATCTCATTTTTTCCCCACAATTTATTAAATGTTGGGACACCTGGGTGGCTCAGGGGTTGAGTGTCTGCCTCCGGCTCAGGGTGTGATCCTGGGGTCCCGGGATCGAGTCCTGCACCAGGCTCCCCATAGGGAGCCTAATTCTCCCTCTCCCTGTGTCTCTGCCTCTCACTCTCTTTATATCTTATGAATAAATAAATAAAATCTTTTAACAAAACAATTTATCAAAAGTCTATCTTTCCCCTCACTATTATGAAATGCCAATTTTTCCACAAATGAATACCTGTATACCAGGGATCTGTTGCTGGACTCTTATTCCACTCTTCTAGCTAAATCTTTGGCACTGATCTCACTGCATTTTTTAAAAGATTTTATTTATCTGAGAAAAAAGAAAGTATGTGTGGAGGCGCAGAGGGAAAGGGAGAAGCAGACTCTCCACTGAGCAGGGAGCCTGACACAGGCTTGATCCCGGAGATTGTGACCTGAGCTGAAAGAAGAGGATGCCTAACCGACTGAGCCACCCAGGTGCCCCAGATCTCATTGCATTTTAATTAGTATGGCTTTACAGTATGTCTTGATATTTAACAAGGCAAGTACACCTGTTATATTTTTTCTACATTATCTTGGCTTTTCTCACACATTTAGTCTTTCAAATGAATTTTATAATCAGCTTGGCAAGTTCCATAAAAATGTTGGGCATTGAATCTATAGATTAATTTGGGGACAATAAATGCCTTTACAATATTAAGCATTCTCATCCAAAAAATAATATACATGTTTCTATTTATTCACTTCCATTATTCACCTTAATAATCTGGTATATATTTCTATATTTTATAGTTTTCCCTGCTATGAGAATTGGGTAAATTTTTCTATTACTTTGTTATACTAGTGTATAAAAGCAATTGGTTTTTATCTTTTTACTTTGTATTAGACCATTCTGTAATACTTTATTAGTTCTAATGGTTTCCCAACTGCTTATCTTGTACTTCCTGGAGAACTTGGCTGCAAAAACCCAAAATGACACTATTATCTCTTCTTTTCTGATATTCACATGTTTTTTAAATTTTTTCTTATTATATAGCATTGGCTAGGACCTCCAACATAATATTGAATATGGAAGTGTTAGAAATCCTTCTTTTTCTCATGTTTTAAACAGAAGTATTTCTGACAATTTCACCATAGCTGTAGATTTGTGGAAAATGTCTTTACCTTGACGGTGGAAGTTTTCTTACACTTATCGCACACAGGAATATTGGGAGATGGCTGCTTGTTTATCATAAAGAATTTTTTAAATACACTGACCTCTGTTAGAATTTTAATATCAAAGATACATTAGACTTATAAAATTAGTTTAGTATCTTCCCAATTTGTAACATAGGAATTATCTACTTCTTGAACATATGGTAGAACTAAAGAGTAAAATCTTCTGTGTTTGATGTTCTCTGTAAATAGTATATCTTTAACTAGCTTTCAAATCTTTTCAATAGAAATTAGCATATTTAGATTTTCTATGACTTCTTGAGCTAATGTTGGTACTTTATTTTTTATAAATTTATGCATTTCATCTACTTATCCAAAGTTATTAATATAAAGTATCTTATAAAATTTAATTCCCTGTATCCATAATTAAATCTCCTTATCTCATTCATGATGCTGTTTATTTATACTCTTTTTCTTAATAAAATTTGAAGGAGATTTTATTGATCAATACTAATGGCTTTTTGTTCTTGTTTATTTTATTAATGTCGGTTTTTATCTTTATTATTTCCTTCTACTTTCTGGAGATTTGATTTTTTTTGTTCTTTTTCTAGGATTCTGAATATTATGCTTGGTCCATTTGGTTTCAATTTCCCTCATTTTCTAATTTATGCATTTAAGTCCATAAATTTTCCTCTGATGGCTGCTTTGGCCACATCTCACAGGTTTTAATACTTAATGCTCCATTGCTTATATCTAAATAGTTGGTAATTTCCACTTTTTATTTCCTTATTAACATCGGACTTTTTAGAAGTGTTCTTATATTTATGAGTACAGAGACTTATTTCATCTCTCCCTTAGTTGTTATTCTCTCATTTGGTCAGAGAATAAAGCCTGTAAGAGCTCTACATTTTCTCATTTCCTGAGATTTCCTTTGTCATCCAATATATTATTAATTTGAGTGGTTTCTGTAAGTTTCTTGGTGCTAGGTGTTCATTCTGTCACCTAAATTCGGTGTGTTATTTTTTACTTGAAAGAATCATCTCTTTTAAAAAGTATGAACTTTGGGCAGCCCAAGTGGCTCAGCGGTTTAGTGCCACCTTTGGCCCGGGGCGTGATCCTGGAGAACCGGGATCGAGTCCCATGTTGGGCTCCCTGCATGGAGCCTGCTTCTCCCTCTGCCTGTGTCTCTGCCTCTCTCTATGTGTGTGTCTCTCATGAATAAATAAATAAAAATATTTTTTAAAAAAGTGTGAACCTTGTCCTACTTTAATTGCAGATTGTCATTTTATCCTTGTATTTCTATTTGTTTTTGTTTTATATTTTCTAATGCTACATTTAAGGGCACAAGGTGAACAACTGTTACATCATCTTAGATTTTTTTTCAATAATGTGAATTCCTCTGTGGACTCTTTAATGTGTCCCCTCTGGCTTAAATGGACCCTGAATCACATCACAAACTTTTAATACATATAGGCTTATTTCTTGACTCACTATTTCTCCCCATTTATCTAACTTATTATTTCGGAGTCAGCATCACACTTTTGTCCATTGTGGCTTTATACATTAATTTGCGATTAGATAGATAAATATTGGTTGCTTTAGCATATTAATTCATCCATATTAACTTCAGATTTTCTTTGTAAAATTCCCAAGAAAATGCAATTTAAAACTTGTTCTAGAATAGAATTATTTATAAATCAATTTGGGGAGAGCTCTGTATTTAAGTGATTTTACATAAGCCTCAGAAATTTTTTCTTTCTTTCATATATGTCTAGTCTACTTAAGTTGTAGACTACTATCTCTTTTAGATAATTTCAATTTGTGTCATCTGTATAAATAGACTATTTTTCTTTCCCTTTTATCTCTGTTATTATTGGCTTACTATACAAGACATCTAGTGATTTCTGTGTATCAGTTTTATTGGACATCTTACTGAATCCCTTTATATGGTATAAGAGTACTTTTAAATAATGTTCTTTATGTTCATTATTGTTTAATAATGTACTTTATGTTCACCATAAAATAGCAATAATTTTGATTTGACCATTCCAATATTTACTTTCCAATTATTTTTATTACTTTGATTATAATGACCTAATTACTTGACTTTGTTTTGTTACTATCATGAGAATTTCTCCAAGTTTTCCATTTAAATATAGTATAGGCTATATTTTTCATGTAACTAGGATTTCTCAATATTGGCACTACTGATATTTTGAACCATATAATCCTTTGTTGAGGGGGAAGGGGCCATCCTGTGCATTGTGGGATGTTTAATAGCATCCCTCACCTGTACCCACTAGATACTAATGGCACTACCCCCAAATCGCGATAGTCAAAAATGTGTCAAGACATTGCTAAGCATTTCCTGAGTGGGAAATTGTCTCTACTTAAAAAACATTAATGCAATGAATTATCCCTCTATTTCTATTTTAATCAAAACTTTTGACAGGATTGGCAGGATTTAGCAGGACATTGAACTTGAGCAAATATCATCTTGGCATATTATTACATATTTTTTCCATTGACCTACAGATGTGATAAATTTTTAATTAGATATATCCTAATTTGGTACCATCAATACAACATTGGAATAAAGACTTATTAGTCAAGGTATATTACTTTTTAATATAAGTTTAGTATTCTTCTTTCTCAAGATTGCTTTTGGCTATATAGGGTCCTTGGTGGTTCCATATGAATTTTAGGATTGTTTTTCTAATTCTCAAAAAAATGTCATTGGAATTTTTAAAGCAATTGCATTGTATCTACAGATGGCTTTGAGTAGTGTGGACATTTTAACAAAATTAATTCTTCCAATCCATGAACATAAGATGTCTTTCCATTTATTTATGGAAAATAAATGTTTTATTTCCTATCTGTTTTAATTCCTTTCATCAATATTTTACAGTTTTCAATGTATATCTTTCACCTCCTTAAATTTATTTCTAAGTATTTTGTCCTTTTGATGTTGCTGAAAAAGGAAGTGTCTTCTTAACTTCCTTTTTAGGTAATTCGTTTTTAGCATATAGTATTACAGCTAATTTTATGTTGATTTTTAATATATTAAAAATGCATATTAAAATATATATTATGCAATTTGCTGTATTTGTTTATTAGTTCTAACAGGTTTTTGTGGAGTCTTTAGGGTTTTCTATATGTAAGATCATATCATCTACATACAGGAACAATTTTAGTTCTTCTTTTCTGATTTAGATCGCTTTTATTTTTATTTTTCTTGTCTAATTGCTCTGGCTAGGATTTCCAGTACTATATTGGATAGTGATGACAAGAGTAGAAATCTTTGTCTTGTTCCAGATCTTACAGGAAAAGCTTTCAGTTTTTCATTAAGTGTCATGTAAGCTGTAGGCTTATCATATATGGCCTTTATTACATTGAAGTACATTCCTCATTCCTAATTTTTTAGTATTTTTTATTATGACATGGTAATGAATTTTGTCAAATGCTTTTTATGCATCTAGTGAAATGATGATAAATTTTTACCCTTAATTTTGTTAATGTGGTCTATCACATTGATTGATTTGCATATGTTGAACCATCCCACTTTCCAGGGACAAATCCCACTTGATCATGGTATGTGATGCTTTTACTGTGTTATCGAATTTGGTTTGCTAGAATTTTGTTGAGAAATTTTGCATCTATTTCATTATGGATATTGACCTGTAAATGCTGGAGGCATTACACTGCCTGACTTCAAAATATACTGCAAAGCTACAGTAATTAAAACAGTATGATACAGATATTACAACAGATATATAGACCAATGGAACAAAACAGAGAGCCCAGAAATAAACTCACACATATAGAGTCAACTGATCTTTGAGAAAGGTGCCGAGAATACACAATGGGGAAAGGAAGGTCTCTTCAACAAATAGTGCTGAGAAAAATTGGATGTTCACATGCACAAGAATGAAATGTGACCCCTTTCCTACCTCACACACAAAAAACAACTCAAAATGGATTAAAGACAAACATAAGATTTGAAACCATAAAACTTCTCAATGAAAACATAGGGGAAACATTTCTTGACATTGGTCTTGACAATGATTTCTTGGATTTGAAACCAAAGGCACAGACCACAAAAGTGAAAACAGACAAGTGGGACTACACCAAACTAAAAAGATTCTGCACATCTAAGGAAACCATCAACAAAATTAAAAGGTGGCCTGTAGAAAAGGAGAAAAAACTGCAAGCCATCTATCAGGTAAGAGTTTAATATCCAAAATATAGAAGAATCTACTACAGTTCAATAGCAAAACAAAAACCAAAACAAATAAACTAAAAATGGGCAAAGAAGTTGAATAAACATTTCTTCAAAGAATAAATAAAAATGGCCAACAGGTATTAGAGACAACATCGCTAATCATCAGGGGAATGTGGATCAAAATAACAATAACAGGGATCCCTGGGTGGCGCAGCGGTTTGGCGCCTGCCTTTGGCCCAGGGCGCGATCCTGGAGACCCAGGATCGAATCCCACGTCGGGCTCCCGGTGCATGGAGCCTGCTTCTCCCTCTGCCTGTGTCTCTGTCTCTCTCTCTCTCTCTCTCTCTGTCTCTCTGTGTGACTATCATAAATAAATAAAAATTAAAAAAAATAACAATAACATATCACCCCACATTTGTTAAGATGACTATTAGAAAAAGAAGAAGGAAGAAGAACAGCAACAACAACAAGAGAAGGAGGAGGAGGAGGAAAGAGTAAGAAGGAGGGAAAGGAGAAGGAGAAGAACAAGAAAACCTGTTGGCAAGGATGTGGAGAAATTGGAAATCTTTTACACTATTGGTGAGAATGTGGAATGGTGCGGCCACTATGGAAAACAGTATGGAGGGTTCTCAAAAAATTAAAAACTGAACTACCATATGATCTCACATATGGGTCTATGACCAAAATAATTGAAATGCAGATCTTGAAGACATACCTGCACCCCCATGTTCATGGTAGCATCATTCACAACTATTCCAAGATATGGAAACAACCCAACCGTTCATCAACAAATGAATGGAGAAAGAAAATATACATAAAATGGGATATTATTCAGCCCTTTAAAAAGAGAAACCTTGCCATTTACGACAACATGGATGAATGTAGAGGACATTATAGTGAAGCATGCCGGTCACAGGAAGACAAATACGACAAGGTTCCATTTCTATGAGGAATCTAAAATCGTCAAATTCACAGAAGCGGAAAATATAATCATGTTTGCCAGAGGCTAGGGGGAGGAGGAAACAAGGAACTGTCATTCAGTGGGTGTGAAATTTCAGTCATACAAGATGAGCAAGTTCTAGAGATCTGCTGAACAATATGGTACTTGTGGTTAACAGTACTGTATTGTGTATTTAAAGTTCATTAAGAGGATAGATGTCGCCTTAAGTGTTTTTACCACTAAATACACATGCCCAAAAGAACACTAGCAAACGTTTGGAGCTGATAGATAGTACTGATAGTACTCTGGTTGTGGTGATAGTGTCATGGGTATATGCATATGCCTAATCTCATCAAGATGTATATATCACATGTGTGTGGGTTTTTTTGCATATCAATTACACCTCAATAAAGCTGAGATACAGTAAGACATAGACATACAGATACAGGGTTAATTTTTACGACTTTTACACTTATGTTTACAAGAGGTTGACCTGTAGGCTCTGTTTGTTCACCACTTTTGTTAGGTTCAGTGTAAGATTATGCTTGCTTTATAAAGTAAATTGGGAAGCTTTCCGTCTATAATTATTGCATGATCATCCTTTCCCCTTAAGAGATTTAAATGAATTTCCTATTCAAGCATCTGTTTTAACACTTTTTCACTTCCTTCCTTTGTTATTCAACTATTCTACTATTAAAATTCATCACATAAAATTTCCTAGAAAATCATCCCTTTCAACATTTCTATGTTAATATATACTATATACTATATTTCCTACCATCTTTTAACTTTTTGGAATACATGAATATTTCTCTTTTATTTCTAATGCTGTCACATGTGTTTTCTCGCTCTGTTTCACTTGAATAACTTCTCAAATGTCTTTCTCCTATTCTCATTCTTTGACAATCTTCTGCGTTTTGGCTCACCCACATGTTTTGTCTTTATCAATATCTTTCTAGGTTTATCTCATTGTTGTCTTTCTAACTTATTGTGAGCTTAATGCTTAATTCACATATTTTTACTCTATGTTAATGAGTATCAGTAGTTAAGGCTATGTATTTTCCTCTGAGTGTAGCTTTGACCAAACACCATGAGTTCTGATTGATGGTATTCTCATTGTCCTTATTTCCTATTGGCCCCTAGATAAATCTTTGATTTCCTCTTTGAACTAAAAGTTATCTCAGAGAGGTTTTAATAATTTTTAAAAATTGCTAATTAAGATTTTAAGTTATGCTTTTTTGTTCCTTTTGTCATTTACACCTACTTAGAATTATTAGATTCTCTTTCTAGCCAATACAATGTTTTGTGACTATTTCGTGGGCTCTGATGTAATGTCTTATTTTAAGAAACATCCCAATTTAAGAAACAACTTTATTATTTGAAACCATCTAAACCCAAAGAGTCTTTGCCTACAAAATCTGCCAAATACCAAAAAGGATGTCTTAAAGACTCCTGCTACGACTGTGAATCTTTCCACTTCTTCTACTCTTAACGATTTACTTACCATATTTCACTCTGGTGCCGCTTGACATATTAGGATCCATGACCAGTTCAGTCTACTAGACTGTAAGCCCAGTGGAGACAGGAACCATACCTGCCTTGCTTAGCACTGAATCCAGCCCTGGCTCAGTATTTATTGAACAAATCTAAGAAAAGAATTTACAAGTGACGGAGCATCGTTCATCACTCATGATGAATTATATACATCATCCACCAATAAAAAATAGTCTCTCTGCTCTAACATTTTTAGCTTCAATTCTATTTTGTCCGATGCCAATATTCTGTCCCTATATTCTCTTACTTTGTTTTGCCCAATGTTGTATATCTTGTTTTAGCCTTTTTTTTTTGCCTTTTTGTTTCCTTTCCTGTCGTATCCTTGATCTATGAAATCTATTATCTTTGCATTCAATAAGCAGTGATCCAGTTTAGAATTCAAGTACTACATGGTTTTAAGGGTCTCGAAAGTATTATTTAATCTCTATATTTAACCCCCGCATTGTCCTAATTTTTAAAGTCAGAAGAGAAACTGAATCTTTCAGTTCTCCTTTTTAATACATGGTAGCTAACACGTTTTTTTCTTTTCCTCCAGACCCCATGCGATTGTTTCTTCCCCAAATCCTCCTTAGACCATGATTAAATAATCTGAGATTATGTATTTGGATTTGTATTAATTTTTGCATGACATATATACTTGAAGACATCCTTTGTCTTCAAAAGTCATTTTTCAACATTTGAATTAAGTTTTTCAAATAACGTCTCAATTATTTAGACCAGCATTTCCTAAATCATAAATAATAGCTTGAAGTTTGTGCTGCCTCTCCCAGACAAGGAACTGAGCCTTCCTCCTCCTGCACAGTCCTTGGCCACAGGCCACTCTGGATACCAGTAGAAAGATGGAATTCCCTCCCATGTGGTGTCAGTTTTCCATTCAGGTCAAATGGCTCTAGCACCTCAACGGCACCCTTCTGAGAAAGCTCATGTGTGGGATTGCTAAGAACAAAGTACACAGAAGCTGGGAAAAGAAAGACAAGAGGGGTCTGGGTGGGTACACCGATGGTGTCAGCTACACCAACACCAATGCAAGCAGCAGGCAGGAGCGGGGGGGGGGGGGGGGCCCAGGTCCTCCAGCATGACCAGGTGAAAGAACCAGCCATGCATGCAGCTGGCAACACCTGGACCCACCCTCCCCACCTGCCCTTGGGCCAGGTCTCAAGGAGAAAGCCAAGGCCAAGGCCACTGAAGAGTGCACTCCACTAACATCAGTGCCAAACTTTGCATCAATTTGCATTTGGGCGGAAGTTGCCATTAATGGGTTATCGTGCCACCTGCAAAACAGAGGAAAGCAGGGCACTTCTAAAATCCACACGTATAGACTGAGGGTGTCAGGTGCAGGATGTGCGAGCCCGGGGTGAGCACGGAGTTTACCACTTTATTAAAATTGTGATTGTTCACGTAAAGACTCAACCAGGTCACATATTAATAATTATCACTGACAATCTTTAACATCAGCCGAAGCCCACGAGTGAAGCAATATTACATCTCCCGGCCTCATTTATCTTACTGCTTATGGCCCCTCTGTGGTCAGCACGCCGCGAGCTTGGCGGACATTTAATTATGAGCACATCATAAATGTAGCTGACAACGCAGAGCCTGCCCGGGGATGCTCCTGGCAAGGGGGTCGCTGAGCAAAGTACTGACTTGACGCGCCCGACGACAGGGCGAGGCCAAGACCACTTGTCCACGCTGTCCCTCTGCCACTTCCTGCCGCCGGCTGCTGGTGACGGGCTCCTGGAGGGTGATGTTTGTGATGCTTGGTCCTCGGGGGGGCGGGGGGGTCTCTAACCTTAAGCTGCATGGGCCACATGGTCTTACAAACCCAGGGCCACGTGTTGTCTCCCATCCACGTAGCCCCAGGTAAGGACCTGGGCCCAAGAGGACCTGGGCCTAGCTCAGCCGTGGGTCTCCCACCGTTTGCCAGCCCATCGGGGGTAAACAGGGTGAAGGGGGCGAGCCTCCAGCCCCGACTGCAGGGGTCCAGGAGGCCCACACCAGCCCACCCACTGACCCCGGCACACTCCCACCCCCTGCAACTCAAAGCACTCAGCTCTAACGGGGGACAAAGGGCAGCGAAGGAGCCAGGGACACCCCCAGCTGCCCCCACTCAGGCAGCAAGCAGACTTCCACTCCACCGGAGGAGGATCCTGCACGGCCAGGGCCCAGCCGGCTTTGCATTTGCTTCCAATCAGCCGCAGGTCCCCAATGGGGTGGCCACGGCCTGGCCTCACCAGGCCACACCTCCCTGCGCCCGGGCTGGGGACGCAGCGGGTCCCGGCCACCACCCCGGCCTCCTGCCCTCGGAGGGGCCCCGGGCCGGTCCCTGCGCCGCCCCAGCAGCTCGCGGGGAAGACAAAGCGTATAATAAGGGGCACCGCAATGAAGGAGCTCTGAGAAGAACACTGAAAAGTAGCTATCATGTTGGCAGATAAATTCTACACACAATTATTCATTCCTAGCCTCTTGACATGTAGATTAATGAGTTTGATAACCCAGGCTTCTAAGGAGTAGATTCCACTGTGTTCGCCGGCTTTCTCCCCCTCTACCTACAAACAGCACACGGGTCTATGGAGGAAAAACAAATCGATACATTTGCAGTAGCCATCACTGCTTTTTGTGATTGGAGCCCTATGTCAAAAATATGATGTGTCTTCCCAAAGCTGCCTCTCCTTCCCGGCCTGGGAGAAGCCGGGGCGGCGGGGTGGACGCTGGAGGGGACCCCGGGCCGCAAACCTCGGCCTCCGCCGGCGTCCTGGGCCTTCCTCGGTGGGCAGGGGCGAGGGGGGACGCAGAGCACCTCCAAGTTCCACCTCCCCACACACAAGGGCAAGAGCCATTTGCTGAAACAGCGGCGACCCGCAGGCCACCCCTGGGGTTGGAGTCCTGCCGGACAAGGCCCTGCCCGTCCCCACTTGGCACCAGGACACGCAGGCCAAGCAAGCATCCCCGAGGGGATAAAACACACAGGAGGAGGCAGGCTGCCCTGTGGCCGCTCGGGGCATTCCAGGTAAGATGCACCTACCCTGGGACTTACTCCCTCCGACCCAAATGGAACGAGTCCAGATCCCGGCCAAGAGGACCGGGGTTCACCGTGTGCGTTTATCATCATGGTTTGGTTGTTATGCCCTGATTGTTTTCCTCTGCCTCGTCCTGGAGTGGATAATGGTTTGGAGATACAGGGTTTTTTTTTTTTAAGATTTTATTTATTTATTCATGAAAGATGCACAGAGAGAGGCAGAGACAGAGGCAGAGGGAGGAGAAGCAGGCTCCATGCGGGGAGCCCAATGCAGGACTCGATCCTGGGACCCCGGGGTCACGCCCTGGGCTGAAGGCAGGTGCTCAACCACTGAGCCCCCCAGGCGGCCCTGGAGATACATTTTGAATGTCAAAGTCCGGATTTCCCTGGTGTCCTCATGACCCACTAGGATCCTAGTACATTGACTGTCCTCTTCCTCAGGGTTGGTGTTTCTGTTCTAAAAATAACAGACAGAAAAAAAATAATAATAAAATAAAATTAAAATAACAGACGGGTTTTGCCGCAAATTCAAAGACTATGGGAGGGAACGAAATAACAAAGGTAATAATTCTACAAGCACCCTCCCAGGCCACTCGCGGAAGACACCCAGGGCTGAGGAGCCAGCGTGCATCCCTTGGGACCTTTCCCTACACTCCAGCCTGCGCCCAGAGGGTGTCACGGGGGCTGAGGCCGGCACATACAGGAAGACGAGAGAGTTGAGAGGAAGGAGCCTCCCCTCCTCCTCTCCACCTGTGAGGAAGCCCCGCTCCCACCCTCCCCTGCCAGGCGTCCCCTGAGAAACAGCAGGCCTGAGCCTGGACGCTGCAGGGGGTGGGGGTGGGGGGAGGCGCAGATGCAGTGTCTATAGGATGTCTGCGGATCCTGGGGGAGAGCTGGGACGCACGGGGGGGGGTGGGGGGGGGTAGTTAGCACCGGTGTCCTGCGTGGCCCCTTCCTTTATTCTACGGGGATAGGAACGGATGAAGCAGAAATTCAGCAGCTCACAAAAATCCAGTGAGATTTTCAATGAGCAACGTGGACGACTGCCTTAAGCATTTGGGGGGTGCAGGGGAGGGGGGGCAACCGGTGCCCAGCATAGCCGCCACCCTGCTTCCAAACAGACAGCTGTAAGCTCCGCAAAGAGGGTCAAGCCTTGGGCGGAGCCCACGTAGCTCAGGTGCACGGTCTCGGGGTTCGCACGGTTTAGCAAATAAAAGTTCAGGGATGCCTGGTGAAATTTCAATTTCAGATCAACAACAAATAAGTTCTCAGCATAGATAGGTCCCAAAGACGCACGGCACGCACTCATATATTTAAAGGACTGTTGGCAAATGCGAAAGTACCGTTAGTAAATACTAAAATATGCGGAAGGCGGGAGGGAAACATTCAGTGTTAGGAGGTCCCACGGGTGTCTGAAACACAAAAGGATGCGTTACCTGAAATTCAGATTTAACTGGATGCCCCAGAATTCATCCGGCGACCCCATCTACAGTGTTTCTGCGAAAGTGCTCTGCACAGAAGCCGGGCGTGACCAGGGAGAGAAGAGTAACCCGGGCCCTGCACTCAGGACCCCCACACGCAGGGGCCCCCCAGAGTCCTCCATCCGGCTCCCCTCACCCTCTGCTGCCCCCTGAGCTCACAGCCCAAATCACTGGAGTCGAGGAGGGTCCACATCTACATCGGAAGCTGGGGGTGTTCTCGGGCTGGATACCAAGGCCGGGTCGGGGGCCCCTTGCAAATCCCTTCCTGCTCCCAGAGCTTAGGACCTCAGCACCTCAGCACGGCCTGGCTGGGGCTTTTTCTAGAAGATGGTGCAAGTTTGGGGAGCCCTCCTCTCCCACCTGGCCTGGCGGCAATCCCGGAACAGAACAACATAATGCACTCGGTGGGGTGGGGGGGAGCCAGCCCTGCTTCCTTTTTCAAATCAATTATGGCCAGACTGACTCATCTTCTCCATAGACCAGAGAGTCTCGCATCTTGTTGCCTCTTAATCATATGGAAACCTAAATATAGACATGTCTGCAGAAGGACAAGCCTGGGGAACAGTCCTTGCTCTCCCCAGGGAAAGCCTGAGCCTCACTCTTCGCCTCTGAATTGGGAGCGCGGGGCTGCCAGCAAGAGGAGGTTCGGGACTGGCCCCTGGGGGACAGGCCGGGCACCCATCGGAGCCACGGCAGTAGCTCACTCGGGGCCCGGGGTCCCACACACACCGCTCGGTCCCATCAGGGCAGATCTCCAGCTCCCACCGCGACACGACAGGGCCGGAGTGGCTGCACCATGGCAGCGTGTCACTGGCACCTGCCCTTGGGGATGAGCCCCACGCTGCAGGGCCCCAGGGGAGCTTCCCCCAGCCCAGCACCCGGGAGCCCCCGGGCCCTGCACCTACTGTTCTCCCACGATCTCCGCAGTGGTGCCTGGGAAACAGCTTCAAAGACACCCTGTGCTGGGGAACAGCTCAGGACCCCCCAGGAGGGGTGGCTGGGCCCCAGGGCCCTGAAAGCCCAGGGTCAAGAGCAAACAGCTATGTGGCTGAGAAACAGAGGGTGGAGGAGGGGGAGACGGGCATCGACAGCGCCGGAAAAGCCCCCAAGTGTCCACGGGAAACATCTGCAGGACGGACCAAAGTCCCACAAGGTGACCCACTAAGTGCCTTTGCAAAGCACACCCCACAAGTTACGGGGTGAGAACAGTGAGACCAGGGCAAGGCAGCAGGGCCCCGCAGGCCCCAGAGCTAGGTGAGCGGGGGCAGGACGACGGCCACCCCCCTCCGTCTCCCTGTCACCCTGTCACACACTCAACTCAGGACCCTCGACCACAGGCCCAAACCTAGCAGCTCCCGGCCCCTAACGCGGCCCACGGTCTTATCTCATTTGCACAGTGGTTTGAGAACATTTGAAATCATTGCCAATATTTAGAACAATCAGGAAATTTCACAGGAAAAATCCAGATCTCTAGTTTCTCTGCAAAAAAAAAAAATAATAATAATAATAATAATAATAATAAAATAAATAAATAAAATAGATAGATAGATAGATAGATAAATAAATAAATAAATAAGAAAATAAATAAATAAGAAAATAAAAAAATAAAAAAACAAACAGAGGATCCTCTGCATCCATCCAGCTGTTAGAGGAGCCAAGGAAGAGCCACCGACTCAGAGAGGGCACACGCTTGCCGGTGGGCTGTGGTCCCCAAACTGCCTCGGGTGTGATGCCTGCCCTGAGGGGCACCAGGGAGGCCCTGACCTTGGTCCCCAGGACCACGGCAGGAGCACAGGCAACTTCTGCCCTCCGTCAGAAGAACCGTCGTGCTAAACCATAATCCCAGGTTAGCTTCCCCTTTAGGTCCCCTGTGACCTGAGGTTTACCACCTACGGCCCTGCCGGCAGCGTCAGTTAATAAGACAAGCGACTCCAGAGTCTTGGAAAAACCATCTAGGAAATAACTGAAGCAAGAGAAACACTTTAGACAAAACTGGAACAAAGTTCCGCCCGAGGCCCAAGGTCACAGGGAGCTACACGCCCATTTCACAGACTGTGTAAACTGAGGCCACGGGCCCATTTCCCCCTGACTGTTTCTCGAAACTTCCCGGATAGATGGCCCACCAGCGGGGGTGGAGGGGAGGAAAGTTTCATCACTGGGTTAAGTGCTGAAGGGGGGAAAAAGAAAGTTCTGATTGGCTGATTCAGGAATTGGGATTCTGGGCAGAGCTTTACAAAAGGATAATGTATCTTTAAGCCTAGGTGCCCTTCAGGGAATGTATTGGATAAATGTCTTCTGAAAAGCCTGTAAATATTCCATTCCCTCACTGTCATTACTACCATGAAATGATAATGAAGCATGAAAGAAATATAATTCCATATTCAGATGACAGCATTAGCCTCCATAAGCAAACTGAAATATTTATTAGTAAAATGTTCAGTATCTACGCCTGTAATCTAAAAAAAGGACAAAAATGTTTTATAATAAAAAAGAGATTGAATGCAGAGGTAAAATCTGGTTGGCTGATTTTATTGCTTATTATTAAATCCTGGCAAAACAATTATTTTTTTCTTTTCATTAGTAAGACACCCAAATTAAAACTATGCCCTCCGGCTGCAAGGTTTACAGTAGTGATTAAAAACAAGGGATTGTGATGCATGGGGCTTTTGACAATGGCATAATCAAATTCATTCATATTGTTCAATCTTTCACTGACAAATATTTTTACAGTGAAATACACCAAACAAAGAATCACATACAACAACTATCAATACAGAGAAATTAGGAAACCTTGTTATTATTTAAAGAGCGAAGTGATACAACGTTGCCATAATCTCGAATACAAACATTATAGTGTAGTTAATTAGGGTAATTATTGCCTAAATTGTGCTTAATTGTCTTATAGTGAATAGGATGTGTGAATGAAGCTTTTTGAGCCTTTTACAACACATAAGTGCCGCCAAACTATTTCGTTATAATTTAGTAAGTTTTGATAGCATTTCCTACAGGTCAGGAAATACGTCGCAATACAAGCTAAGAGATAAACACGAGCCATAGGCCTTGACCTCTGTTTCACCTTATTGAAAAAGAGGCGGCAGAGAATCATTTAGCAAACCAGCGTCAAAGAGCGCGCCCGGAACCCGGAGCACATTCCTTTAAGGAAAGGGGAGCGAGGAGGAAAAAAAAAAAAAGAAAGAAAAAGAAAAAAGAAAAAAAAAAAAAAAACCCAGGGTCTTTGAAGTGAATGAAAAATTAGAAATTCAAGTGACCACGATCAATTCTGAAACACTGCACAAAATTAATTACAGTTTTGCATCAGAAGCAAGAATGTAGATTTCAGACAGTCGGTGTCATTTATCTCAAGCTACACAATATACAAGGCGATTAAAAAGCCAAATCTGTCCCCACCTCCCAAGTCTGAGGCCTCTCAGAGGCTGTGAAGTACAAATGATTAACTCCAAATTATGCAAGGGATTGTGCGGACGCTCCGGCTTGAATGGAGTGTGTGGCAAGTCACAGAAGCTGGAGAGGGATAGATTTGCGGCTCTTTATCAAAATCCAGTCTGGCCACCACGGACGGAATCCAGATAAATTGCGCAGGGATCTGACGGTGGCTGCAGAAAGCTGGCTCTGCAAAATCCAAATCTCTAATTTCTATGTGTTTTTAATTGCTTGCCTTAAATTTGCATTTTTATACAATTGGTGTAAAGGATTTATTCGGGTCTCTAGGCCGCTCCGACCAGATTGCCTCCCGTTTCACGTGGACTTGCGGAACCCCGTCTCGGGAAGGCGGGGGTGGAGATTTGGCTTTTGCAATCACCTTGCACGGGGGGGAAGCTCAGCACCCAAAGGGAGGTCCCCCGCCTTCCCTGGCCCTGGTGCTCAGGACCAGCCCGAGGGGCCGTCGGAGTCCAGGTGGCCCACAGACTCCCAGAGCCTTTGTCCCCAGGAGCAGCTCCGGGAGCAAACACCCCAGAAGGAAACCTAGCCGCCCCCTCCCCACCCGCCCTCCTCCGGGGCCCCACACTCATTAGCCCCCCTTTGGAAAAGGCAGGACGTGCATGTGTTCAAAATACATCTTATTCTGTTGTCAAAACTAAGTCAGTATTAGAAAGGCTGACAGATTTTTCCCGACTCCAAGAAACCACACATGGTGTGTCACACACACACACACACACACACGCACACGCGCACAAGCTGGGTGCCTGCTTCGTTTAACCCTGCATTTGTAACCGACTTATTAACACTAGAGATTGCCAAGTGAGAAACTGTCGTTTTAAGATCTGCAAATTTGAGCCTCACCTACTGAACTCTTGGGTTCCGAGCAATTGGCTCGAGGTCCCGGTGATGCCCCGGCTGCCCTCCAGCAGCTCGGCCTCACCGAGCCGGGCCTGACTTGGGCCAGGTCCTCACCGGCCTACCCCCCCAGCCCTCCTCCTGCTCCCCCAGCCCTCCCCCTGGAGGTTTCTCAAACACATCTGGAGATGTCGGCTTCTCCGGAAGCTTCTCCTCTCCCCAGTCTCGTCCGAGCAAGTCTGTTTCTCCCAATGGTCTCGGGTGCAAATGAGTGCTGGGCCCGGGAAGGTCGCAGAAGCAGAAAGACTGCTTAGGGAAAGACACCACCTCCTGCTCCCCCTTTGGGGAGGGACATGGAAACGGACTGTCCCTCCCTTCCTGTGGGAAAACGCGACCAACGCGAGGTCAGCATACACAGCAACTGACTCGGTTCCCCCATGTCAGGGGCGTTAGGGGGTGGTGGGGTCTGTGGCTAACTTTAAACACCTGATCCCTTTGAGGGGGGCAGCTGTACGTCTGTTCAAGTAGACAGTACTGCAAAGAAAAGCGGCCCCATGTGGCCAGATAGTCTGACTTTTTATTATTATTATTCATGAGAGACACAGAGAGAGAGAGAGAGACAGGCAGAGGGAGAAGCAGGCCCCATGCAGGGAGCTCGACGTGGGACTCGATCCCAGGACCTCGGGGTCACGCCCTGAGCTGAAGGCAGACGCTCAACCGCTGAGCCACCCAGGGGCCACCAAGTCGTCTAAATTTTTGATGAGAGCTGGAAATCTGGATCGTTTCTGAGAATATCTCCCTTTTTTAAATGTTGATTCTCATTTTTAAAGTAAACAAGTGAACCTCTCTGCTGGCGAGACAAAAAAAAACACTCGCAGTGGCCAAATCCAGCCCAGCGCCCCCAGCTTGCGACTTCAAGCCCACACGCAGGATGGGTGTAAGCATTTTCATCACTGCACGGGTGTAAAGCACACATCTGAGGGCTCCAAAGGGCAGACCACCCCCTCGCCCCCTGACAGTCAGAGGGACACTGGACCAGGAGAGCCCGAATTCCTCCCTCCCTTGCACCGGCCACACCGCCCCCCCTCCCCCCCCCGCAGCCCAACAGAGTGACCTCGAGTGCTCATGACCTAGGAGGGTGGGCTTTGGCCCAGCTCAGGATCTAATCCCACACTGCTTGCAGGTTCTAGAACCACCTTCCTTTTGTCCTAATCCGACTTAAGGAGAAGTTAGATACGCTCCTAAAAGCTGTGAGTCTAAGATTTGCACTCAAGTGTGCAGGCCGTGACCACCCCCGTGCCGTGCTGCTCCGGGTGGGCACGACTCCATCGCGTGCAAGCCCGCCCTCCACACCTGCTCCTGCCAGCCGGCCGGGCCTCGCTCCCTCCCCAGACGGACTCGCCCGCTGCCCGCAGCAGCTCAGCGGCGTGTATTAGAGAGAAAGATGTGCTCAGCAACTGTGGGGTGCCCTCAAGCCGCCTCCTGCTGGTGCCCATCAGGAACCCTTCCAGAGGGAGGAGGGGCAGCGGGCGGGTGCCGAGCCGGGTCCTCAACCAAATGTCTCCCCAAAGCGACAGATAACTCACTGCTGATTGGGAGCCGTGCAAACACTCAGCTCCCACGCCCTGGCTGCTCCCCGTCCGGGCTCTCCCGACCCCCCCAGGTGGCCACGACAGCAGTCACCAGAACCCCTGAGTCTCTGAATGGCCCCTGTTCACGCCCCGAACCAGTGACGCTCCACCCTGGGCTGAGGACCTGAGGCCTGAATGTGGAACCAACAGCACACAGTCGCCGTAGCGCCTTGGGCAAGTCACGGGAGCTCGGGGCTACCGTTGGCAAGCTAGAAAGAAAGTTTACACCACCTGCCTGACAGGTGCTGGAGAATTCGGTCTGCTGTTCATTGATGTCCAATAACCATATAAATACCAAGGATGAGTCCTTTCTCTTTTGAGGCTTATGCGGCCCTTTGGACGGTGCACGGAGACTGGGGTCAGCAGCCTTGAGGCACAAACCTCCCGTCTCAGGACAACACAAGGCCCTTTTGCAGTGAAATTGGTCACCTGGGCGGGGGGGGGCGGGGTGGGTAGTGCAGTCGGCTAAGCGTCCAGCTCTTGGTTTCGGCTCAGGTTGTGCTCTCGAGGTCCTGAGATCAAGTTCCACGTCGGGCTCCACGCTCAACGTGGAGCCTGCTTAAGATTCTCTCCCCCTTGGGGCACCTGGGGGGCTCAGTCGGTGAAGCATCTGCCTTCAGCTCAGCTCATGATCCCGGAGGTCCTGGGATGCAGCCCTCACGTCAGGCGCCCTGCTCAGCGGGGCGTCTGCTTCTCCCTCTGCCTCTGCCTCGTCCCCCTGCTCATGCTCGCTCGCTCTTTCTTTCTCAAATGAATAAATAAAATCTTAAAAAAAAACAAAAGAAAAGATTCTCCCTCTGTCCCTCCTAAATAAATAAATCTTTTTTAAAAAATAAAATCAATGAAAAATTTAAGAATAATAGCAATAATTAAAAAAAAGAAAGAAACTCACTCTGCAGGAGTCTCGAGATGCATTTCGTAGGCCCCGGTGGCGGAGGGGGAGGAGGAACCTGAGAAAATTCGAATGGCTGGTTCCTCCCCTCAGAAGCTTGTGGTCTTTGCAGTGTGGGGACGGCAGGGGGGATGCAGGGCCGCGAAGTCCAGGCACCCGCAAGGCCAGGCTCCCGGGCGAGGGCAGCGGGCCCTTCCTGCCCCAGCTCCTGGGAAAGAAACCCCAAAAGGAGGAGCTATTACTTTAGATGCTTCTGTCCTTTGAAGCTCCTGAAAATAAACCCACGACGAGGCAGGGAGAGGCCCGGGCGCAGGCCGCTTCCAGCCCTGCCTCCCCAGGTGGCTGCGTGCAGAAGGGACCCCAGTGGCTTCGGGCTCCACGGCCCCAGGGCTGTTGCGCCCACCAAACGAGATGACATCTGAGGAAGGGCCTTGCAGACGATCACAGCCTTACCGACTATTCTGGTTTTGTCCTCATCTAGGGGATTATATCCTATAAAGCTCAGAGCACCAGAGAGAAAACAGAAGGAAGGGTTGGCTTTGGGAATCTATGAATCAGAGAGCTCAGGGTTTAACAACTTAAGAAATCGTTTTTTATGATATCACAAGTTTGGGTGAGTTCAGGCAATATTTATCTACAGCATTTTTTTCACTCTGCATCATGGTTTAAGCTGCAAGAATTCACCATGTGAAATTAACAGAATGTCTGTCTTGCTGTGGATCCCACAAAATTGGAACCATCCGCATCCACGTTAATACCTCCAAACTACCACCCCTGACAGGCCAGGATGCTGCGAGCGAAGTCGAATATAAGCAAATTCTCCTTCAGGCAGGAAAAGACAATCTCTCTCCCCCGCTGCAGAAGAGAGCGGCACCCGGTTCGCCCTCTCGAGCGATAGTAGATTCAGAATCAGGGGGTGTGGGGCATCTGGGGGGCTCAGCGGTTGAGCATCTGCCTTGGGCCCGGGGCATGACCCGGGGGTCCCAGGATCGAGTCCCGTGTTGGGCTCCCTGCATGGAGCCTGCTTCTCCCTCTGCCTGTGTCTCTGCCTCTCTCTCTCTCTCTCTCTCTCTCTCTCTATCTCTCTCTCTCTCTGTGTCTCTCATGAATAAATACATAAAATCTTAAAAAAAGAAAAAAAAGAATCAGGGTGTGGCCCTACAATGAGGACCCGAAGGATCAGAGAGGTGGAGTGATTTACAGGAAGTCTCACAGCAAGTTAGTGGCCAACCTGAGCCCAGAGTGCCCATCGAGGGCTTAGCCTCTGCTCCCCGCGGTGGAAGAGCCTCTCTACGCGACCTCGGACGAGGGACAGGTCAGCCGTCCTCAGGCCGGAGGGCAGTCCCCTGCCCGATGGCCCCCCCGGGCTCCCCGTGAGTTGGGCGTGTTGGAGGAACCCACACTCAGAGGCCCGCCGAGCCTGGGCTACAAGGGGACGCTCAAGCAGAAAGTTCTCAAGGCCTTCGGGAAACATGGGGGAAGCAAACCCCAACTTACAGGAGGCTGTGCCCCAGCATAGCTGTTTTAGAGGGTGCCTGTGCGGTCATTTCTGAAAAACTCCAGAAGAAGGAAGACCCCACTGAAATTAGAAAGGGATGCTCAGAGATCAAGTCCGCAGGGTGTTTTTATGGGCCCGTCCTTGGCAATGCACCTTAGGGAGCCTCTCGAAATGACAATGCAAATAGGGTGATTTTCATTTCAAATTAGCTATTGGAGCCCTCACAACCCGAGGCTTAGTCTTCTAGGAGGACGTGTGTTGCCAGAAGCAATGCATCATGTTGTTCAAGAAGAGCCAAATCAGTTTCATTAGAAAAGGGAACGATCCAGGGGTCACAGTGGGCCACTCCTGATGATGAGTCAGGACTGAGAGGAAAAGTGGAAACAAGATCAGCCCTAGAGTCCAAGTCCCTGCTCAGCAACCAACCTTGGACAATCCTCTCTGCTGGTCTCCAGGTTTGGGGTTGGTTTTTTGTTTTTTTTTTTCTTAAGATTTTATTTATTTATTCATGAAAGACGCAGAGAGAGAGGCAGAGACACAGGCAGAGGGAGAAGGAGGCTCCATGCAGGGAGCCTGACATGGGACTTGATCCCAGGACCCCGGGATCACACCCTGGGCCAAAGGCAGATGCTCCACGGCTGAGCCACCAGGTGCCCCTAGGTCTCCAGTTTTTCAGCCATAAGACGGGACTTAAATAGTATCCCCGCCCCCCACCGTCCTCTCAAGGTTGGTTTGGGTGCTCGACAGATAAAACCCCGATGACAGCACTTGGAAAGCCTGAGGCAGCGCACGGGCATCAAGAGTTCCTGCTGACACGCTGGGCTTGGGGACCAGCAGAATTACAGCGCTGATCCCTCGTACTGTGATTTTTGACACTTATTTTCGGAAGAAACTTAAGAATATTCACAGTGTACAATGTTTCCCTGTGTTCCTTCTTTTATCCTTTAAAATAGGAACCATGTGAATCACTGTGGTTTCGACCATCAGAATAGCTACTACTGACAGCACAGAGCTGTCCCCCAGCCCACACGCGGAGAGAGGCAGCTTCTGCAGGTCAGCGCGAATCGCAGGGTCAGATCGGAGGACCGGCCACAGCACAAGTGGAGGAAGGGGAGGGCCGGTAGGCACCGTCTGGTCCGCCGCCCTCTCGGGCGCTGCTAGAGGAGAGCGCACCCGGGGGAGATGCGGGGCGTCCCTGCTGACGGCCCGACAATCCCCAGACATGCAGGCGAGGCCCCCCTAGACCGTGAGCTGCCTGGAGCCCTCCAGCTCCCTGCACGCGTGAGAGCAAGCCCAGCAGAAACCGCCGGGCCAGCCCAGGAACCCCCAGAATGGCGGTTTCTTTAAGGCACAGGTTCGAGCTTGTTTGTTACGCAGCAGCAGCTGAGACACCAATCGAGCAGCCTCATCGTGCAGATGAAGACACGGGGCCAGAAAGCCTTCCCCTGCTCCCCTGAGCAGCCTCAGCCCCTCTCGTCCTCCCCCCCTTCCAAATGCAAACCTTGCCATGTCTCTTCCTCCTGGGGACCCTGCATGGCTCCTCGGCATCCCAGAATTGCCCAAACTCCTCCTCCCCTGGCAGCCCTGGGCCTGACCTTGCACCCCTGCCTTCCCAGATGAATTCTGCAGCAGGGGGCCCTGGGCACGGTCAGCGGTTCTCCAAGGATGGAGACCCCCATGCCTGGGGCTGACGGGAGCAAAGCTCCGGGAGACACCAAGGCCGCGGCCCCTACTCCGGGGTGGCCCCTGCCCTCTCCTCGGACTGAGATGCTGACCCTCCATGCCCCGCCCCCACCCCGCCCGGCTCCCCCTGCTCCCTGTGCTGTCACCCAGCCTCTGCTCGGTCACTGGAATTCAGTCCCCAGAGATCAGGGCCCCTTCCTCACCTTAGAACCACCCCACACAGCCTGGCGTGGGGTCTCGGGTTCCAGGAGCACTGGTGGGAGTCGGCTGTGGCTGCTGGTGATGATAACCCCACAGGTGTAACGCAGGGAGGGTGGGGAATGTGCAACGACATGGAAAGCACTGGGTTCAGGTCATGCTCCTTTGACTTGCTGCCCTGGGATCGAGGGGCAGGTTGCCTCCAAGCTCAGACTCCCCGTTTCCTCGTTTGCAAAAGGGAGCTGACGCATCTTGCCTGATCCCCGGGGACACCGGGAGAGCTGGAAGTAACGGCAGGCTCGTCTATACCACAGCTAGCCTGGCCAGCCACCACTTAGCGTGCTCACTACAGCCCTCCTCGACCCGCCCAGAGCCTCCTCCTCCGCTGTCGCTGGGCAGCTCGCAAGGCAGGTATCCAGGTGCCGCCTGCCCCCATCCTCTCCCTCCTGCCCTCTTCCAGCGGGGAAAGGCCACCCCAGCATCTCTGGGGAGGGGAAGCCACTGTTGCTCTCTGCTTCTTTGATTCGACCTCAGAAACCTGCAGGAGGCAGCCCCCAGAATGGAGGCATCTTCTCCTCCACTCCACCCCAAAACATTTTGGGAAAATGCCCTCCTCCACCTCCTCCCCGCCTCCCCCCACCCCCCAAGCAGGGATCTGGGGCAATCAGATCCAACCTGACCCATTGCATGGATCTAAGCAATCCTTAAAACCGCCTCTCGGGTCATCGGGAACGTGCATCACAACCCTTAAAAAAGGAAGGCCTACCCTAGACCCAGGAGGCCGATCCGGGCGGCACAGGTGATGACAACACTCCCTAGAAGGCGGAGGTTCGAGGCTGACGCCCCAGCCCCACCTGCACCGCGTTGCAGTACCGTCTCCCCAGCTTCACGTCCTAGCCCTGCCACCACGTGCTCGGCGGTGTCACAGGAACTGTGAGGCCCTGCCTCGGAAAAAAAAAAAAAAATGGAAATGCAATTGTCCGGCCAATAAAAAGCATTCCTGTATGTAATCCCTGTAATAGATTTTTAAATTCTCGGCGCTGACACACTGTTATGTGTGCATGGTTATTATCTGTCCACTTCCAAACCTTAAGAGGTTAGATTGTTTAAAGATTTGTTAGCTATGAACTGCTCAAAGAAGGCAAAGTCTAAACTCCTGGCTAATTGAAAAATAGCATTTTATCAGATTCTCCTCTGATATTATATTGTAATGGTCGTACTTAGAGCACTCTCGATACTTCAATAAGTGGGGAAATTAAAAAAATAACATCTTCAGGGCTTTGCAGAAAATGTGGCTGTTACCAATTTATACTGCTTTTTTAACCATTATTTCCGTATATTTCCCACAATGCCTCGGATCCGAAGCAAACAGAAACTGAGTGATTACCCCAAAGTGTGCTAGATGAACTGGAAAAAGTCTATTCAAACAAAGCTCATTAGTTCTGATACCTCCAGGGCTATGACAAATTAAGCGCTGGTGAGTGTGCTTGCAGACAAAAGGATGATGGCAAAAAAACTAGGGCTGAGCTAGGCACTGTGTCAATAAATTCCCCTGAAAAAGGTAAAAATTACAATTGGAGCTAAAATGGAATCCCTTTAAGGAGCATGTACAAAATAGATCATCCCTTCTTTCTTAAGTACATCTGTGAGCCCGCCTGTGATGAATTATTGCAGCCTGCAAGTGGCCACTCCAGAGGCGCTGCCTGGCCAGGTGCACCTCCCAGGCGCTGGTTGCTCGGCGGCAGCGGGAGGCTCTGCCCACACTTGGCCGGGCCCCGAGCACAGCCGGGAAAGCCGGGCCAGACCCCCGAGCGGAGCCAGGGCGAGCGGAGCCAGGGTGCACGCTGTCAAAGCCGCAGGCCGGGGCTCGGCGTGCCCGCTGGGCTCCAGGCCAGCGCCCCCCGCCCCCCGCCGCCGGAGCCCCCTTGGGTTGGTGCCACGGCCCTAAGGTTCCCCAGCCAGAAGGGGAGCGTGCAATACAACCATGGGCTTTTGCTCTCCTGGTCTGTGAGTCCATTTACATGAAGAACCTTGGAAAATTCTGAAAAGTGGATGTACTCGTGATGCATCGGGCACAAAGAGGCTTTAGAAATGATTTGCTGAGGAAATGGACGAGTGAGGGTAGAGCGTGGGACGGGGTGGGTCCAGGTGCCCAAGACCGTCGTTGGGTTTTCTGGAGGGTGTGGTGGCCACGCACGCCCAGACCGCGGAGGGCACCTCAGGGCGCACTCTGACCTCATTGGCGGGGTTTCTGCGCCACGGAGAATCACGGCCCCACCAACAAAGAGGGGAAAAGCCCCGGAGAGCACCTGGTCCCCAGGCCAAGAATTAGAGGAACAAGGGCCAAATCTGACCCACGGATTTTTTTTTTTTTTTTGGCCCCATACTGTGCTGTTCTTCTTTTATTTGAAATCTTTGCCACGTCAAGGTCAGAGATTTCTCCCCAATGTTCAAATTCCCAGCTTCGGGGATCCCTGGGCGGCTCAGCGGTTTGGCACCTGCCTTTGGCTCAGGGCATGATCCTGGAGTCCCGGGATCGAGTCCCACATTGGGCTCCCGGCGTGGAACCTGCTTCTCACTCCTCCTGTGTCTCTGCCTCTCTCTCTCTCTCTATGTCTATCATAAATAAATAAATAAATCTTTTAAAAACACACACACACAAATTCCCAGCTTCCCTGGAAAGTGGAAAGATCTGCCCCAACTAGGGCCCATACTGCCCCTTGGCACAGGAGGGGGTCAGGACGGGATTGCAGGTACCCCATTCGGGAGGGTGCTCGCTTGGGTTGACCGGCCCCTCCCGGCATGCTGCACCCAGATATTTTACCAACCTGGCCCCCCGGAGGCATCTGGGTCCACGGCCCCTGGTCTAGTCAATAGGAGACTCAGCAAAAATATGACCCAGGGACTGGGTCGAGGCTTCCGAGGCTCGAGGGGTGTGCTCAGGGCCGTCCAGGGTCAGATGCCGCACCTGGACGTCCTCAGTGTCCCACTCTCTGGAACCATCTGCCACTCCACACCGTCCCTCCTTTGTCTGGACTTCCACGCCTTGTTCCCATTTCTCTCGACGTCCTACCAGCCACCCACTGGGACAGGCTACGTAAGCACCAGCCTTTGCGGCACATGCAGCCACCTATGTGGACGCTGAGCCACCGAGGGCAGCAGGACTATAGAGACACCTCCATCTGCAGTGCTGGTGCACGGTACGTCCTCAGCAGAACCCCTGTGTCCCTTTCACCACCTGGCGTCACGGCATCCTCCGGGTTCTGGGCCTCAAATCTTGCTGGATGCATGTAGTGATGGAGCCCAAGCCCACTGCGAACACCAGTCTCTTCTTCGACCCTTGACGAATCACTCATCTCGAGACCCTCTTCTGATGCAACCCCCCCGCCCCCGACTGAGGGTTTCCTTAGGTCCACTGAGGCTACCAGGAGCAACACCTGCTGACCCCAGAAGGTTCACCCAGGCAGGAAGGCAGGGAAACTACTTCCCTCTTTGTGATCCTTCTGCTTCGTGCACATGCTGCTTACCTTCCAGACCCAAACTCACAGAGGGAGATTGTTCTCGACCCGACGCGTGCTCTCACCTGCACACGCACTTGCTGCTGCTCTTGGCAGCCCTGCCGTAGCAGGACGTGGCTGCGGCTTGGAGGCATGTGCTCACAGGGCCCGAGGACCACGGGGGAAGCCAGGAGCAGGAGCCGTGGCCACCCGTGACAGTGATGCACCAGCACCATGAGGTCCGGGCCTCATACCCCCTGCCAGGGCGCAGAAAGCTCGCTGCAATCCCTATTCCGCTAAAAACGAGAGCACAGTGGAGTCATGTTTTTTACTTTTGTCTTTCAAAAGGCGAGCAATAGGTGGGAAGAAAGGAGGAGTGACGTGCAATCCAGGTGTTCCCATCACCTAGTCCAAGCCGGTCTAAGGAAGAGGAAAGAGAGCGGACAAGTGTGCAGAGCACGTGGCCCACGTGGGTGTGTGAGCTCTCCAACACCCTGCAGAGCTCCCAGCGCCACCCGCCAAGGACAACGGGACAGAGACAGGCCTGTGGGGCTGAGGCTGGGAGGTCCCCTCCGGCCACCCGGCCCCCCAGCTCCGAGGCCCCCAGCGGCGGCACGGAAAAGACCAGCAACGCTGCCCACACCCCTGGGCAGGGGGTGCAGTCAGCCAGGAGACAAAGCCCGCAGAGCCCGAGGCCCCGCTGCAGGATGAGGCGCTCGCGGGTGCGGGCACGTCGCAGACCAGCGGGAACTGCTGGGCAGCAGCACTGAAGGCCGGGCCCACGCCCGCGTGCTGGCGCCCCTCCGCCCGGGCACGAGGCTCACGGGAGCTGATGCGGCCCGCACAATGTCTACGGAAACACGAAGTTGCAACATGTCCCGCCTCCTCGGGTACTGTGACTCGGTGGGCCAAGAGCTCGTCCCACCACCCACCGCTCCGTCCACCTTCACTCTCCTGCCACCGCCGAGGACGCTGAACGGCGTGTCTCCCAGGAGGTGACCCCGCGGCTGCCGGGGGAGTGCGTGGCCAGGACAGGGGGTGCCTTGAGGACAGGGCGGCAGCGGGGCACCCGCGGGAAGCAGGGAGAGCAGACTTTCCAGCTGCCCTACGGGTGAGGCAGACTCACCTGGCGGGGCTTCGGCCTGGGTGGTGGGCCGGTGTGCGGAGTCCCAGTGTCCCTTCCTCCCAGAAGGGCCAAGTCCACGTCCGCCCCGACCAGAGATCCCGGGGAGGACGCCGGGCCTGCCGCCCCAGCAACCACTGTCTGGGGGCGCTCCCCTCGTGTCCCCCCAGTGCCACCGCAGGAGGACAAACCTGTCGCATGTGCGCTCTGCTGGGTGCAGCCCCGTGGGCCTCCCCAGAGCTGCTCCAGGCCGCAGGGAGGAGGAAGGCCCACGAACCACCCACTAGGGCCCCCCCTGTCCTTTTGTCCCCCCTCCAAGGCTCCCCCCAGCCCCTGGTCATCTCAGTGCGTCTTCCCTTTGGAGTTGCGGGCTCCCCTCTTCACCCCACCCCCCACCCCCCCCCCGACAATCCCTTCCAGGCCCTCAAAACGGAAAAATCCCCCGAGAAGCTGACTGCAACCTTCCTAGCTTTCCTGCCTCTCCCGGGTGGCCTCACGTCCACACCTCCATGAGAGCGGCCACCACATAGCCAAGTCCTGCCCAGCCTCCCACTCGCACCGGGCCGGGGGGGGGCACTCAGACTCAGGCATCCAGTTTCTCTACCTCCTCCCCCCACTCCCCCATGAGGCCCCTAGGACAGGTGAGAGCCAAGGTCAGCTGGACAGGAGGGGAGGCGCCTGTACCCGCAGAGCCGTCAGCCTTCCTTGCGCACCTTGTCAGGGCGTTTTTGCAGCCTTCCCTTAACTTCTGCAGCATAGCCGCACCATTTCCACACAGGACCCTTAAAACCTTCATAGGGCTCGCTCAGGGAGAAAAGCCACTGCTCCCGGCCTGCAGCGTCCCACTCATCTCTCCCTTGTCACCCACCTGCTTAAATGCCACTCGCTCAGGGAAACCTGCCCTGGCCACCGGGACAGGTGAGTCTCCCTGCCATCCGTTCTCTTTCTTCGGGACGTTCATCACGATTCTGATCAATAAACATTCTGTGCGAGAATTGACCTAAGGTGTCCCTTCTCCCTTCAGGCTTCACAGCGGCAGTGAGCAGTAATCCCTAGTTTGCCTGGTGCCTGTATACCATAGGCACTCAATACATGCTTGCGTGAGACAGAGCCAGGCATGTGTATTCGCTCAAGCATTTATGTTGAAGCAATGTGAAAACTGGCCACATGCAAATTGGGATTTTTATTATATGTCCTTGTTTGTCTTGTACCAGGACCCCCTACGCAGGCATCCAGCAGGCTCCACATAAGGGTTGGTATTTTCTAGAAAGACAGCCCCGCCCCTCCCCAAGGAATGCATTTAGCTCCTCCCCCTGACAGCCTCCATCCCCAGAGTAGAGCCCACCAGAGGCCAAACCTAATCCAATTTAAACCCTGGTCCTCGGAGCCCAGCACCAGCAACCCGCCCCCCCCGAGCTTCAAAGATCCCGTGGGGTCCAGACAGTCAGCAGCGCGGCCCTGGAGCCCATCATGGGCCCCAGAGAGGCCACGGCGAGCCCCTCCTCAGAAGCTGCTTCCTTCTGTCTGCGCCTCCTGGACCCCTCGCACGGGTCATAGATGCTCGTCCTTGAGGCTTGTGCACAAAGGGATGAGCAGGAGCAAACACCCACGAGCCCTCCGGCCACCGGGCCACGCTGCTGTTGGCACTTTGGTTTGACCCCGCCACGCTCTCGTCGTCTGCGGCTCTTCACCGTCTCCTTCTCAGCAGGCTCCTGTGTGGGGGGTGCCTGGGGCTCAGTCCTCGGGCCTCATCCCCTCTCCAGCCACCCCCACCCCCCACACACACTCGAGGCCCCAGCTGTGTGCTGCGACGGCCCGCCTCGGCTCTGCCTCCCGCCCCAGCTGCAGGGACGGACCCCCACGGCCCAGCCGCCCCCCTTGGAGGCCCAGCCCGTCTCACACTCCGCCAACGCCCCTCCAGGCCTCCACGGGGGGACCCAGCCCTGCGCCGGCACCCTGCTCGCCTCACCTGAGTCCCCCACCCCTTCTGCTCTTGTCTTAATTCCCAGTTGCCACGTTCCCTTCACCAGGAGCCTTTGCATTAACCTTGACTTTGTACATACGGCGCTGAGATGTGACTTAGCCCGGTGACGCGGTTTGCTGGCACGGCCTTGAAGTCTGCACCTGAGATGAGGGCCTCCCTGGCCTGAGCCCGGGCTCCGAGCCCTCCCGCCTTGACCACCACCGCGGGGCCCACCGGCAGCCTCGCCACCCACCTCCCGTCCCTAGACTCCCTGAGCCCTTGTGGTCTGGCCAGAAAACCCTCACCTCGGGGGGAGGGGGGCACCGCGAGAAGCTGCCAGGGGGGCGGCCCAGAAGTCGCAATGCAGCCGCAAGGAGGAGACGCCACCCACGGGGTGAAGCGTGACCCGTGGGAAGCCGCGCGGGAGGGAGCCAGGCGCACAAGCTCCCTCTTCCCTCTCACCCACCGACGGCGCCGAGACAGGGTTTCTGCGCACAGCCCATCTGGAGAAGACCACCAGCCAAGCGCCGCCACCTGCTGAGCCACCTGCTGCGTCTCCTGGTCCAGCTCAGCGCGGCCTCCCTTCCCTCCCTGCCCCGCTCCCCTCGCCCCCACTCTCCCGGCCCACGGCTCGCCCCTCCCAAAGGCAGCGCCAGGCCTTCGAGCCCTGCCTCAGACTCTGTTTCCCAAAGAGTCTGGGCTGCGGCGCACGTCTGCTTCTGGATCTGTGTTTTGTTATCTCAAGCTGTTTTGCGGCTTCGAAAGGCATTTTAATACCTAATACAAGTTCTCCGCTCACGCTCTCCCCCACACACACCCCCAGCCAAATCTCCAAGCCTGTTGTCACTCATTTAATCACCCCAATGAACTTTCCCAAAAGTCAAATTCGGGGGGGTTGGGGGGGAAAGTCTACTTCTCAAATCATCTTCACATCTATCTTTTTCCCGAATCCCACACAAATATTTATTAACAGCTGGGATGTTGAAGCACAGTCCTGGGCTCCATGTGACTCCAAGGGAATGGACAAGAGTAGTTAACAACCTTTAAACAGGCCCCGGATCCCCCGTTTGCATGGAGCCAGATCCAGAAGCTCCACAGCCAAGAGGAGCGGCTGTGGGGACCCTTGATGGAAGCTGGAGCCCTGGTCCTCCCCCGGCCCCCAAGCCCCTCCTGCGTGCACCCAGCAGCCTGGAAGAGGAATGACCGCAGGGACAGGGAGCACCAGAGGGAGGGGGAATGTTGGAAGACGCTTCTCGAAGAGCAGATAAGCTTCAAGGAAAGGAGAAAGTAAAAAAATAAAAAAATAATAAAAATAAATTTTAAAAAAAATTTAAATTTAAAAAAAAAAAAGAAAAGGAGAAAGTAAAACATTGTCCCAAGAAGGAAAGACAACATCTGCGGAAGATTCCAAAAAACAACTGGAACTGGACTGCATGGAGGACCCTGAAGCATCCGCGCCCCAGTGGCAGGGGGAGCATACAGCAGGCACTCACAAGTGCGGGGCGACAGCTGGTGCTCAGCCCTGGCTCGCCCCTCCCATGAGTGCTTGCGTGTGTATCCCCCTGCCCCCCCACCGAGAATTTTGCTCTCGGCTTCCCCACGTGGCCTCGAGCAAGCCGAGCCCTCAGCTGGGCCCACACACTTTGTTCAGCGGCCTGTGTGTTCGGGCCAAAGGGCTCCAGGGAAATGGCCCCGCGCCGGGGCCGTGACGTCCCGCCCTTGTTTTTGCAGGGTTTTTAAATCATCTGCAAATGCTCCATTTTCATAAACTTCTCAAAACAAAATTTGCCTTGGAAGTAATACTTCTTCCCGTGGCAGTGGGCCGCCTGCTTTTTAAAAACTCTGCAAATGATGGGATGCCCCGGTGGCTCAGCGGTAGAGCGTCTGCCTTCGACTCAGTTCATGATCCTGGGGTCACGAGATCGAGTCCTGCATCAGGGTCCCTGCATGGAGCCTGCTTCTCCCTCTGCCTGTGTCTCTGCCTCTCTGTGTGTGTGTCTCATGAATAAATAAACAAAATCTAAATAAATAAATAAATAAATAAATAAATAAATAAATAAATAAATAAAATAAATAATAATATAAAATAAAATAAAATAAAATAAAATAAAATAAAATAAAAACTCTAAAAATGAAAATCAGTGCACACGACCGTGACATGTCATCATCTGGGTCCTGGGCACCAGGGTCCCCATGGGTGCCGCCTTCCAGACACGCAGGACTCTTCTCCCCTGCTTGTGGGCAGCAGGCATGTCCTCCCTGCCTCCCTGGCTGTCATCACAGTCCATGCAACATCATGGATGCTTTTGTGAATGAATGAATGAATGAATGAATGAATGAATGAATGAATGAATGAATATGGACAACCGAGCAGACTCTGAGAACCGCTAGAGGGGGCACCGGCCTCTCCATCCAGCCGCAGGGCAAAGTGACGACACAGTAAAATTGCTCAGAAGACAGATGTCACCTTGCGAGGTCGTGGGTAGGCAGGCGAACGGAGGGACACAGGCTCTGGCAACAGGACTTCCAGAACCATCTAGAAGATCCTGATTTGGATGTTTCAGGGAGTTGGGAAGGTTGCAAAGCGTAGGGCTAAGCCCCTGGCTGTGCTTGTAGCCCACACAGCAGTCTCGTGTAAGCGGAGCCACTGGCCACACGGCGTGGGCCCCGAAGGGGTCGGGGGAGGTCGGGGGAGCCCCAGGGGGAGAGTGGACTCCCTGCACGCTGCAGCGGCGGGAGGCAGGCCTCCGAAGACCTTCTTCCGAGCGTCCCCACGCTCTCCCCTAAAAAAAGGCTCAACCGCCAAACAGCGACGGAGCGCTTCCTGTGGGCCTGGCGCCGCAACGGTGAGCAGTGAGAGGAGCTCACGCTCCAACCGAAGGCCAAGCCTGCGGCCCACGAGTCCTTATAGCTCTCGTATGTATGCTGTGACGTGACGCAGCGACCCCAAGACCCACGGAAGCTGTGCCATCAGGAGTCCGAGACCCAGATGATGAAGGGCATTTTGCACACAAAGGGAACAGCAGATGCTAAGGCCCAACGGTAAGGAACCCAGAGGTCGGCGGCTCCCGGGCACCAGGGACAGTGACCTGGGGTAGAGTTCAGGCTGGCCCCGCACCACGGACGGCCTTGGGGGCTATGACGAGAAGCTAGGGGATTTTTTTTAAAGATTTTATTTATTTATTCATGAGAGACACAGAGAAAGAGAGGCAGAGACCCAGGCAGAGGGAGAAGCAGGCTCCCTGCAGGGAGCCCGATGTGGGATTCGAGCCTGGGACCCCGGGGTCACGCCCTGGGCCGAAGGCAGGCGCTATACCGCTGGGCCACCCGGGGGTTAGTTTAACACAATGGGGAACCGTTGGAAGGTTCCGGGCAGGAGCCAGTGAGACGGTGGCCGTCTGCAAGCCACGAGGAGGGCTCACAGCACGACCGCGTCATCTCAGCTTCCAGCCTCCGGAGCCGGCGTAAGCCACTCAGCCCGCGCGATCTGGTTACGGTGGCTCCAGCCCACGGAGACAGGGGTCGTCCCGCCGCGTCGCACTCTGCGCTGCCCTGCCTTCCTCTGAAGCACGGCCCCGGGCACCGGGGGCAGAGGGAAGTCAAACCGTAATAGAGCGTTAAACTCTGCAGAAGGCGACAGCCCTGGCGCACGGCCTGCACCCTGCAGAGGCGACCTCCTCACCCTGCCGGCTCCACGCCAGCTCGCGCGCGTTTCCTTATAATCCCCATCGACGCGGTCACAAAGGCTCCAAAGCTCCCACAAGCATCTTCTCCAAACAGAGAAAAGAGGAAGAAAATAAAACGCTCGGGGATCCCCGAGGAAGCTAGCAGCCATCCCAGGTGCTCCGAACAAGCTCGGGCGGGGAGGCACCAAGACCGTCACGCCTGCAACTTTGCGTCCTCACATGATCCCGCCCGTGTGCAACATGCAGACCGCCGGGCTGTTGTTTGTGTCTCTTGACCCTCACCATCCACCAACAACCCTACCCGTGTGTGCAAAGAGCCTCAAAGGAGAAAGACAACACAACCGTGGAGCAAAGCCAGTGTGCCCCAGCGCAAGGCTCTGAAAGGCGGTCCTACCTCGGGCCGGCCCACAGTTCCGGGGTAACACCCTGGAATTCCCTCGCCGTGCAGAGCTTCCCCATATCCCGCTACTCGGGTCTCGGATAACCTTGTCCCAGCTGGGCACGTGGGGAGGCCGCAAGATGCATAAAGAGGAACAGGTGGCCAGCTGTCCCCGAGGAGCGACACCTCATCTGTCTCCCCCCACCACCCCCGGCCCCGAGTCCTCGCCGGCTCCCGAGAGCAAGAACCTCAGGTGACCCGGCCACTGCCTTGCCTCCGAGGAGGGCAGCTGTGTGAGAGGGGCAGGGGGCAAGATGAAAACATGAGCAAGAAGGGACCCAAAAGAAGAAAGACCCGCCTGGGGAACAAGAGCAAGAAGGCCTCTCGGAGGCGACCGCTCGCATGCTGGCTCTTGAAGACCAAGCTGCGTCTCTGCAGGCAGAGAACTATCCTCTGTCCCTATTCGTGGCCCCGTTTCTTCCCTCACCGCCTGGACGGCTCCTGGGGTGCCCGACGGAGAGCGGCTGCGGCCTTCTGGATACTCGTCTCAGCGCCCATGCTCGGAGGTACCCGGGCCAGGCTCGCTCCACCAGGCACACCCAGAGGGCCCGGGGCGCCCCGTCTACGTGTGAGACTGTGGTCCGTCCCTCTGCTGTCCCGGGAGGAGACACGGCTGAGAGAGAGAGGGAGTGGGGACTGCAGGCTGCCCCCCAGGCCGACCGAGGGAGAGGACAGCGCTGGGCGGCCGGTGGACAGAAGTGGCCGTGGGCGACTCTGGGGTGGAGCGCTCAGGGTCCTAGAGCTCCGTGGTCCGGGAGCCTCTGGGAGGCAGGTGCGGCTGTATTTTCCCCATTTTGCCAGGAGAGAATCGTGGCTCAGAAGGACACCATAAATCCCCCAGAGGTCACACAGCTATCAGGTGTCCGAGTCTGTATTTGACCTCCTGCTCCCCCTGCTTTCAGGCATCCGGTGAGGAGGAGAGGCCAGACGGGCTCCGTAGGCAGAGGCTGACATTCATCCAGCACACGTGCCCTGGGCGTCCCCTCTTTCCCAGGGTGGGCGGGATGGGGGCACAGGCCTATCCCAGTCACACCCCTAAAGTTGGGGTGAGCAGAGGGCGCTGCAGGGGCACAAGGTCCTGGAACAGGAAGACAAGCTGCCCCACAGACCAGGGTCTCCAACAGCGGCACCTGCCACCAATTTCCCAACAGGTGGAAAGGTTATCATGTGGGCCGCGGAGCCTGAGAGCCCAGCTCCAAACCCCAGCTCCGGGCAAGGTGCAGGCCAGCTTCCTCCCCCGGGAAGTGAGGGGCGTGGGGGCCCCCCACCCCTGGGTGATGAGAGCATCGACTTTAGCGAACAGGGCAAACTGGCGAGCGTGGTGGCTGGCACACTGCGCGCTCAGTGTGGGCGCCGCTGGGATCGGAGGGGCCGCTAGGATTCCACGGGGGGCGTGTTAGGAGCTCCACGCACACGTGTGCAGTGATGTCACAGAGTTGCCTCCGCTGGGGAAGCCTAGGCAGTGCACGACGCGCCGGCCAAGGGTGGCGGCCTCGTCCAGGGGCTCGCTCCTCACGCCCGACCACCCTCAACCCGGCCTGGATTTTACGCGCTGGCTGCCCAGGACGGGGAGCGGCCACCAGGGTCGCCAGGCCCGAGGGCATTCCCAGGATGTGGCCTCCCAAAGTGCCAGAACCAGGAAGGTCCTGAGCCAATGGGGACAAGACTGTCCGGGGCCCCAGTAGAGGAACAGCCCAGCCCCCGAACCCCGGGGGCCCGCAGGACGGAGCGGAGGAGACCTCCCGGTGGTGAGGGCCTGTCCACCCTCAGAGCCAAGCGCGCCCTGCAGAGCTGATTTCCAACCTCACGGGATTTCTCAGACTCCCTCAGGACGCCTTTCTTGCTGGAAAGGCGCTCAAATGGGCAAAGGCTCACTTCCCAGAGGGAAACAGGCCACAGCAGCGGGGCGGCAGGCCTGTGCTGCCCACCGGGCTGGATTCCCACCCGCTCTGCTCCGAGTGTTCGGAGGACAGAAGCCACAGCTCCGAGGTCTCCAGGGAGGAAAGGCATGCGAGACCCCCAGGCCCGTCGGGGACACTGTTTGCTCTTGGAAACTCAAGCCCTGGCCATGAACAAAAGCCACTGACCCCATAGCCTGGGTGGGAAGGCTCCGGGATCCAGGTGGCTGTGCTGTCAAGGCCAAGGCCTGGCCTTCACTGGCAGGTGACCCACCTCCCGTCTCCCCAGACCACTCGCCCTCCAGACGGAATGGCTTTTCACGTGGGCCTGGTTTCCTCTATGGCCACGTTTCTGAGAATCAGAAAAGGTTCTCTGAAGAGATGACATTAAGGGCCCAGGAGAAGTCTTCCTCAGGGAGACAGGGGACCCTTCCAGGGTTTGACTCCATTTTCCAGCTGAGGACCCCGAAAGCTTGCATGATACGGGATATGCCCACGGTGGGCACCGAGGTAGGCAACCGAGGCCTGTCGGGGTTGGACGGTTACGCTCCAAAGACCCGCCTCTCCCCACCGAGGGCCGGAGCGGGCCCCCGAAACCAGGGCACCGTCATTCACCCCCCAGACAGGCCGTCGCGTTGCGTAACCCAACTCCGGAAACCCTCAGCAAAAAGAAGCGTCCGTAAGTCGAACAGCGAAAGTCCAGTCCGCCGCACGGCCAGGGGCCTTTCTGGAAAGCCACGAAGTCCATCAGCCAGACCCGAAGGAACATCCAAGCTGCGGCGACAGGAAGCCACGTTCCCACTACTACGGATGTTACCCTCGATGTAGCTCAACGGGGCACCGATCGTCCACCGCACGTCCGACTCCTAGGGCAGCGTTGTTGCAAGGCTGGTTGTTCCCCTGGCCGGACGCTGGGGCGGCTGCCCGCACCCCCTCCTTGCATTTGCCAGTTTTCTATCGATAAGAGAACTCACTAGAACGTCAAGCAAGTCACCATCTTTGGGGACCTGGGACTGTGCCCCGTAGAAAGCCGCGGAGACAAAGTGAACCAGTGGGAAGCACGGCCTTCTCCAAGGGCCCAAGGACGAGAAGCAGCCACGTGCGGGAGCCACCTGGGCGACCTGCAAACTTGACTCTGTCCCTCCACCCTTGGGTCTACGGGTGTCCCGGAGGACAGGGGGCGCCTCGTGGACGTCGCAGAGGCCGGCTTGGCAGAGCCTCCTCAGGGGAGGTCACGGGAGGCATCCCCGGCCTGCAGGCCTCCCTTCCCAAGGAGCCTCAGCAGCGGGGCCCTGCCGCCTCCTCCGCCCGGGCAGGGAGGGGGCCGCGGGCACAGGGCGGGCCGGACCCCAGGAGGCGGCCGCTGTGCGGGGCTGAGGCCTCGTCCCTGCTGAGGGGCCCGGGGTGCCCGGTCACAAGCTGGTCGATCATGGGCACAGAGGAGAACAACACGGTGCAGGGGGCGTGCTTTTCAGGGGTGAGGTCCTAAGGCGTCAGCAAGAGGGGCAGAGGGCAAATGGCAAGGCCCGTGCGCTCCTTCCTCCCGCCCGCAGCCCCGCTCCCCCACCCCGTCCCTCTGCCCACCGTGAGACTCGAGAAGCCGCCAGAAACCTCCAGCCCCGTACCCCGATCATCGGGATAAACCAAGGACATTCACAGAGCGTGAGGACAGAGGCGGGTATAGACAGCGCGGACACGTCCTCCCTCTCCACGCCCTTCATCACCCCCCAAGGCCGGCCCACCCGTGAGAGCAAAACACCACAGGAAACTTCTACAGGAGGAGAAAAGAGGCAAAACACCTAAGGGGGGGCAGCCCGGGTGGCTCAGTGGTTTAGCCCCACCTTCGGCCCAGGGTGTGATCCCGGGGTCCTGGGATCGAGTCCCACATCGGGCTCCCTGCATGGAGCCTGCTTCTCCCTCTGCCTGGATCTCTGCCTCTCTCTGTGTGTCTCATGAATAAATAAATAAAATCTTAAAAAAAAAAAAAAGCCTAAGGGGGCAGGCGGTGCCTGAAAGAGCGATGCCAGGCAGGTGTAAGAAGCACAAGCGGGCCATTGCACGTCTCGGGGCACAGCCACCACGCAGGGCTGGGGGCCCACGGTGCACTACAGAGCGCGGCCTTGCTTACAAGGAGCAGCCCTCGGGGCGCCTGAGGGGCTCAGTCAGTTAAGCCTCTGACTCTGGGTTTCAGCTCAGGTCACGATCTTGGGGTCGTGGGATCGAGCCCCACGTCAGGCTCTGTGCTCGGCCTGGAGTCCTGCCGGAGAGCATCTCCCTCTGCTCCTCCCCCTGCTCACACCGGCTCTCCCTCTCTCTCTCTCTCAAATTTGACAAATCTTTAAAAATGGGGTGGGGGCACATGGGTGGTTCAGCAGTTGAGCATCTGCCTTCAGCCCAGGGCGTGACCCTGGGGACCCGGGATCGAGTCCTGCATCGGGCTCCCTACATGGAGCCTGCTTCTCCCTCTGCCTGTCTCTGCCTCTCTCTCTCTCTCTCTGTGTCTCATGAATAAATAAATAAACATTAAAAAAAAAAAAAAAAAGGGAAGCAGCCCTACTCGACACCTCCATCATGGTCCAGATTTTTTCCAAAAGAAGCTAGAAATTTGGATATTTCTGTGTCATCTTCTGCTATTTACAGGCTGGCATCTAATTTAGGTTTTGTTAAAACAATGCATGACCCCCCAACACCCCCAAAAAGCTACTGGGCCTGAAGAGAGCCTATGGAACATGTGTCTGCCGCCTGCAGGGCTGAGGGACAGCTCTTAGCTGAAGGAGCCCCCGCGGGCCGAGGCCAGGGCCGACTGCGTCCGGGGGTCCGCCCTCGCAGGAGCCGGCCTGCCCAGTCCCCTACTTCTGCTCTGTAGCTGACACCCGGACCTGACCTTGGAGACCTGGAGAGCCCAGGGACAGAGGCCCGGTCCGGCGTGTGCCTGCCCAGGGCCCTTCCACGCGGCCTCCAGCGGCTCGCTGAGAACACGCTTCATGCAGTGACCCAGCCCCGTGCAGTGGCAGCAGGCCGGGGAGGGTGTGGGTCCCCTGGTCCTTGGTCCTGCTGTCACCCCAATCGTAAAAAGCGCTCGAACGAATTAAACTCCTCGAAAAAGTTCTGTCTCCCTGTCAAGTCAGCACCATTTCCGAGGGCCTATGATTGACACGACTCTTAATGTGCATTTTTAAACATGAGACCATTTTGTGTGCAAATATTGCAGGAATATGAATTCCTTGGTCCAGTGATCCCAAGGCTTCCTTCCCTGGTTAGACGCCCAAGGATGAAATTGCCCTTGAATGTTATCCTAGTCCTCTATTATTTTTATCTTGGGGTCCAGAGCATAAATGAAGCGTGTTGGGGAAACCCAATTCTGTAGCCGCTTCCAGAACCTGCCAACGTGCTTGCATCCAGCTGGTCCAGTGTCCTCCGCTGTGGCCCTGCCAGCCTGCCTGGCTACAGGGCAGGTGGGGTGACCCCATGTTGTCCCCAGGGGGACTCCAGGCTCCAACCTTGGCTCTTTTGTCTTTGACACTGGATAGGGACGGCTTCATGCACCTGCCACGTGCTCAGTGCTCAGATTCCCTCACTCAGAAGGACCCTGCCCTGGGCTTAAGGCTCTACTACTGTGTCTTGAAATTCTTTGTTCTAATTTTGTAACAAGTGGCCCTGTTTTTTCATTTGACCCTAGGCCCCACAAACCCTACAGCAGCCCTGCCCTCGAGGGCTCATACCCCAACAGCTACAGCATTGTGGCGCTCAACCTGTGAGAGAACTCTCCACCCAGGAGACACCAGGGGAAAGCTCACTGCCTAAACTTGAAGCCATAGTCACAGTCAAAGAAGCCTCCTCTAAAGCTGTTTACATGTGGCTGCAGGGTGCCCAGCCTGGCCAGGAGGCTGGTGGAAAGCCCAAGAGCCTGCAGGGAGGGAGGGAGGCACTCACATAGAACTATAAGAGCCTAGGATTGGTGTTGCTGGCTTCCTGGAGGCGGGGGCCCAGGGCTCGGCTGACCTCGAGGGGGAATCAGATGGGATTCAGGGTCTGAAGAAGCCGTGAGAATGGAAGGGGAATATGTGGAACACAGGAAGCTGAGGGGTCAGCAGGCTGGAGGGCCTTAAGTGGGAGGGTGGGGTCCTGGGGCCCCTTCCCTGGCCACCCCAGCCACCAGACAGCAACTTTTACACAGCCTCCCAGGGTCACGGCGCCTGCCAGCCCCCAGGCGCCCCCAGTCTCTCATCTCCCTGCACAAAGGCTGCTCTAATTCTCCTTGCAGCCCGGGTGAGAGGCAGTCAGGGAACAATGCTATCTGCGCGTGGTGGCGCCCAAAATACGACTGTCATTTATTTCGTTATATGAAATTAGAGCACGCCTTGTAGCCATAATGAATCATTCCCTTCTTGCCTCGGCCACGGTGTCAGGCAGGAGCTCGGCATCCCCCATTCAGGGCCTTTCACTTCATTGCAGGCTAATAATAACCCACGCGGGTGAGCCACATCTTCCCGACACAATGCAGGACCTGGACGGGCATCGTGGGCAGAAGAGCAGTGCCCATGGGAGAGGGGGGAGCAAGCCAGGTGGGGACCCGGATGGAGCATCATGCTAGGAGAAAGACAATGCCCATGGGGAGGACAGAGACAGTACCAGGATGGGGCCCAGGTGAGAACCTGGGTCGCCCAGGTCGCTGTTTCAGCTGTTCCACCTCATGGGAGCAGAAACTGGGCTCACTGCTCATCTCTCTACCAGGGTTTTTTTCCAATCAGTGCTCAGGTCTAGCTCAGAAACTTCCTTTTAAACGAAACCATATCCTCATCCCCTGCCACCACTGGTACCCTCACCCTCCATTCAAGGGTGAGCTTTCCAGGTACTGACTATTCCTACAGCCTCATCCCACCCTGGCCTAGAGCTGTCAAGAGCTGGCTCCACCTGTCTTATACTGCATCGCAGCGCAGGCTCTGTAGCAGCAGGAGCTCAGTAGATGAGCAAGTGCATCCTGAAGGAGCCAAGTGCTCAGGTGCCTCCCACCAGGGCTATGAGCAGGAGCCCTGTCTCATCCTGGGCAGGGAAGCCAGACCAAGGCCACACCCTACTGAGTCTCCTTCACCAGGACAATGCAAAGCCAGCTCAGGGGAGACTGTCTTTCCAGACCCTATGATTATTGTTGGTCTCTTCCACTAACCGTAACTCCAGGTCTTTAACTGCTGTATCCACAGGAGTAGGCACAAAACCAATTTTGTTGGATGAAAGAAGAAATGAATGAATAAATGAATGAGACCCAAAGGCCATGTGCTAAGCAGCATAGAAGAAACCCCAGGAAAAAGTGATCAGGGAAGGGAGGGTGTTCACTAGTCCCAGAGGAGGTAGAAAAAAAAAAAAAAAAGGCAGACTGACTAAGACCTAAAATCTAAGAAATGACATAGCAGTCAGTTCCTCTGCTTTTCCTTCTGTTTCATATGTGCTAGATGTGGAACTGAGGAAACCAGAAATCTGGAAATGACAACAGTCACAGAAAACAAGCTCCCAGTGAAAGCCTGATCTCTCTAGCCAAAGGACAGGGAGAGGGGAAGCCAAGTAAGGCAGAAAACTTTTAGACAATAACTGCTCTCCTCCAGCCAAACACTACAGGAGGTTAAAAAGTGGTCCTATCCACATCTGCACCAGCAAAGGCCAGAAAGGAAGACTAGGCTTCCACTCTCGGGAGGCCATAACAAGGAACCCCAATATCCCCACTGGGGCAAGGGCTGTCTCTCCAAACTGTCAGTAGAGATCGTGAGGAGCCTAAATTTCACCTCTCACTTGGAAGCAGCAAAACATGCCTCCAATCTCTGAGGGAGTCAGAGTAGGCATAGCTAAAGATCAAGACTTTCACCATCATCCAGCACAAACAAGACCACCCCCATCACCATGTCATGGCGCCTACATGGGGAGCTAGTACTCTTACCCACACCCAAAGTAGTAAGGATCCTACTCCCTCCAGTGTCAACAGAAGCAAGTGGGAAGCCTTGAGGTAAATTATATTTATATCAGATAAAAGAGACTTCAGAGCAAAGAAATTACCAGAGACAGGGAGGGACATTGTATAATAATAAGAGGGTTAATCCATCTAAAAGACATAATCCTAAATCTGTGTGCACCAAATAACACAGCTGCAAAATATCTAAAGCCAAAACTGTTGGCAGCCCACACTCCTCTACCAAAGTGGTGACAAAACCATCCAAAACAAAAGTTTTAAGTAAGATTCAGAGGCTCAAAACACAAATTCCCAGGTATCATTTTAAAAAATCATCAGCATACACAGAAAACAAAGGTCTCAAAGTGAATAAAAAAGACAATCAGATGCCAACACCAATACTAGAGAAGTGTTATAATTATTTGACAAAGATTTTAAAGCATTTGTCGTTTAAAAAATGCTCCAGTGAGCAATTGCAAACACACTTTGAAATGAATGGGGGAAAAAAGAATCTCAACAAAGAAAAAAAAGGCATAAAGAAGAACCAAATGGAAATTTTGGAACTGAAAATCATAATAACCAAAGTAAGAAGCTAAGTTAGTGAGCCAAAGAGGAGAATGGAGGGGAAAGAGGAAAGAATCAGTGAACTGGAAGAGAGAACAATTGACATCAACCAGTCTGAACAACAGAGAGAAAAAATATACTCAAAAAAATAATAGAGCCTCAGAGACCTGTGAGATTATAACAAAAGGCCTAACAACATTCATTTCATCAGAGCCCTGGAAGGAGAGAAGAAAGAGGATGGTACTAGATAGTGCTCACAGGAAGAAATTTGATATAAGATTTGACAAAAGACATAAACCTACAGAGTCAAAGAGCTAAGTTTACCCAAACAGTATATATACAAAAACAAACAAACCAAAAAAACCACCATAATCAAACTTCTTAAAACTAAAGATAAAACAAAATCTTAAAAACAACTAGAAAAAAAAAAACCTCATCTTAATATAGGGGTATAAGAATAATAGAATAATAGTAATTTCCCATCAGAAACCACAGAGGTCAGTAGAAGAGGCACAATGTTCTTCAAGTACTGAAAAGAAAATAACTGCCTACCCAGAATTCTATACCCAGCAAAAATACCCACCAGTAATTAAGGAGAAATTAAGACATTCTCCAGTGAGGGAAAACTTAGAATTTGTCCAGGGCAAACCAACCCTAAAAGAATAGCTAAGGTAAGTTCTTAGCTATAAGATACCCTAAAAGAAAGGATACCCTAAAAAAAATGTGTAACATCAAGAAGGAAGAGAGAATTCAATAAGCAAAAATCTAGGTAAAATAAATAGGCCTCCCTTCTCTTGAGTTTTCCAAATCATGTTTGATGGTTGAAGCAAAAATTATAACACTGTTTGATGTGATTCTAAATGTACATAGAGAAAATATTTGGGGGAAATGGTGTTATAACTGGGGAAGATAATGTTACTTAGAGGGAGATCATGTTTCTATGCTTCATTCAAACTAGTGAAGTAATGACACCAGTAGATATCTGGGGTTTTTTTTAGTGTATCTCTTAGTATGGCTTTTTCAGTGGCTGTTCTAGGTATTACATTCTTTATACATAACCATAACTCACTCAACATGAAAAAGATAATGTGAATAGCCCTATAATGATTAAGAAATTTGAATTTGTAATTTTTGAACTCCCAATAAGGAAATCTCTAGACCCAGATGGTGTCACTGGTGAATCCTATCAAATGTTTAAAGAAGAATTAACACCATTCCACATAATCTCTCCCAGAAAATAAATAGAAGAACACTTCCCAATTCATATTATGACACTTGTATTATCCTGATATGAAAACCAGACAAAGACTGTGGAAGCCAGGAAGGGAGGAGTGGAGGGAACCAGGGAAGGAAGGAAAGAGAGAGGGTGAGAGAGACTGAGGGAGGGAGAGATGGGGAAAAGGAGGAAGGGAGAGAAGAGAAAAGGAAACTACATGAATATAGATTAAAAAAACTTCACAAATATTGACAAATAGGATTCAGTAATATATAAAAAAATACTACACACAATTAACAAATGGCATGTGTTCCTCCAATGCAAGTCTGGTTCAATATCAGAAAATCAACCAATGCAATCCACCATAGTAACAGACTAAAATATAAAAACCATATGATGATATTAATTGATGCAGAAATATTCGATAAAGTGCCTCTACAAACAACTTACAGCTAACATTGCACCTAATGGTGAAAGACTAAATGATTTTCCCCTGAGTTTAGGCAAGGTGTCACCATCAACACATTTATTCAACATGTTGCTGGAAGTTTTAGCTGGTATGATACTTTTTTAAAGGAAATAAAAGACACACAAGTGAGAAGAGAAGAAATGAAATTGTTGCCATTTGCCCATGCCATGATTATCTATTTAGAAATCTATTTTTAAAACTTCCTAGGACTAAAAGCAAGTTCAGTAAGTTTTCAGGATACCAGGTAAACATGCAAAAATCAATTGTATCTCAATATACTACCAGTGAACACATCAACACCAAGGTTTAAAATAGAGTGCATTTTTAAAAATATTTTTATTTACTTATTTATAAGAGACACATAGAGAGAGGCAGAGACACAGGCAGAGGAGGTAGCAGGCTCCCTGTGGGGAGCCCGATGTGGGACTTGATCCCAGGACCCTGGGATCATGCACCCTGAGCTGTAGGCTGATGTTCAACCACTGAGTCACCCAGGTGTCCCTATCTTTGATTTCTTTAATCATCGTGTGTAGCTGTCTGTATATGTCTTGCACATGTTTTGTAGGGTTTATACCTTAGTATTTTTTTTTCTGAACAATTATAAGTGTACTCTATTTTGGGACACCTGGATGGCTCAGCAGTTGAGCATCTGCCTTTGGCTCAGGGCGTGGTCCCGGGACCCCGGGATCAAGTCCTGCATCAGGCTCCTGGTAGGGAGCCTGCTTCTCCCTCTGCCTGTATCTCTGCCTCTCTCTCTGTGTCTCTCATGAATAAATAAATAAAATCTTTTTTTAAAAAAAGATCTAAATAAACAAGGACACATACTATGTTCATGGATAAGAAGACTCAATGTGCTAAGGATTACTTCTCCTCAAAATGACATACAGGTTTAGTGCAATTTCTATCAAAATCCCAGGAATGAATATAAGATGTATATATTACACTGAGTGAAAAAACCAGTCCCCAAAGATATAATTCCATTTATATAACATTCTTGAAATGACACAAGTATAGAAACAGATTAGTGGTTGCTAGGAATTAAAGAGTGGTTGGGAAGCAGAAGGAAATAAAACAAGGATGACATGCGGTGTTCTTATGGGGATGGAACTGCTTTGTATGTCGCCTACATCAATGTCAATATCCTGATTGTGATAGAGCACCATAGTTTTACAGAACAGTATGATTAGGGAAACTCGGCAAAGAGTTCATGGGATCGCTCTGTATGATTTCTTATAACTGCATGTGAATTTATAGTTATCTCAAAATAAAAGGTTTCATTTTTTTAAATACCTAAAAATAAAGATGACCAAATAGTTGATGATAGGTACTTCTCCTTATAAAAGTATTCCAGCTAATGAATTAAGAAGATGTGAGAGAAAACAGAACATAACCATTTTTGCAGGCTTAAAATGTTGGAAGATGTCAGCTTCTGGGGTCATTGGCCCCTCTGGTCGGAGAGTGTGCACCCCTTCTCAGAAAAATGAAATCTAATAAAATATATATGTTATAAACTATTGAAATACAGTCATCAAAATGTTTTATTAAAAGAAAGCAAACCTGTGGCATAATAATATGTGTGCATCTTCATTTATGTATCAAATAATAAGGTCTAGTGGCAGGTCCAATCATTTCAAAGTGGAAATGAGCATAAGTTGTATTTTGAGACACAGATATCTGCAATAGATATAATTCTATAATTTCTACTGGGGAGGAAGTCACAGGATATACAAGAGACATAGGAACACGTTAAGTGACATGAAAACAGAGCAACCAGCAAAATCAAGTCCAGGGGGAACAGTATGGATCATCCAGTTCCTTGAATAAATTCCAAAGGGAAGAGAGAGAAAGTGTGAGAAAAGGTGAGGCATGCCGCCCAATCGCAATGGATGGACCTTATCTGATTCAAACAAAGAAATTGTTTCAAAGAAGAAGTCAGGTTCTGAGACAAGCAGAGGAAACTGACCATCGACTGGATATTTGACAATATGGAGGAATTCGGGTAATAAAGTGAGATAAAGGTGTCACACTTTAGGCTTTTTTGAGAAGTCCTTATCTTTTAGAGATGCATTCTGAAGTAGTGATGGGTGAAATAACATGGTATCTGGGATTTGCTTCAATAAACCAGGGCACAGGAAGGAGCCCGGGAGTTGGATCTGGGCAACAGGTACCCGGGGTTCTGTTTCTCTGAACTCATGTTCCTTTTGCACATTTGCTACGTTTTCTATCGTGAAAAGTCAAAATTAAAGCTGCAACGGATGTCATCGTACATGACTCTTTGTTTTCATCTAGGATTATTCCCTGCAATTTCTAAAAGTGGAATTTAGGAGTTGAGGGGTGTGCACGCTGTAAGGTTTCTGCTGGAGTGAAGTAGAGGGACAGGAAGAAACCAGGACCGCTCCTGGTGGGGGACGGGAACATTTTCAGAGGTAGAGCTCGCCCTCTTCCACGCTGCCTCTCCTCCTCCTGGCCCGGATGAGCCCTTCCTCTAGGAAAGAATCCAAATGTTAGCAAGCACTCAAACTCTGCTTCTCATAGTTCAAACTTGCCTGGCTCTTGCACCCAACTGTAACTGTAAGATTGTTTCTTCACCTAATCTCGGTGGGCGGGTATAGGTGCTCGGTCTCTTTCTTTTATGCAAGATGCTGTAGCAACACGCTTGTGGTATATTACTGTGTCCTCAAGATAAATTCTTAGAGGAGCCTCCCTCAGTCACAAGGAGAGGGATTTTGCCCTCCTGGAATCAGTCCCCTTTACTCCCACCTGCAGCCAGCAGTACTCTGGTTCCTTGCCTCTGGCTAGATACCCTCAAATCTGCAAACAAACACTGAAGGATTTACGGGGTTAATATTAGGCCACTCCCTATGAACAGCCACATCTTTTATTACTGGGAGGTTGAACATTCTAATGTGGTAAACTCAGATGCACAGGAGAAAGTTTAGTTCCTTGGGCTCCCTAGGAATATAAGGTCTAGCGTTTTACCTTAGGAGAATGAGTTTTCAGTTGCCAAGCCCTTCACTGCCCAAGCTCGCATCATCCAAGAGCCATGATTCCCAGTGTGGCGCCCCAGACTCCTGCAGGGGAACCACCTGGAGTGAAGGTCCCAGGGACACCCTCTAGAAGCAGCCTCTGGGAGTGAAGACTGGGCATCACTGTGAAACCCTTATGATGACCCAGACCTAGAAACAACTGTCCCAGCCCCTCTCCCTTAAAAACTGGGCTGGGGTACAGCTGGAGCTCTTGCCCAAGAGGCAACCATAAGTACCAAGCTCCTGAATGAGCCACCACTGAATCGAGGATAAAAGGAAGGAAGTGCTTAATTAACTGACCAATAAATTCATTAATGAACAAATGAGTCAATTCATTAACAAATGAGGAAATAAGGGGCGCCTGGGTGGCTCAGTCAGTTGAGAGTCCAACTCTTGGTTTTGGCTCAGGTCATGATCTTGGGGTCATAGGATCAAGCCCCGAACTGGGCTCCACGCTCAGCAAGGAGTCTGCTGGAGATTCTCTCTCTCTCCCTCTGCCCCTCCCCCTGTTCTCTCTCTCTCTCTCTCTCAATAAATAAATCGTTCTTTAAAACAATGGAATGAGTAAGTGGATTGCTTAATAAATAAATAGCTAAGAGGGGCGCCTGGGTGGTTCAGTCAGTTAAGCATCTGCCTTTGGCTCAAGTCATGATTCTGGTATCCTGGGATCGAGCCCCACATTGGCCTCCTTGCTCAGTGGAGAGCCTGCTTCTCCCTCTGCTGCTCCCCCTGCTTGTGTGCTCCCTCGCACTCTCTCTCTGTCAAATAAATAAATAAAATCTTTAAAATAAATAAATACATAGCTAAGACAACTAGAATGAATAATACTGAAATGTGTACGGAAAGCCAAAAGACCCCAAATATCCAAAGCAGGCTTGAGAAAGAACAAAGCTGGGGGTATCACGAGTCCAGATTTCAAGATATATCACAAAGCTGTGGTCATCAAAAGAGTATGGTGCTGGCACAGAAACAGACACGGGGGTCAACAAAACAAGGTAGAGAGCCCAGAAGTCAACCCATGCTTTTATGGTCAATTAATCTACACGAAAGGAAGCAAGAATATCCAAGGGGGGAAAGACAGTCTCTTCAACAAATGATGTTGGGAAAAATGGACGGCCACATGCGAAAGAATGAAATTGGACCACTTTCTTACACCCCACACAAAAATAAACCCAAAATAGATTAAAGACCTAATTGCGAGACCTGAAAAAAAAAATTCCTAAAAGAGAACGTAAGCAGTAATTTTTCTGACATGGATCCTAGAAATATTTTCCTAGATATGTCTCCTCAGACAAGAGAAACAAAAGCAAAATTAAGTGGCTGGGAGTACACCAAAATAAAAATGCTTTTGCATAGTGAAGGAAGCTATCAAGGAAACAAAAACAACAACCTACTGAAGGAGAGAATATATTTGCAAATGATATATCTGATAAGGAGCTAATATCCAAAAAATATAAAGAATTTATATTATTTATGCAACTCAACACTAAACATACTCACATGCACACACACACACACACACACACACACACACACACACATTTAAAAATGGGCAGAGGACCTGAATAGACATTTTCCAAAGAAGCCATACAAACGGCAAACAGCCGTGTGAAAAGATGCTCAACATCACTAATCATCACGGAAATGCAAACCAAAACCACGATAGGATCTCTCCTTACACCTGTCAGAATGGCTAAAATCAAAAAGACACGAAATAACAAGTGTTGGCAAGGATGTGGGGGGGGGTGAAGGGTCTCTCGTGCGCCATTGGTGGGAAGGCAGTTTGTGCAGTCACCGTGGAAGACCGAACGGAGGTGCCTCAAAAAATTAAAAATAGAAACTCCATAAGATCTGATCATTCCACTACTGGGCGTCTCCCCAAAGAAAATGAAAACCCTAGTTTGAAAAGATATGCTCACCCCTACGTTTACTGCAGCTTTATTTGCAAAAGCCACGATATGGAAGCAGCAGCCCAAGTGTCCATCAGTAGATGAGTGGATAAGGAAGACGGCGTGTGTGTGTGTGTGTGTGTGTGTGTGTGTGTGAAGGAATATTACTCAGCCATAAAAAAAGCAAAACTTTGCCATTCGCACCGACGTGAATGGACCTAGGGGACATAATGCCAAGTGAAACAAGAGAACGACAAACACTGTATGATTTAATGCTTATGTGGAATTTAAGAAACAAATGAACAAACACACACACAAAAAAAAAAAAAAACCACAAAAAAAAAAAACCCAGGCTGTTAAATACAGAGAACAAATGGACGGTTGCCAGGGGTGTGGAACAGAGAAAGGGGATCAAGAGCACACTTAGGGTGGCGAGCGCCGCGTATTGCACAGAGCTATTGAGTCGCTGTACTGTACGCCTGAAACTGACAGAACAGTTTGTGAAGTTCACTCCCATAAAAAATAATTTTTAAAAGTCCAAGAATAGATAAATAAATACGTGCCTAGGAGAAGGAAAGGAGCGTTCGTCCCAAGCGGGGAGTCTGAGGACAGGGCAGGTGCGGAAGCCCACCGGGTTGCCCACCTCCCCGCTGCTGGAGGAGGGGATGGGTCTCGTACTCAGCCCGGTGGCCCGGACACTGCTGGCTGGGGCGCCCCAGGGACCGGAGAGCTCAACAGCACCCACGATGCTTGCAGGCCCAAAATAACTGTGTTTTATGTTCTCTACGCATTTTTCGAAGACTGTTTATACGAGTCCCCTGCTACAAATCAAATAATTGTGGGGGCTGGGAGCATTCGCAACATCTGAAATAAGGTAACACACGCTGCCCGGTAACTGAGCACCCACGTTCTGAGTTAGCAGTGATGATTTCCCAAATTCCCATCAGTAAACAGAAATCTGGGTAGCTGAGGACCAAAAAAGCTCCTTTCTCCCTTCCGGCCTCCGCTTGCCTCGTCCTTCCACCTTTTCCTGTTGGTCTTCCTAAGAAGGGTTAGGGTCCTGAGCCGCACTGCAGCCCCCACGGCCCCGGGCGGCCAATCCTTGCCCGGCGGTCGCAGGAGCAGGTGCATGCCCAGCTCTCCGAGCAGCTGCCCCAGGACCGTGGTTCGGACGTCTGTGCCGTCCAGCTCGGAAGCCGTGCTCTCACCTGGGCCTCGGCCTCAGTGCCACGGGCAGCCGGGGGTGGGCAGCGGGGGACAAGACTCCAGACTCCGGAGTCAGCGCCCAGTTACTGGAGAGCGTGCATGTCCCCGAGTGGAGTATGAGCCACAGGCCACAGGCCACAGGCCGGCAGGGAACACGTACCTGCTCAAGACTGGCGCTTCCTCTTCCCAGCAGCCCCTGGCTACAGACCCTCCTCTCCATAAAAAACCCAGGAATTGCTCATTTGCAGGACTCATTTCTTTAAAAAAACAATGTTCATAGAAATTAGGGACCCTCAAAACTCATGCGAGTTTTCTCAAGGGGTTTCTTTAGCTCCTCTGCCCTGACTGCCTTCTAGAATTCTCTTCCCATCTGACCAAAGCAGCGAGGGCCTCTGAACCCTGGCGGAGCAAGAATTGCTCATTTCTATTTTAATAGTCTGAATACCACCACCCCTGGGGTGCATCATTTTCTAGTTCTATAGCAAAGAGATGGCTCTGGCTACACCCTCCCCTGTCCCCACCGGGGGGGACGCCAGCCCAGGGGGCAAAGCCGAGGACCTGGCCCTCCGCCCCCAGGCTGCTCAGTGTCATCCAGGTGAGTCGCACCTGTGCCTTTCCCGCCAGCCGGGCCTGCTCCCTCACGTCTAGGGGACCCGTCCGGGCACCCTGCTCTTCACCACTGTGACTTCAACTTCTCGTCATAAAACGAAATGATTCTGCTGTTTATGCTGTTAGCTACATTTATCTTTAAGAGCAAGATGTTGAGTTTAGTTTTAATGATGAAAAAAGCCTTTCAAAGGATAACTCATTGGAACTCATTATGTACTATAAAGGCCACTATTTAAAGATTCAGTAATTCCAGTGATGATCTTTTTAAAGCAGATTTATAGCAGAAAATAGTTAGATTCTTTGACTTCGGTTATAATTTTCCATTTTGTAATTTAATACTCCTTTAGTTTATATTTGCACATTAAAAATATAGCATCTAAAAGTCCATCATTAAATACTTTTAATAAGTGCAATAAATAAGTTTTACAGTGTGCATAAATCTAAAAACAAAACCCAACATAAATTGTTAATCTTACACTTTTTCTCATTAATTGCAATACATAAACATATGTTTTATACAAAGATATTTGCTACAAAATAAGTATAATAAATACAGTTTACCACATGTATTAATCTTAATAGTTACAAGCTGTTAATCTTATATATTAGGTAATAATTTGCAATAAATAATTGTTTATTATCTTGATGTTTGCTTGTCTTGGGTTTTAGCAATATGCAATAAAGAAATGCAATTTTGAATAATTTGATTGTAAGACTGCTGGGGAAATACTGTATGTTATAATTAGCTGAGAGAGGTTTCTGTTCACAAGAAGAACCACAGAGACGGGGAGAAATCGCCAACCCATACGTTAGCGAGTCCGTAAATAATTTCAAAAGTTGAGTTCGGTTTCAAATAAAACACATTTTTAAACTTAAAGGCAAAAGCAATTAGTGCGACACGTCCCGTCCTTGAGTGCCTTCATCCTCACACAGTCAAAGGAGACAAAGAGAGCGGGAAGGCCGTGGAACCTGCCCAGGTCTTGGGATGGGAATGGCTGCCCACGAGGTGGGAGGAGTGGACAGCCTGCCCCACCGGCCGGGGCCTCCCCTCGGCCCGCAACCGCACCCTCCGCAACCCACAGCAGGAGCGTGGGCGCACACACAGCACCCTCCGCACCCGACCCCCGGCCGACACCCGCTCCCATTCCACCGGAGCCCCGCGTGCTATTTTTCAGGGAGGGGTTGTCACCTTTACTGAACTTAATAAAAACTGTTAATCTTATATGTAAAGGTAATAATTTGTCATAAATAATTGTTCATTATCTGGGTATTTGCTTGTCTTGGAGTTTAGCAATATGCAATAAAGCAGTGCAATTTTGAGTAATTTGATTGTAAGACTGCTGGGGAAATGCGGTGGATTGTAATGAGCTGAGGAAGGGTCCTGTGGGCGAGAGACACTGAGATGGAACCAGACCACCGGCTTCGGGCCAATGTCAAGCCGGCGACCTCGCTGCTGACGACACTGGGTCTTCAAATATTCACTCCAAGACAGAAAGCTCACCAGCTCCCTGTCCTCAGGAACCCCGCCCTGGCTGAATTAGGACTTGGTCCCTGAGTGATGCTGAGGTGGTCCCCAGGGTCCTACGGTGGGCGTGGGAAATGCAGGTGTGGAGGCCGGGGGGGGCGGTTCCTGGCCGAGGCACCACGAGGCCCCTAGGCCGGCCGCTGGCGTCAGAGAGCGAGCACCCTGTGCGCTTTGTCTTTGTGAGATCCCAAGGGCACAGTCACTTTAGGAAAACCTGCCCCAGCCAAGGAAAGAAAGGAAGGAGCGAGGGGGCAAGAAAGAGGGGAAGGCGGGGGGAGGAAGAGAGGGTGGGAGAAGGAAGGAGGGAAAGGAGAGAGGGAGGGAGGGAGAGAGAGAAGAGAAAGAGAAAGAGAAAGAGAAAAGAAAAGGAAAGGAAAGAAAGACAAAGAGAAAGAAAAAGAAAAAGAAAAAGAAAAAGAAAAAGAAAGAAAGAAAGAGAAGAAAGAAAGAAAGAAAGAAAGAAAGAAAGAAAGAAAGAAAGAAAGAAAGAAAGAAAGAAAGAAGAGGAAAGGAAAAGAAAAGAAAAGAAAAGAAAAGAAAAGAAAAGAAAAGAAAAGAAAAGAAAAGAAAAAAAGAAAAGAAAAGAAAGAAAAGAAAAAAGGAAAGCCAAGAAGGAACCAGGACAGCCGCGGGGATCCGTGATCCCCCGACCACTCCTCCCACCGCACCTGCTCCCACCGCACCTGCTCCGGCCCCACACGCTGCCGAGCGTCAAGTGATAGAAAGGTGCCTGCACGGAGGCGCCCTGGCCGTGTGCTCCCGCGGCTTTAGCATCTCCCACTTCCCCGCTTCCGGCGCTGGGGGCCGCTCACACAGCCAGCCCCCCCCCCCCCCGTCTCACATGCAGCTCTGCAGCCTCCCCTGCCATGGAAGCCTCTGGCACCTCCCTGCCCCGCGCACACCCTGGGAGGGCGCCCTTCACGGGGGCAACGGAACAGCTCAGCACATGGCCACTCCCACCGAGGGGCCGGCTTCAGGCAGAGCTGGTTCCAGGTTCCCAGGAGCAGGTTCCATGAGCCCAAGGTCCCAGGGGTCTGAAGACACCAAGGGCCCAGGGGTCACAGTGAGCAGCTCCCCTCCCAACACCCTGCTCCCTGCCAGGCTGGACAGGGACGGAAGCCATCACACACGCGTGTGCACACACACACACACGCACACACACACACGCCCCGAGGCAGGCATCTCCATCAAAGCCCTCTGCCCAGGCTCACCAACCCCCCAACCCTGAATGTGAGACAATAGGACACTAGGTCTCAGGACGCTGCTAGGCCCCAGGAGGAGGCACCAGCCGGAGCCCCCCGGCGCCCCCCTCCCAAACCCTGATATTGAGGAGGCCTCCCGGAGTTCACCAGGGGCCAGCAGAGCCCCGCCCCAACTCATCCAGGGGAAGAAATTTTAGGACATCGCCAGATTCTCCGGGAACCCTGGCTAATCCAGGCTTGGGGTGAGGGGTCCAGCGGGAAAGGGGGACTGCTCTCATGCGAGAGCCCCAAAGTGGGGGGGACCGCACGCTCTTGTCAGGCTCAAGGCGAAGGGGACGACGGCTGCAGAAAGTCTGCAACTGCCACAAAAAAAAAAAAAAAAAAAAAAAAGCAGCGGCAGGAATGAGGAACACTGTAGAGCCACGCGGGCAGACGGCAGCGCGCCCTGGGCCCGGCCCGGAGATGCGAACAGCAAGCAGGGTCCCTGGGCGGCGAGGGGCAACTGCGGAAATCTCGCAGCCAGATGAAGCTCATAAATTTCCCCTATGAACAATTGTTTTCATTTCCCTCCCATGCCACTAGATATTATAAGTGGAAAGCAAAACACAAGTAAATATGTTCATTCCACTCTCGTGATCAGTGATAAACGGGAGACTGCAGAGGCTGGCAAAGGTCAGCGGGCCGCGGGCGGCGGGTCTGCGAGCGGACACTGCCACCCTCCGGCCGCGCGCGGGACTGCACCGCCCGGCACCGCCCGGCCCGCAGGCCCACCTCCCGCCGGGCCCAGGTCCAGGGCATCCCCACACTCAACCTGCGGGAAGGCCAGAAACTGCAGGAGGAAGCCTCAAATTTCAAAGCACCATCCCCCATCACCCCCCTTGCTGAGTGTAACCACTCCTACCTACAATCGAACGCATCTTTCCGGGCTCATCCTCTGAGCTGCATCTTTCCGGGCTCATCCTCTGCGCTCTCTACCAGGCGTACAGAGCTATGCCTGCCAAAAAAAGGAAAAAAAAAAAAAAAAAAAAGATAAAACTGTCCGTGCAACACGTTCACTCGCGATTTTCCACGCGGCGTTCAAGCTGAGCTGATTTCCAGGAGTATCTTTTTAAGGGCTGCCTAATAGTTCAGCTTGTGGCTGTCTCGGAAGTTATTTATCCACCACCCTCTTGCCCCCACCCCCCAACCCCCTGTAACTGTTCATTTTAAGTGTTTCTAACGTTTGGACCGTTCCAGGTTCAACGTTGTAGCTGAAATCTTTTACGCACAAACTCGTGTTCACGTTGTTTAGGCCACTAGAGGTGGAATTACTAAGAAAACAGTTTTAAGGCTCTTGATGACATTACTCTTTTCTAGGCGTGTAATGCCCATATGAAGAATATTACAGGAAATGACGGGTGGACATAAAACAGTTCAAACGAATAACGGAAGCAGATGCACTGGTTCTCGGGCAGGAAGGCTCTGCACCGTCAACATGTCAGTCTTCTCCCATCTAATCTTTCAACCAAATGCAACTCCAAAAAAAAAAAAAAATTCCTTCAAAGCTTTGTTCATGTTTTGTTAGACTGAATGCAAATTCTACTTGAAAGTATATATATGTTTTTTATTTTTTATTTTATTTTTTTTAATAATAAATTTATTTTTTATTAGATAAATATGTTTTTTCAAAAAATAGCCAAGGAATATTTTCATTGAAAAAGGAAAAGAGAGGAAAATGCGATTTGTTCAACCAGATATTAAAACATATTGCAGGGCAGCCCGGCTGGCTCAGCGGTTTAGCACCGCCTTCGGCCCAGGGCGTGATCCTGGAGACCTGGGATCGAGTCCCGCATCGGGCTCCCTGCATGGAGCCTGCTTCTCCCTCTGCCTGTGTCTCTGCCTCTCTCTCTCTGTCTCTCATGAATAAATAAATAAATAAATAAATAAATAAATAAATAAACTATATATACATATTTTTTTTTTTTTTAAATGAGTGGTTAAGCATGCAACTCTTGATCTCAGTCCAGGTCTTGATCTCAGGGTTCAAGCCCCATGCTGGGCTCCATACTGGGTGTGGAGCCTACATTAAAAAAAAAAAAAAAAGTGAAGCACAAAATAAAGAGTGCAGAAAGACCCAAATACGCATACATACCTATTTTTAACGCAAAGGCATTTCATAACAATGAGGGAAGGATGGCTAACCGATACTAATACAAGTACAATCTGCCACTCATCTGGAATATAAAATTAGTGCCCTGCTTGATGCCACATATTAAAGCAAATCTTACAGGAATTAAAGATTTGTCATTTTAAGTGAAATTTAAAAAGTAGCACCTACGTAAATTGTAATGGGGAAGCTTTTCCTAAATCCAATTCCAAGGGCAGGATCTAGAGAGGGGAAAAAGATAGCTAAATTTGAATTGTACAAATTTAAAATATCCACACGCGAAAAATACGATTTTGCAACTGAGAGGTAAACCAAAACCAGGGGGAGAATTTAATACATATAATAGGAGGTTAATTCCCCTACTGTAAAAAAGCTTTCTAGCAAACGAATAACGAAAATCTATCTTAACAGGAAAAACTGTTACTGAGGACCTGACCAGCAATTCACAAGAGAATAGAATATTTTTTTAAAGATTTATTTTTATTTATTTATGATAGACACAGAGAGAGAGAGAGAGAGAGGCAGAGACACAGGCAGAGGGAGAAGCAGGCTCCACGCAGGGAGCCCGACACGGGACTCGATCCCAGGACTCCAGGATCGCGCCGCTGAGCCACCCAGGGATCCCCAATTCACAAAAGAATAAATACAAATAACAAATAAGCCTATAAAAGATGCCCGACCTTATTAGTCATCAAAGACATGCAAATTTAAACAAAAATGAGATCATTTGGGTGCCTGTATTGGTAAAGATAGAAACGATGATAATAGAGAGTGTTGTCAAGGGTGATGAAATGAACCCCTTTGACACCCCCGGTGACAGGGTAAGTTGGGTAACCTTTATGCGGGGTAATTTGGTAATAGTATCAAAATCCTTAAAAATGCATGACCCAAAGATTCTAGTTCCAAAGGAATCACTCACGGATGTGTATAAAGATTTAGCTCAGGTTGTTCATTGCTTTTGGAAACAAATCCTATGTCCAACAATAGAAAAGTGAACGGAGTAGATGTGCATGTATATCCATAAAAATTCTCCATCCAACAGAGTCCTCAAGAGTAATGCTACAGAAACGTACTTATTAACATTTAAGGATTTATCATAATACACTGTTAAGTAGTAAAAAAGGCAAATTACAAACAACGTAACTGTGTTTTCCGCCTGCACAGGAAAAAAAAGCGCAAGGGTACACCTCCAAATAATAATAGCGTGCGAGGTTATAAGTAATCCTTAATATTCTTTTTGCTGATTGGTATTTTCCAACTTTCTACATTTAATGATTTCTTATCAATTGTTAATGAGAAAATTCGTTTTTAGTGGTTTCCTAGAAATGTGCTGATTATCATTCCCGCCAGCAGCGCATGATGTGTTTGTGGGTATATTCGTGGAATATGCTCGGAACACATACTCAGGCGAGGGCACATTCTAGAAGCTAAGCCACACGCATAAACGCCCATGGAGCTCTAGGTTGGAGAGACGGAGAACAGGGCGAGGAAGCAGGGCTGGGATGACACACGGGCCCGGTCCTTCTCCCCAGCGGAGAAGGAGAGCCGGGGGAGGGATGCGGGGAGGGCCGCTCTGAGGAGATGAGCAAAGGAGAGAAACCTGAGTGGGCTGAGGGACGCTGAGCTCGGGGCATGAGTGGAAGCAGCCGGAGAACCTTCTGGGCCATGGTAGACAGTTTGGATTTTCCCCTGGGTATAATTGTGACGGGACCAGTGGAGGATTTTGTGCAGAAGGATACGATCCGATTTCGTTTCCCCAGACCCCGCGACTCTGGGTAGGGTCCGGAGGTCGCTGCAGATGCTGGGCCTGAACTGGGGTGGCCTTGGAGTGGCCTCGCTCCTGAGAAGCTGGCAGGATAGGCCATTACACTTGCTAATTGTGTAAGCAACCATGAGAGCACCTTGGGGTTGGATTTTGTGTTTCTCCTTGGGGCCCCTAGACAACAAGGACGCTCAGGTAGTTGGTCCCTCCGTAGATCTGGACATTTCTGAAGAGAACCAGGCCAAGGGGGTTGACCAAAGCTACATCATCCACCACCCCTCCCCAGGCCAGAAATCATCCTATAAATGGGCCTTGGGCTCCACCTAAATGTTGACCAAGAAAGGAGGACATGAATTGTTGACCCATTGAATCATCTACCCCCTACTTTGTGTCCATCGCCCACCACACGGGCCAGCATAGAAATCACACTTTCCCTGAAATACGAATCAAAAGTTTTCCTGCATCCAATGCCTCATGTGATGGAAGGAGGAATATATGTGCTCTTATGCCTCTTTTCGGGGTTCGGAGATCCCTAATGGATTGCCGTGACTTCTTTCCTCCTGAGCTCCGGTGTGAGCCCACTGTATTCGTATGAGGGAGGGGATTCTGTGGTTTCCCTGGTAAATATTTTAAAAGTCATTATCATCATTTGTAGGATAAGAATGCATCGAAATTTTTGCTCAAAATTATTCTTCTAAATCGAGGTGCGTGTTCTCGACCTTCCCCAGTTGGAGGAGGCCGCTGCCTCTCCCGGTGCCATGTTCCCATTTTCTCTGCGTGCTGCTTCCCCGGGCCCTGAAGAGCTCTGTGCTACCTCGCTTGGGAAAGCTGTTCTTTTGTACCCAGAAAGTCCCCTTGGGGTGTTGGAGGATAGGAGAACCGCGAGCTGGGGCCTGGGGCCGCTGTGAGGTCAGTCCTGGGCTTTCCTAGGGGTCAGACACAAGGATCCATCACCTCCGCGCAAATAGATCAGAGATGAATTCGTGATTTCCACCGTCCTCGCCCAAAGCTAGGCCCGGCTGCTCATCGGGTCCCTGGAGGACCATGCGCTCGGGATGGGGGGATAGAGGGGTTCTTCTGTGTGAGACAGCTCGGGAGCTCAGTTGGCCTCCAAAATGCCCAGGGACAACCTGGTTTAGTTGATGTGACGGCAGCAGAGAGGAGGTACCTGTGTGGCTGCAGGGACGAGGACTCCAGGGTGCGGCCCTCTCAGCCTACAGAGCCTCCATCGGTCCCAAGTAAGATGCGTGATAAGAAAAGGGAGCCCCCAAAAGAGTCCTCTGGGCACAGCACCTCCGTCAAAGCTCCCCAGGGACCCTCTGGGAGGCCTCCACGTCCGCCTGCCTGCTTCAGCGAAGGGAGGAGCGAGCAGACCCCCGCGGCCGCCTCCCTCTACGCAGGCCGCACTGGGCCGCCACCGGCCGCCACCTGACCACGCGGGAGCATGGGCGACAGGGAGCGGGATGACGCGGAGTCGCAACCCACTGGCTTCTCCACGGTTGCGGGGTTTTGGAAGCTCTTTTGGACAGCAAGCGAGAGAGCAGAGGCAGGCTCCCCGCGGAGCAGGGAGTCCCAGGCAGGGTGCAACCCCAGAACCCCGGGATTGCCACCCAAGCCAGAGGCGGACGCCTCACCCCTCAAGTGCCCATGGCCCCCCAGGTTGGACCCCAAGGCAGCGCGGCCCTTCCAGGGCCCTCAGTCTCACCATTGGGGAGCAGGAGTCACCTTCCAGAAGACACGTGACCACTGTCTTTGCAGCGGGATGGCAGGGGACACCGTGACCCACTGGGCTGCGGGGTGACCCGGCCGAAGCCGGGGCTCTGTCCGCCTGCCTGGGAGCTGGTGGCTTGTCCCAGGGCTCCAATGACAGGAGCACAGAAGTGGCTCCCGAACCAGGGGGGCACAGGGGAGGTGGGGGGAGTCCCATGTCAGCCTCACCCCTGAGGCCGGATCGCGAGCCCTGGGCCTCCCCCGCTCCCCAGGGACCCCAGAACTGGCCGCAGGAGCTCGGGCAGGGTGCGGCCCCTGGAGGAAGCACAGGGGAAGGCAGCCTGCAGGTGTCTGTGCCCTGGGGCACTTCCACACCCCCAGGGGGCACCCCCACACCCATCTCAAAAATGGTTAAGAGATGACAGGTGACATAAACTAGGAAACAGATAAACACACCGAATAAACATGGAGACTTTTTTTTTAGCCCAACATTAGATTCTTTTTTTTTTTTTTTTTTTTTTTTTTAATTTTTATCTATTTATGATAGTCACAGAGAGAGAAAGAGAGAGGGGCAGAGACACAGGCAGAGGGAGAAGCAGGCTCCATGCACCGGGAGCCCGACGTGGGATTCGATCCCGGGTCTCCAGGATCGCGCCCTGGGCCAAAGGCAGGCGCCAAACCGCTGCGCCACCCAGGGATCCCCCCAACATTAGATTCTTAAACAGACCCTCAGCCATGCTCGCTCCACAAGATTAGTGGAGAACATACTGGAAACAAAAGGATCGGGACGCCTGGGGGGCTCAGGGGTTGAGCATCTGCCTTCGGCCCAGGGTGTCACCCCGAGGTCCTGGGATCAAGTCCCGCATCGGGTTCCCCGCAGGGAGCCTGCTTCTCCCTCTGCCTGGGTCTCCGCCTCTCTCTCTCTCTCTCTCTCTCTCTCTCCCTGTGTGCCTCTCTCATGAATAAGTCAATAAAATCTTTTTAAAAAATTAAAATAAAATAAATAAATAAATGACCAAAAGGATCGTTTGCACGGATCCTGTTCCTTTTCCCCACCGGGCCCCGTGCTCTGGGAACGGTCTGCGTCACGCTGTTTCCATGACCAGGGAAGGGTCCCCAGGCTGGAGAGGGAAGGACGAGACCCTGCGCCACCACCGAGTTCCCCCCCCCCACCCCATAGGCAGAGCTCTAGGCATTTGGAGCCACTTGAACACCCCCGAGGTGCTGGGGGTGGGCCCATCCCCTTCAGTGACCTTCACCATCCTCAGGCTCCCCGAGACACACGACGTGTTTTAGCCCAGAATGCTGTGCCACGAGGGGACCCGAGGGCACATCCGGCCCACGGGAGACGGCAGGTGTGTCCTGCAAGCCCGGCGCACTCCGCGGGTGTGGGCCTGAGACGCGGGAGAGGCGCTTGGGGCAGGGGTGCGGGGGACCGGGAGGGCGGGCACGGTGACAGTGGCCTGGGCCACGCGCCCCACAGCGCCCAGCAGAGCCCAGGCCCTCGCAGGCCCGGCAGGCAGGCGCCCGGCCCGGGGTGGTGGGGAGCAGGCCCTGCATTTCTGCCTCTTTACCCCGCGGGGGTCCGATTCAAGAGCGGCCTTAGAGACACGGGCTCGTTGCAGACTCGCTGACCCGGACGGTGCCTAACGGCCCAGGGGAGCTGGCTTGGCGCCCCCAGGTCGCTCCTCAGTAATAAAGAGCTTGAGAAGCACGGAGCCGGGCCTCCTTGGGGGCCGGAGCCGCCCTGGGGGTGCAGCCCTCTGACCCGGCGGTACCCGCCGCCCGCCGCCTTCTGTCTCCCGCCTCTGAAGACCAGGGCTCGCAGCAGGCCGCACACGGAAGTGACAGGCCATCCTGCTGGGGGGGGTCACTAGGTCTGGGGGTTCACCTCCCCACCCACACGGCTCCCACCTCACATGGAACACACCAGTCCCTCCTCCTGATCGACGACTGGGCGAGCGCCGTCCCCTCTCTCCAGAAATTTCTCCCTGGTTGTAGTCATGCCCTGGGTTGTGGATCGTCACCCGCCCCCCCTTCCTCAGGGGCACCTCTTCCACCCCGCTGCCCCCAGACCCTAGTCTCCCTCCTCACAGGGACAGGTCCAGGGTGGGGAAACTGAGGCACTCACCCCGAAATTTGAGGCACCCAAAAATACTCAACAGTCAAGGGAAATAGAATATTTTTAAAAGTCACAATGGATGGGGAAAAAGATTCATCTGCGCAAGAAATCTCAAAGTTTTCAATAAAGACAGGGTCTGAGCCGGCGCAGCACACCCCTGCACCTGCTGCCTCCCCCCCCCACCCGCCCCTTCACACAGCCCGGCATCCCCATGGCACTCACCACGGCTGTGACCGCTTATTCGCTGGGGTGGTGGCCGCATTAGTCCCTGTCCCCGCAAGGGCAAGGGCAAGTGCTTCTCCAGCCCTCGCGTGCCCGGCGTCGGGGAAGAGGTGCCCAGGAACCCCGGAACGAGCATCACAGGTGGGGCGTGGCCCTGGAAGCTGTGCCTGGAGGCCCGAGGCTCCCCAGCCTGTCCCCCCGCCCCCGGTCCCGCCACCGGACCGGCCACTGCGGCCCAGCAAGCCCCCTCTCCTCAAAGGCAGGAGCCCTTGGCTGTCATTTGCTCAACAATATCCTAAACACAGAGCTGATGGGATGGATGAAGCGAAGGCTCGGAAAGCAATCAGGCAAATCCAGGGAAAATGCGTGACGGATGTCCCGTGGGTCCTGAGCCTTTTCTCCACCTTTCCTGAGGACCACCGCCACCGCATGGCCGTGGGAGGGTGCGTCCTGCCGCTGGGGAGCCAGGCTGGGCCCTCCCAAGGCACTCCCCCTCTGTCCGCGTCTTCACAGACAACGTTTCTATTTTGACCAAGGGCCATTTGAGGCTGGCCTGGAATCACAGTGCATAGGTTTGCCTGAAACAGGCTAACATCCAGACAACTGCTAAATAAAAAATCCCCAAATAACCATGCTCTATTTTTGCATTTTTACAAGTTTCTTTGAAAGGAAAAAGGGGGATAAAGGAAAAGAGAGATTAAGAAACACAGACTTTTTCCGTGTTCCTACCTGACGTCCCAGGTGCAAGAGACACAGGAGGCGGGGGAGGAGGGGGGCAAGGGGGAGTCCCACCCGGGCAGCCTGGGAAGGCCAGCGCCCCGGCCCACTGACACTGCTGCTCTGCAGGTGGCCGCTGCCACCCAGCCGGCCGCATGCACCTGCCTCTGCCCCTGGTCCACAGGAGCGGCTGTGCTTTTCTGCCTCGGAGGATGGAAAAGGGGAGAAGCACCTCAATTTTCACCATCCGCACACCCCTGGCTCCTGGAAAGATGCCCAGCTAGAGAGGTGCCCATGCGCAGCCCCTGATGCCAGCAGCCCGGCCCTGCTGGCTTCTGGGGACCCAGGCCAAGCCGGAAACCAGCCTGGTTCATTGTTGAGCGGGGGACGGATGCAGGAGGGAGAAGCAACAACGCTGTTGTGCTGTTGTGATTCTTTGTTGAAGACTCACAAGCCCTGCCAAAGGGTCAGTCTCCCTTTCAGAAAGGACGCTAGGTACGATTTTCCTCCTGGAAGCCTCATAAATCCCCACGTCTCCTCGATATACAATTCAAAAAAGGCCTCAAAATTGCCATCGCTGTCATGCTAAGCACTGGAAAGTTCTGCTTGACCTTTTATTAACATTTTTCTAAACCAATATGTTTTTTTTTTTTTTGCTACAAGCACCCTGAGGAATTATGAAAAATACTTTTTTCTGTAGTTTATCCCATATGCACTTAATAGGCTCACAAATATAATACCATTATAAAAAAGAAAAACTGCCAACTCTGCTAAAAAAATTGTCATAACACTAAATTATTATATAAATATAAAAGGAGTGTGTCTGTAAAATATTCACTCAATGAACATCCCAAGGTGATGGTTTTGCTATGTTGTTTTTATTCCTGAGAGATCCATAATGCATTTGGATATGCCACATGTCACCACATGAATCAGGCAGTTAATGCATGTGCTTTTTAGAAGCAGGGATGTCTTCCCAATAGAATGTGCTATAAAAAAATGTAGAGATCCGGCTGCTTTGTCTGATAGGCATAATTTAATGTCTTGCTTATAATACTGCATCTTAAGGAAAAATACACACTGTCCTATGTAGTTATTTACAATATATTGCTAAGTCTATGCAAATATGTTTCCCCGAGCCTGGGATTATATAACAAAGGTCAACAATGTTTGAAATATTTTGAAGCGTATTCCCAATATGCTTAGTGTATGGTGCTAATGTCCAATATATGCACATATATCTTAATATATTTCCAGATATTTCTGTTCATTGTTCTCTCCATAGCTTCCCACAGAATACTATTAGAGGAATGTTTTCTTCTGAAGAGAGCCAAACATTGCCTATCCATCTTGGGAAAATTTATTAAGGTGGCTAATTATGAGGTCCTTAATACTGCATCAGTATGGGGGTTGCTCAGCGCCACGGCAGAAGAGGGAGAGACGGAAGCCGGGTCGGTAACACCGAAACCAGAGACCCAACATACGCAAGCAGCCAACGCACACCACACCTATGTGATCTTATTTTTCTGTCTCAGGTTTCCGAGGCAGGCAGTTAAACTCAGGCATTACACACGTGCCTACGCGCACACACGCAAGCACGCGCACGCACGCAGGCACACACACACGGGTCTGTGATTGGCACGCAGAAAAACAAAGATGACGAGCCACACATTTTACTCCTCACTTGCAAATACTGCCAATCCTGTCCTTATTTTTCTGAGGGCACTTTTGTGATCACATTTCACTCAGGTCACTTTCTCAGGGAAAGAAGGTTTGGCTGGTTACACGGGATGAAGGGAAAAGGGTCATAAACACCAGATTCTCCAGCATCCAAGCCTGCCCGGAAGAGAATGGAAAAGAGCCACCGTTGATATCAAAGGGATCTGAGATCCGTGGCCTCAACGTCATCTTTTATTCCAAATCGCTCTGTTCCCTTATCGTTCTCTAGTTATTGGGTTGGATCAAATTAAAGGAGACTACACAGTCCACCCAGATGCCGAAACAAGCAGCTGATGCCATTAAAGAAGAGGGCCCTTCTAGAAAGAGATGCTCATCCGCAGCGTGTGGACCAAGTCGGACTGGCCAGCCCGCTCTCCATTTCTGCGCTGTTGCGACACTGCGTTGCCATCACCGGCTCTGGGCCGTATCACTCCAGAGGTCACTCTGCCAGCTTCAGGCCCCACTGGTCTTTAGGGTCCTCAAAAACCCCAAGGCAATACCCTTCCCACCAATCCACTTTTAAGACACCAGAAATACCACCCACTTTCAAGGACTATGCACTTTGTCTAGATATCTAGATCAGCATCTTTTTTTTTTAAGAGAGAGAGGTGGGGAGAGAGGTAGGAGAGGGAGAGAGAGAATCTTAGGCAGGCTCCATGCCCAACGCCCAACACCCAACACAGAGCCTGATGCAGGGCTCGATCTCGACCCTGAGGATCGTGACCTGAGCCAAAATCAAGGGTCAGACACTTAATGGACTGAGCCACCCCTGTGCCCCTAGGTCAGCACCTTTGATTAGAGTCTTTTCTATATTATCAATCCAGCCAATCACATGGCACATCTGATGAGGCCTCTGAAAAAAAAGGGCCAAAGCTGTGAAATCAGCCTTTTTTTTTTTTTTTTTTTTTTTTGTCAACCAATGCTTTGCATCCCCATTGCCAGAAGAAATGACTTCTCCAGAGCCACCCTAAATACAGACTTCTCATAGGAGAGCAGCCAAAGACACAGGATGCAGGTGTCCTCATGAAAAGGCACACTCTCTTTTTTCTCCAGAAGGGAACTTCATTACCAGCCTTATTTCAAATGCCTTTCTTGTTTGACTGTCTGTGGGGTCTCCTGAACCCCAGTGGACCCCACATGTGTGGGGAAGTCAGGAAGGCAGGACAACACGCCTACACGTGTGGACTCAAGGCAGCCCCTCTTCCCCGCTAAACCACACTCTCGCTCGCTTTCACGGAGCATTCCAGAAGGTTTTTTCACGAAGGCAGGCCCAGAGAGCCATGAGCATCTTTGTTCTCACACTGGAAATTCGACTGTATATAAGGAAGAGCAAATGTTAAATCATTTAAAGAGAGCTATTTTTCATAGTTTCCAGTACATAAATGGGTTTCAGTACATGTTATTGTAAAATAGTGTTTCTACTTACGTTCTTATACATCTGTTGTTGTGTTTACTCATCTTCTAGTTCTGACTTTTAGAAATAGCAATAAATCTATTTTTTAATCCCCTCTCCTGATGACTGATTATTCATCGCTAAAAGGGATGGAGGGAGGTCCACGTGAGGAGTGACCCACTCTCTAGAGCAAGCTCCACTCTCACAAGATAAACAGGGTCCAGGGAGATTCCTCTTCTGTCCCGGGTAGTTTATGCAAACTAAATAAGAGTTGGTGGCAGCTCAAATAAATATAAATTACCCTCCAGTGGAAAACCCAACCACTTGTTACAGTCAATTTCAGCAAGGAGGAGCCAATGGTGACATCTACACAAACAATACAATTCATTTTTATACCACATCCCTAATATGAAGATCACAAATGGCTTCGTGGAGTCAGTCATCACTGAGCTAAACCCAAGAGGATGGGAAGTCAACCAGGTAGACGGAGGAGGAAGAGGAGCCTCCACTTCTGGGCCCTGGAAAGAGGGGAGAAGTTGCCAACGCAAGTCCCTGGAGGGAGGTGTAAGCCAGGATAGGATGGGTTTGTGCTCCTCTAACAAACAATCCCAGAATCTCAGTGGCTTAACAACAACTGGGTTTTCCTGCTCTCCACTGAGAGTCTGGGAGGCTCCTAGGACAGCTGCATTACATTCCACGTGACTCAGTGGTCCAGGCTGTATTGATCTTGTGGCTCCTGCAGCCCAGCATGAGGCCTGTATGAGCAGAGGAAGCCAGAGAGCGAGAGGGCCATAGTGAGCCACACACAGGCTCTTCTATGCTTTCACGGGGAAACAGCCCTCCGGCCAAGCAGGAGATGCGCCCTCTGGGTTTGCAAGGACGCTGGGAAATTTGGGAGAACAGAAGGGAATATTTGGTGGACGTCGGTATCTCTACCACCGCTAGCAAACGATTTCACAGAGAATCAATCATCGTAGAAGGAAGACAGTTCCTAAGCAGAACATATCATGAAGGACATTCCAAGCACTTTTTCTAAAAAATCTGTTTTTTCCCTTTGTCTCCGACTAAACTGTGCTTTGTTTAGCTGGATTCCTTGGGCCGAGAGATTCCTTATTTATAAAATGGGTGTAACGATGCCAGTCTAATAGGCTATTCTAAAGATCTATGACTTCATAAATTTTTTTAATTTTATTTATTTATTTGAGAGAGAGAAAGAGTACAAACAGGGGGAGGGGCAGAGGGAGAAGCAGGCTCCCTGCTGAGCGCAGAGGGGGCACCACGGGGTTTGATCCCAGGACCCCGAGATCATGGCCTGAGCTGAGCTGACGTCAGGCGCTTAACTGACTGAGCCACCCAGGGACCCCTAAGACCTCATGAATTCTAAATTATGCACTGTGAGTGCACACATACAGGTTAGTAGAAATAACATCCGTAGCCCTTTGGTGAGCGTTTTAGCATGTCGGGCCATGCCCTGGTTCGATGACTAGAACCAAGGCACCCAGAGTGGTCACCGAATGGTGATACACAGTCAGTTCTATCTGCTGGTTAGCTGGTTGCTCTGGAAACCACATTGCTTTTAATGCCCTCTGTATTCCCATTTGCTTTCACACCTCCTCCCCCGGTCTTCTATATACAATTCCTACTGAAATTCAGAAATTCTGGGTTCCATATACTTGACCCCATAGCAGAATGCCTAGACTGCTGGCCAAAATTTTGTATTTTTTAATGAGTTCCAACACTTTCCCAGGATACCTTGCAGCTCAGATCCCCCGTTGGGTTCTTAGATTTGCCCTTAGCACATGGTTAATTTTGTTCGTTTTTCTCACACTGGCCAAGTTAATTCTAATGGGTATGTGAGAAGGACACGGGGCCCAGATATTTTTCCAAGAGTCCAATGTTGACTTTCTCAATGAGTTTTTTTGGAAGTTTGTTTTTTGGTTAGCCATGAATTACAAACTATTTCTCCTACAAGTTTCTTGACACCATATCCTCTCTAGGTCACATCAGAAATGACCAATTGCAAACAAAACTACCTTGAGACTCAACGCAAGGAAAACGATGACATAGAACCTCTCTCACTGGTTCAGTGGAGACGGCACCGCATGGCACAGTGGAAGAATCTTGGCTTCGACCTTGGGGTCCAATCTTAACTCCACCATTTGCTAACTTGGTCTTGAGCAAATGGCGCCCTTTCTTTGGCCTCTCCTGGCAGGGGAGGATGGACAATATGGGGAGGGTTCCATGGACAACATGCCAAAGACGATGGCTTGGTGTGTTTGGAGTGCTCAGTGAAATCCGGTTCTCTTCCTCAAAATTCTGGTGACACACTCACCCCTGGACATCCAAAGTGCATAATGCCCCCGTGTGTCACGGGCACGCTGGTTCAGGGCGTACGTGTGAATCGTCCCCTCTTTATACCCCTCTGCTGGTGAAATGGAGCCACTTCCAGAAACATGCCCTCGTGGCTTGAACTCTGACCCCAGCAGCACCCAACAGGCCCACCCCATCCAACCATGGGTTTTCCTGCCCAACACTCACAGTCGGAGTCTTGCCTTTGCTATTGTTGCCTCCTCCAACATCGCAGATCAGATTTTTATTGAAATCTGAATGGACCAGGATCCCTGGGTGGCTCACGGGTTGAGCACCTGCCCTCAGCCCAGGGTATGATCCTGGGGTCCTAGAATTGAGTCCCGTATCAGGCTCCCTGCATGGAGCCTGCTTCTCCCTCTGCCTCTCTGTGTCTCTGCCTCTCTCTCTCTCTCTCTCTCTCTCTGTCTCTTATGAATAAATAAATAAAATCTTTAAAAAAAAAAAAAAAAAGAAAGAAATCTGAATGGACCAACCTGCGCCCAGTTCAGCTCTCTTAACCAGTCTATCGGTCATTCTGATACACAAATTACAAAGACACAACGATAAAATAATTAGGAATGCTAATTTGTCACTGCAGATCTGGCAAGCAGGGCCTATATTTTGCAAGCAGTTTAAATATTATACTTTTGTGCTTTCCTAAACTAATTTAGCCTACTAATTTTCTATAATTACCTGAATGCGCTCAGCTTCCTCTGGTCAGATGAGTTCTGAGATACTTATATAACTAGCATTAAAAAGATGCATTTAGCAGCTCGGATTGTTAAAGTAACAAAGCCTATAGAATCCAGAGGTTATTGTATTCTCCCAAAAGTACTTAAATAATAGCCTAAAATCTGAAGAATTACTTTAATACTTCAATAAAAATAACCCAATTCAAAACATTTTCAAGGAAACAGAGTTCTTTGCTCTAGGCTACCGAGTAATGGCTGAGAGAAAGTATATAGCCTGTCACTTCTGATTAGAGAACTGTGCCTCTGTGCTTTGAATGAGGGGCATGTCTGGTAATAGGAAGTGCAGATATTAAAGTTAATAAAATAATGTGGAATACGATATATATGAAACTTGACCAAGTATAGCACAGAATATAACATACATTACCCTGTTCAGTCAACTCCTGTGGCCCGGCATCTAATGACAAGCTTAATTTCTGTTTCCAATGAGGGTACAGCTAAAAATACAATTTCCAGATTAGACAAATATTTTATCCGACTCCCTAACAAATGTAACCAGGAATGGCTGACATGTCTACACAGATGCCCAGCGACCATGAGCGGGAATTACTGGGATTGCAAACTGCTCAGCCTGAAAAGTCCATGAAACCTCATCATCTTTGAGGTCATTATAAATAATTAGTTGCAAACACGGCAGTGTGGCAGCTTCACCACTGGCGAAGGGACAGGGGCGCCTCCATTTCTCTCCCGCCCTAGAGGCTCTCGGCTCCCTCTCGACACAATTAGGTCTCCCCAAACAACTGGGCATCAAGACCCCTGCACACCCGTGATTGCATCTTTAATCTAAAACCCCAACGCCAACCGTAATGGTCTTGTTTTTCGATACATTAACCTTCAACTTGTATTTTCACTATTAAATAACCAGCCTGAGAACCTCCTAGAATTTTTTTTTTCTTCCCCAGTCACCTACATGAAACCATACGGTACCCATGATGTGACCCTCTTAAGGGATTTAAAAGCAATTCAATGAGCTAATCTCAGTAAACCCAGAATTAAAGTTCTTGTTTCCATATTTCACTTTCAAAATATTTAGAACTTTGACAGATATGACATTATGTTTTCATTAAAACAGCTGATTTCAAAATGCTGCACTGTGCAGAAACGCCATAAACAGTTTATGATGAACTGCCACGCTCTTAATTAAAACAATAAATCCAGCACACAATATTTGCGCAGCCTCCGGTCTGACCTTTGCCTCTTGCTATCCACCACCAAGCCGCGGCTGCGTTCCCAACGCCAGGCGTGGAAGGTTTTAAAACATGATCTGAAAGGCACTAAAGATAAAATAAGAGAAAACGTACCATTAGTCTTCGCAGTTATGATTAATTCAGTTCATATTTTACAATCTGGTTATGGAGTAAAACTGCAGACTTTACATCAAGTATTTGCCATTCACTATACCTAATGTATAAAAATGCTTGATATTTTAGAAAATGGCACTGAGCTAATTCACCGCAACCCCATGGAAGGACAGGAATTGAAATCATAAACAGGGAGAGTGATGAGCTCTCCGTCGGAAGGGACGACCAGAACTCAGGCGTTGGATGGTCAGCCCCGGACCATAAATACGTCGGCTGCAGCCCCGGCCACCACGCCACTCTCGTGCCCGTGCTGCTAAGATTTCAGATTAAAATATTCCCTTAAATCTCTCACCTCCGCTGCTGGAACAGGCAGCCAGGGCGCTACCTACCACGCGGGACTAAGGGCCGGTCTGTGGTACTGGCCCGGAGCCGCCAAGGTGAGCGCAGGCCCAGCGGCTCCAAGGCCGGACACCGCTCTGCACCGGGACACGGAGCCCCCCACGGTGAGGGGCAGAGGGTGGCCGGGGGGACCCCATTCTGCAGCTCTGGCTCAATGCACATACACCCCGCCAGCAGCTTGGCTCCGCAAGCAAAGAGGCGCAGCCACAGGAGGAGCAGAGAGTCCCCGCACGAAGGGGACAGCACGTCCGGGCTCCTCCGAGATCACAGAGACGAGGCGCACGGTGCCCGCTGCAGGCTGGTCCCCAGACGCCACCCGGGCACAGGCGTGCAGCCCCTTCCTCCGGGCCTTCCCGCCCCCGCCCCCACCCCGTGCCTGTTTACATATGACAAACTGCCTGGGCCACGCGGACGTGCTCAGAGCTCGGTACAGCAAAGCCTCAGAGGGGGGCACCCAGAGGGTGGCAATGAGCTGGACATTGCCCCCCACCCCCACCCCATGTAGGTCCTTGTTGGAGCCAGGGAGAGCCCGCCAGAGTTCTAGAAAGATGGAAAAGGAAGCCGGACTGGTCGAGGAGGCCATGCACGTTCTCAATCCAGGACCTACATATCTATTCAAAAGGGGTGGCTACCAGGTGACCCACGTCCTATTGCGAGGGCAAGAGCCCCCCACCTTACCCAGCTGGCTCTGGCCTGCCTTCTCCCCTCTCCAGACACCTGACTTCCCACCAAGGGCCCCCCTCCAGCCCTGCCTGTGTCCCATCGCTGGAGGGGACCAAAGCCACCTACCCTTGCTTATGGGGTCTCCTCCTGGGAGACAAGCCTAGCCACTCCCAGAACCTTCTTCGGCCCTTTCTTGGTTGGGGAATTCTGTCCCAGGTGTCCTAGCAGGGGAAGGGCCCTGCAGAAAAGCTGGGCTCTGGGCAGGGGAGGGGGTGGTCTCTGAGTACCATGCAGGACTCCCGTGCCCTCTCTAGCCCTGCCTCAGGACCAGCTCGCCCTCTGCAGGAGCCATCCCTCAGTGCCGTGGCCCTTTGAGTCAAACATCACAGTTGGGGTGGGTTCGGTCCATCCCTCCCTTTTTACCAAAGAGGGTGCCCCAATGGCGCTGTGTCTCCAGCACCCCCAGCTCCCCAAAGCCCAGGCCCTGAGACCAGGAAGGTCAGTGCCAGACACTGGGCACCTGCACTCCCTCCCATCCACCAGTGCCATACACCACAGCGTCCAGGTGTGCAGCCCACCCTGGCTGACAATGGTCGCACTACTGGTGTCCTTAGGGTCACATTTGGCCCCCACCGCCATCTGGTGAATACCACCGTGTTTCAGAAGACTGAGGCCCAGAGGAATGAATTCTCCATCTTAAAGTCACCCAGCCAGTGACTAGCACCCCAGAATTAAAACCCACCCTTCTGCCTTAGGGCTCGTGCTCCTTCAGGGAGCACTTCTGTCCTCCTTTGGACAAAGTTTTAAGACTCTCAAACTGAGGCCCGTGGACATATCCTCAAGGCAGTCCACATCTGCTTTTGGTAATTTTTCATTTCTTTGAGTATTTTCACATTGGTGAAAATCCATCTAGAAGACACAATGAGTATAAACATATTCTGGATCATGGAGGACCAACCACCATGTGACTTCCGTGCCAACCCTTGTGTTTTCCATCCAGTGGGTGTCAAAACACACTTTTGTCATCATCAAAGACTAAAGGTGTGGAGGCCGAGGGTGCTCCGGGCCAAATAAAATTATAGAATTCTGCTCATGAACGCGTGAGCTCTGAGTTACTCCAACCTCGGCGTGGGGAAAGGGGACATGTACTGTGATAGACTGTGATAGACTGACCCAGGACCCATCAAGAGAGCACAGGGGACAGTATTTAACACGTCCATGCCGGTCTCCACTGAGCCACCACCTCTCAGTCCACATGGAGTCCCCCAGATAGACACCTGGTATCTTCACTCTCTGGTCTCTCTCGGCTCCTACGGCTCTCCTGGTTTCTCTCCATCCTATGCCTTCCCTCTGGATCCACGTCCCACCCTGGAGGGGCAGGGTCAGATCTTCCAGATGCTGTAGTCCTTTGAGGCTTTAGATAGCCCAGATTCTTCAGACTGTCTCAATGAACCTTCCTTCCTAATCTTGACGGGTCCTAGAGCGTAGCTTCCACGTGCTGTCAGGCTAATCACCTACCTTCTCTTTTTTTGGTTCTTCATCAGGGAATGAGGGAAGTCAGGGAAGAAGAGGTCCAGAAAAGAAAGAATCCCTGTCCTGTCACCAATGATGGTCCAAAACAGATGAAAAATGGTAGAAAAGTTGAGCCAGCCCTGCCCTCACCCCACCCCACCCCCAAGACATGTAATCTCACCAACCTTGAACCTGGGTGAGATTTGCCAGGTCCAGATTCACGCTGTAAGTCGTGATCTGGTGTCAGCAAAACAACATCATCCTCTCCATTAAAATGAATGTTGCTAGTTTAAGTTGGTTTTATCATTTTGTTTGTATTTAATCCGTATATGAGGCCTGGTTTTATAGTTGTCTAAAAGTGCTGAGCATACGGAGTTTAACCTACTTCTGTAAGATCTGTAGTCAAGAATATTACTATCTTTATCCATTGAGTGGTCGGAAGAATCAAAGAAAAGCATGCAGGGGAAGTGCTTAGCATGGTGCCGGGTGCATGGGAAGAATTCAATAAATGTCACTAAATCTTGCTATTATATAATAAAATATACTGCCGCAAAAAAAAATAATTTAAGTTAGCGTCGAGGGTCTGCAACCTTGTTGTATTTTTTTTTTCTTAATAAGCTACACCAAACTTGAGGAATAATGGGCTGAATTCTACACCCCTAAAGTTCGTATCTTTAAGTCCTAGTAGCCCCCCGGCATCTCACAGTGTGACAATATTTGGAGATAAGGTCTTTAAAGAGGTAATTAAGTTATGATGAGTTCTTTATGGTGGGCCCTAATCCAATATGACCGTTGTCCTTATAAGAAGAGATTAGGACGCGGACACGCACAGAGGGAAGACCATGTGGAGGCGCAGGGAGAGGACAGCCATCTACACGCCAAAGAGAGAGGCATCCGAGGAAGCCAACCCTGCCAGCACCTTGATGCCAGAAATCCAGCCTCTAGGACTGTAAAAAAAAAAATTAATAAATTTCTGATAGTTATGCCCCTATCCTGTGGTATTTTGTTACAGCAGCCTGAGTGAACCACTACACCTCTGGACCCCAAAAGTTAGGAACCGGCTTGCAATTCCCCACCTTCTGCTGCACCATCTCTTCCATGAGGAATCCTACCCAGTTGGTTGGTGATTGAGAGGAAGGTGGAAGAAACGATGGATGGAAGAGCTTCAGCCCACATCCCAGCACCGTCCCACCCACTGGGCTTGTTCACCAAGAGCCAGGAGACCCCTGAGCTGAGCCATGTCTTTCCACCCAAGTCTGCCCCTTGGGGCCAGAGTCAGCAGGACAGACCCTGTGACCAACCCCCACGCATCAGCACCAGGTTGGGCATTTCTGGGCATACATCTCACTGAGGATGGGCCACCAGGGCGGGAGGTGGGGTGCCCGGAGCAATGCTGCGGGTGGGCCCCTGGGTGGGTGCTCATTCGTGCAGTGGCCAGCCCAGGTTCCAGAGCCCCAGAGCAGCCCGGCAGGCTCCTCACTGCCACGTGTCCATCCCCAGGGCAGCCCCCCCGCCCCGTGCCAGGGGCCCCGCTGCTGTGCCCGGCCGTCTGCTTGGCGGCGGGGCCAGAGCACACGCAGGATGACAGGGCATCCCAGGGCTCAGCTCGGCTTTACAAGGGGACAAATGGACCGTTTCATTTCCTGGAACAGCCTTCCAGGAACACTCCCATATGGGGCCATAAAAGAAGGTTTAGAACCAAGAACTTTTACAGGGGTTTTTATCTCTGTGTGTCTATTGAGTTTTATACCCCTTCAGGGTATCCGGCGGCTGTGGGCATAGTAGGAAAAGGCCTTTCATTAAAAGTAGGAAACAGGAACAGCCAGAAAGGAGATGGACCCTTCACCCTCTGGTTTCAAGGTAACTCTCTTAACAGCCCCCAGGCCCCACCTGAGAGCAACCAGCAGACAGAAGGGTGATGCTGTCTGGCAGGTGATGGCTTTCCAAGGTCTAGCCTGAGACAGCAGAGGCCTGAAGCCCCCGGCCCCAGCCAAGGCCTGGGTGCAGGCCTCCCGGGGCCCACAGGGGTGGGCAGGGGCCTGACAGACGGCCACAGACTGTGCGCGGTTGGCCACGTCCTCCAGGCCCTGGGGCAGAGGGGCCGCCAGCTACACGGTGTGCCAGGGAGACCCAGGGCGCCCCGCATCTCACCGCTTGCCTCAGAACGTCTCGTCCCACCCTTGGAATCACACCAGCCTCTGTAGAGGTGAAAGACAAAATGTGGGCTCCAGGCTGGGGAGCAAGGCAAGGTTGAAAGGGGCAAGGGCAGGCCTGGAGTCTTCAGGCCACCCGCAGGCCCCTGCGAGAGCAGGGTGCGGTGAGTGCGTGTCATCAGCAACACGGACTCCAGGGTCTCACTCCCGCTCGGGCGTTGCTGGCCTGCTGGATCGAAGCCTGTACGACGGATGTGGCCACAGAACCGGCTGGGAGGCTGAACGACACCTTGAATGGAAAGTGCTGGATGCCATGCCTGGCCTGGGACACGGTGCGAAACGTAAACCATCTCTCCTAACATCACTTTCTTTTTATCTTTTGGCGGGGAGTGCAGGGCGGAAGGGCGGAGGGAGGGAGAATCTTAAGCAGACTCCAGGCCCAGTGCAGGACCCTGAGATCACGACCTGAGCCAAAATCAAGAGTCAGGCGCTCCGCCGACTGAGCCACCCAGGCGCCCCGTGGCCATTACTTTCGCACTGACGCTGCATATCTCATCCTACCCGCTAGAAACAGCAGCCCAGAGACCCACAAAGGGCCCAAACTTTCCCCAGAGCCAAACAATCTACATTTTGCACCAACAGGCAAAAACACTGGCCCGGGATTGCCTACATATCCCCCCCACCGACACCACCCCCAGGACTCAAGCAGCCTCAGACGCTGGCCCTGGCTGGCCCCGATCTGCCAGCGAGGCGTACTGGGTTCTTTCCCACACTCTTCCCGAAGCCCCTGCTGTGGAGCTTCACCGCCAGAGAAGCATGGAGGCCAAGACAGCCAGAGCTGAGCTCGAGGAATCATTCAGCGGTGACTACGAAGGACACTGGCTCCCAAGTCTATTTCCATCTCGAGACTCAAACGTTCCGCAGACACCCTTCCCTCTGCCGTGAAGGCGGGTCCCTGCCAGCACTGCACCCACACCTACTGCTCCCCAAACCCTACATCCAGAGCACCCAGCAAACACGGGCTGTATCTTGAAAGCAAGAAAAATCAGGAAACGGAACATTGCTAATTCTCACGGCAGCATTAACTCATTCGCTTGCACATATGGGGTATTTGGACCCCAGTGGGTCTTCTATATATATAACTTATCATACAGCAGGTGCAACTTGGGAGAATTAATGTTGCTATAGGAACATTCGGATCAAGGCTGGCTTCCAGAGTGAAGAGAGAAAAAATAAGTTCTCCTCCTCAGTGTACTTCTCTGTTTTGAGTTTCAAAGAAGAAGCAATGTAATCGAGTCAAATGAGGCAAGGAGGGGCTTCCCCTAGTGGTTTGGGGAAGGTGAGAATTCCTGGAAGCAGCTCCCTCGGGAGAGAGGAAGGAAGCTCAGAGCCTGAGCCTCATGCTCACGTGGCCAAGAGGGCTGGAGACAGGGACCTCGGGGAGCAAACCCCTGTCCGGGCCAGGAGCAGCTCATGGGGTGTCAAAGGTGGAGAGTTGCCTTGGGTGCTTCCAGAATCTTCCCTGAGGGGAGGTTGAAAGTCCCATAACCTCTAGAATATAATACGCTCAGCTGCCCCAGCCGCACATCCCTGTGTCTTATTCCTACAACCTTCCCGGTGCTAATCTGGGGACAGCCCCAAGGAAAAGGGGAGCTCAAGGGTGGGTTTAGAGGTCTGCCTTGGTCCCTCATAGACACACTGTGGGGACCCCTCTCTGGCTGAGGGACTAGAGCAGGAGACGTGCTGGAAGTTGGCTTCAACCCTGGTATCGTCACTCAGCTCTCCTCGGGAGTGATGACTGTGCCCACCTGTGCATCCCCTACGTAAACTCAACTCTTCTGTTAAAGATCTGAGCATTGGGCTCACCCAGGAGAGGTTTTCCTGACTCGTAACTCTGGGTGTACATTGGATCCCCCGTGTGTTTGGAAATCCAAAAGCCTACAGCCTCCTTCCAGGAGAGGCAGGGATGCTAAGTCTCCATCCCACCACCCCTCCTTCCGTATCTGGGGGGCTTAGCAGGCCACCCCTGTTGAGTGGGCCAGACATCCCACCCATGGCGAGGATACCCCAAGGCACACACCCGATTTCACCGCATTACATAGCCCCAACGTCTGGCAATGTGCTCACAACGGGTTGGCTGAAGGACTGGACATTTAGCCCCAGACGATAGCAGAGCAAAGCGGGAAAGAAGAGAGGTCAGCATTCCCAACGCCATTTCCAACTCAGGGTTCGCCAGGTACCCACTTGGTGCCAGGTGCCGATTTTGCCAGGGGGTACATAGATAAGTAAGACATTACCTCTGCCTTCAAGATGCTCACAGCCCACCTCGGGGAGGGGAAAGGAGAGGCGGGGCAATAGATAGATAGATAGATAGATAGATAGATAGATAGATAGATACCATGTCTTATTTCTGGCCTCCCCGGGGACCAAGGCCAAGTAGGCCCAGAAGAGCCACCTACAAATGCCCATGGAACAAACACAGATGGTAGAGAGGCGGGCACCTGCCCAAGGAGTAACGTGAAGCATCTGCAGGAGCACAGAGTGGAGGGAATTGATTATGGACAAGAGGGTCTGGTCCCATCGGCCATGGCCCGGCTCCCACCCAGCTGATGAAAGGAAGCCCGCCAAGTCCACGGGTGACTCAAGCCTCCCTTCCCATTAGGTATTTTAGACACGTCCCAAATACCATGACAGGGAGAGGGGCCGCGACGCAGAGCTGCTGTTTTGCATTTCATCTGAAGCTGCGTCTACTTTGAAATACGTACATAACAGTACAGCGGCGTGTCTAAGTGCTTCCCGGCCCGCTCTGCTTGGAGCCGCGCACTGACCATCCCAATCACGGCAGGGGCTGAGCCCTGGAGACCCTGAGGGAGGAGAAGCATGGCCCTCCTCCGGGAAGGCAGGCAGAGAGGGCCTTCGCCTGCTCGTCCCTTCCCCAGCCTCTCAGATCTTCCACGCAGTTGGAATAAAGGTGGAGCTGCAGCCACCTTGAGTCAACAACTTGCCCCATTTCACACGACAGACCCGCCCGGGGAGAGACCATCAGGTTGCCCATGGTCACCGGCCATTCCAAGATGGCGGCTCATGAATGGCCAAGGGTTGCCTGGTTGTCCCATCGGCTTCCTGAGCGAGGCCAAGACAGACAGACGCCCCTCCTAGGGCTCCCGGGTCCCTCCCTCCTACCCACTGGCACCCTGCTCAACGTCGAAAAATTCCTTTGTTTCTTTTAGCTTCCTTTAACTCGAGTGTGGTGTTTTCAGTTCCGCCTGTGGTGTGGCTTTGATATTAAGCAGTTTGTGTGCTGACAGCTGGTGTTACAACTGGCCTCCTCCCTTCCGCCCCCACGGAGAGCGGCTCGGTGGGTGGACAGCCTCCCAGGAGCTCACGCACGCTCCAGCACCATGTTCTCCTGGGGAGGGGGCGGGGGCGCAGAAGCTGCTGAGCAGGCCATGGGGGCCTCGCACACCCCGGGGCCATTCCCCCACAAGGAACCACCCCGATCACATCACCCCCCACTTTCCAACACGCACCTTTGGGTCCAAACCACGCTCTATGCCATGGAGACACCTTCCTCGCCCCACAGGGCAGGCCGCAGGCCAGGGCTAAGGGCCAGTGCCACTAAGGAGCAGTCACACAGGGCGGGGGGGCGGGGGGGAGTCCCACAGGCATCACAAATGAAAATGAAAATTCTGGGTGCACAGTGTGCCTTATTTTTTTTTTTTTTTAAGGTTTCATTTTGAAGTAATCTCCACACCCAACGTGGACCTCGGACTTACAACCCTGAGATCAGGAGTCGAGTGCTCCACCGACTGAGCCAGCCAGGTACCCTTCAAAAGCCCCTTATATTCTTTAATCTTGTCCTTTGTCTCAACACAGCACTATCTTGGCAACCCCAGAGGGGTGAGGGTGATCCATCTCCCAGGGAGTGAGCATTTCCAGAGTTTTGCTGAGTCCGGGATGCTAGGAATTGGTCCCTACATGCAGAAGCAAAGCTGAGGTGACCCCACAGAGACCCAGCAACCATGCGCCTGTCCAAGCTTCAACCGTGCCCATCAGGGAGCCACAGCCAGGGCTCCCCCCAGCCCCCCGCTTCATGAGTCACGAACACACACCGTCCAATCCCCCATCCGTGTGAGCCCACCAAACCTCAGGCCTCTGGCCATCCTTAATGTCATCTAACTTATCAGAGGGTCCCAGAGCTGTCTTCATTTTCCTTTGGGCGTTCATAGCTCCCTCATAATTTATAAGCCATTTTGCATATCCTAGACATCAAGTGGGAGTTTCTAAAATGATTTTTTTTTTTTTTACTACGGAGGATTCTAGACCTCAGGATCTGTAAATAAGTCAACAACTAATCTTAGCATCTAACTGCTTATTCACATGAATGCAGACTTGAGATTTCTGCAGAACAAAGAATGAACCTGCTCTTCCCAAAGTTCAGTAAATGGCTCACAAGGATCTTCGACCCAAGCAACCTTTCACTGGCTCCGATTGGTCTCGAGATAAAGTCCCAACCACTGCGTCCCCCAAAGCCTACAGGGCACACCTGCTTGGTCAGCCACCGTGCTCAGACACGCCAAGCCCCTGCTTCTCCAAGGCTGGGCCCTGGGTCTGCTCCTCTTTCTCCATCTGGCCGACAGCCTCTCATTCTCTTCATTCCACACACATCATGATGCTTCCTCAGGAAAGCAGTCTTCGTCATCTACTTCACCCTCTTGGAACACCTCCTCTTTCCCTCGAAGGCATTTTTCACTAGCACCATCATATAATTACTATATATTAAGTAACATGTACTATAAAAATATATGGTATATAATACTACACTGTACCAATACTATAAATAACATACTATATATTAAATTATATATATTACTATATATCGAAAATTAGATTTTTACTACATGTTTGACTCTATATGGGCAAGAACTGTATATTTTTCTCAGCATATCTCCCACCTGAAACAAGTACTTGGGGCTTAGTAGGGCCTCAGAGGGGAATACATATTTTTAACAGAGCATCGGTTCTTACTATGAAGTCATGCACATGGTCTTAAAAGAAAAGCACAAGAAACTGACAAATTGGACCTCAACAAAATTAAAATTCTGGCCCTGCAAAAGCCACGTGAAAGAGGGTAAAAAAAGACACGGTCCACATTAGATAAAATAGCGGCAAACCACGCATCCAACAAAGAAGTAGTATCTAGAATATATAAAGGACCCTCAAACTCCACAGTTAACAGGACACAAACAGTCCAATTATAAAACGGGCTAAAAACATTAAAAGACACTTGACTGACAAGGATATACAGATGGCAAATAATCACATGAAAGGGAAAGTGGACGTGTCAACACTTTGAAAGGCCCATATTTTTATGTCCAGAGATTCCACTTGTAGGGATTTCTCCAAAGGAAACAGAAATGTGCAAAAAAGATGTCAGGATTCAGAATGTTGATTGCAGCATTATTTACTTACAACAACAACAAAACGGGAGCCTCTACGTCTCCAGCCACAAGGGACTGGTTGAGCGACTGCATTCCATCCAAAGGTACCTGGAATGTGGATTCCTGCAAGCGGGGGTCTTTGCTTGGGCACCGGGGTCTCCCCAGCACCCGAAAAAGAGCTTCAGTTAATAGTATCGGATTAATTTTGAACTCGGCGATGAAACGCCGAGCACCACACAAAATTGTGAAATGGGAAAACATTCACAATAGCGTAAGGGGGGGAAAGAGAAACAGATTGCAAGGCTATATGTGCATTGCAACCACAGTTCTGTTTAAAGAAGGGAAAAAAAATGTATGTATGTTTGCATATTAAGAGCCTAAAGGAAAATAAACCAAGGCATTGGCAATGGCTAGCTCTGGCGAACGGGACCAGGGGGTTGCTCCTTTCTTTCTTTTCCCTTCTTTTCCGTCCTCAGCGTTTGTGTGTGTTTTCCATATATCCCACATCAGCTATAAAGAACACTCTATTCCTTACCAAACAGAAGGTGAGACGGTGTTATTGTTAAAGGACTTCGGAATCCGTGCTGAGTTGAGTGTGATTCCTGGAACAATGACAGAACCCAGGGGTTGGGGGGCGAGGGCAGGCGCCCTGCCCTCTTTTTCCAGGGCCTCCCAGCGACAGGGAGGTCACCTGGACTGCAGCCCGGCTCACAGCACCTTCACGATTTCCCCCACAGACTGGAACCACTCACACTCTTGTGTGCTTAATATTATCTCTAAATTGATTCTTTTATTTAAAAAAAAAATGCATTTAGAGGGAATCTGTATCATGACCATAAAGGTAAATCAGTTTCATCTGTCACAGGTAGAATGTGACTATAAAATAAACACCATTTTTTAAAAGTGTTTTTTTGTTTGTTTGTTTGTTTTTTTAGTTCTAGCTAGCTACTGTCCCCTAAAGAAGGTTCTGAGTCCAAAGTCCTGTTTTTAATAAAGGGAAGTTAGCAGGTGTAAAAGAGGCAAGTGTTTAAGATATGTTTGCACCAAGTAAGCCCTTCTCTTAGATACAATCAGAAGGCCTGAAAGTGGCTTGACGGAAACCGACATTGGATTGGATGTCTTTTATTGCTATGTCCCCACTGTACCCACAAGTATTTACATGCCACGAGCATACATATCCCATGCTCTGGAGCTCACAGGGCTTCCCAGATGAGCCCCACGGAAGCCCTGATTGGACTAGCACCTGCTACCCCTCTGAGCTCCAAGCCAGCCCTCCCCAGGCGTGGGACAGCGCGAGGGGGAGCCGGAAGCCCAGGGAATGAGGAGGGGCCTCGACCCCTGTCAGGCCCTGGGGGACTCAGCAGGTCACCCTGACACCCTAGGGGCTTGTCCTCTCCCAAGTACAGAGGAGTTGCGGGTAGGAGAGGTAAAATAGCTGGCCCCTCTCTCTAGCCCCGTAAAGGCGTGTGATGCGCTCTTTGGGATGCTGGACAGGAAGACCTGGAGTGAATGATTTGCAGTCATGTTTGCTAGTTACAGAACTGGGAAAAATGATCCTCTCCTGCCTAGAGCGTTATCAAGTGAACTGCACCAGCTCCATTAACGTTGGAAGCATCCATACGAGATTATGGGACGTATGATGGCTTTGTCTGGGAAACTGTTCGTCTCTGATCGGAAGTTCTATTACACATGAATTTAATTCTAAACAGTGTTACCAACAGATCCAAATGATTTACATTTTAAGCAATCTTCTTTCATTATCTCATACCTTGTCAGGTAGCAAAAGATGGATTTTTATGGCTTCTGTGATGAGAAATGATTAATACCCCTAAATGGGAGGCTTTCCCTACTCCAGCTGTTCCAGTGTGGGGTCCCATCCCTCAGCCTTGCTTCCGTGGGCACACTTGAGAGCTGACATCAGAGAAAGGGCACGTGGAAAAAGCATCCCAAACTTTTGTAAGTTGGATCTAAACAGGGTCAATGTTTCCAGTTAGGGCACTGAACGCCATTTGGTACCAAACATTCTCCTCCATCGAGAGAAAAAGAATGAGAAGGAAAGAGAGCCAGGGTTACCCACTAATGAAGCCCAAAAAGTGTTATTACAAAAGCTTAAAAATGTGTACGAGAAATGGCCTGATTTCCCCCCAACCAAGACACAGCTATGCAAGTGGGGAAACTGAACATCGGTCCCCAAATGGAAACAAATCTGAAATTCTGAACCCCACTGGTGCTTTATTTTTTTTATTTTTTTTATTTTTTTTTTTGATCCCATGTACATGATTTTTTTTTTATTGGTGTTCAATTTACTAACATACAGAATAACACCCAGTGCCCGTCACCCATTCACTCCCACCCCCCGCCCTCCTCCCCTTCTACCACCCCTAGTTCGTTTCCCAGAGTTAGCAGTTTTTACGTTCTGTCTCCCTTTCTGATATTTCCCACACATTTCTTCTCCCTTCCCTTATTTTCCACTGGTGCTTTAAAGAGTCGTGTCAAAGCTAAGGGTAAAGGAGGCCAAGCTGGGTCTCACACTGGCTCTCCCCTGGCTTTCGCGTTCATTCTTGCCAAGGGACTCCTGGACAGCCAGGCCGTAAACACTGTGAAGATGAGGTCGTAGGTTCAACTGGTAAGAGGACACTGTTCTGGAAACCTCTGCCCACACACCAAGTTCAGATGAGACCTTCCTTAAGGGGCAGATTGTCCTCCCCAGTTGCCTGCAGGTAAGCCCTTCCCCATCTTCGGTCAAAGGAAGGCTTGTCCGGTTCCGCATGGCTTGAGTGAGCCACCGAGGATGGAACGGTTGAGCGAGAGTCACCTGAGTCCCGTCCAGCGCTGCCCCACAGACACCTGGCAACTTTAGACTTCCCCCAAATCCTAGCACAGGTCCCCAACCTCAGACGTTGAAGAAGTAAACAAAATAAAATGCAAGCAACTCAAGTGCCCTGATAGCGAAGTGTTCAGACATACGCAGATAGAGCCTCAGAGAAATCGTCTCCACCGCCCAGGGAACCCCGCTGCCCTCCAGGACCGTGCGACCTGGACTGGCCCTGGGGGCACTACCCCCAAAATCACCAGCAGCAAGCAGACGGACGGGAAGGTAAATCGGGCTGCAGAACACCAACTGCCCTCCACCCGGGGAAGGGGGTCACGTCCTTGAGGCAGGGCCCACGGTTACCCTGAGCCCCCTAGAAAGCCTCTCCCTCCCCCTACCGTTCATGGTATCTTTGGAATCAAGGCTACAAACTGCATGAATAGCGAGTAATTCAATTAACTCTATAGTCTGAGATGAAAAAAGGGCCATTTTGCTAGCTCGAGTGGAGCACTAGTTTAACCCCGGTGCTCAGGAAATTCCCAGGCCAGACAGCATATTAAACCAGCTCTTCAACTTAAGAACAATTACTGTCATTTATCAGCCTGAATAGCAATAATGCACAAATCGACAGCTTTCAGGAGGCAAAAAGCTAGCTAGGTGTAATGATATGCAAAGCCCCAGCTCTCTACATTCGGAACTGTCTCAATCCCATCAATACATCTCCCACCACCTACAATTTATCAATACAAATGTGGTGCCCAATGAAGGCAAAGACCAAGAAGATAAATATGAACGGGGTGAGGGGAAAAAAGGCTCGGGAATGTTTGAATTTTAAAATGATGAAGTGCAGATCACATTCTTAAAGCATTTTACATGCAATGACCCGATCACATCAAGTCCTATTCTGAAAGAGGAAACAGAATAAGGGGATTTTTCTACTCCAAGGTTGCAGGTAGATGCAGCTTTTATTTCTTTTTCTGTTCCCAGATCATGTCTTTCAGGGAAGTATGTGATCATTCTGAGCCTGAATACACGTAATAACAATCATGCTAATCACAGCGATGGATCTGCATAGAGCCCTTGTCCTGATTACTTTCACATCCATGATTTCATTTTAACTTCATAATGTCTGCAAGAGGTGAAACGGATAAATATTACTGCACCCATTTTGAAAGAAGGGGAAACTGAGGCATGGCGTGAGTCTGAGATTCTCTCCGTATCGATCAGGGCTAGAACCGGGATCTGGATTCTCTGCCTGCCCTTTGGAAGTTGCAGCACACCCAGGACAAGACCAGGCTGCCCGGAAGTGCTGGGGAGGGTTCGAGAACGCCAGTACACAAAGGGAGCAGGTGTCAGGGCACGTAGAAGGCATGGAGGTGGGCAGGATGGAGACAAACAGAACTTCGAATTTCAAAACCAGAGAAATGGAATTCTGGGGCTGCAGCCCCCGGTGACTGAGCCCCTACTGAGTGCCAGGAGGGAGGTGAGCCAATGCCCCTGTTTGTGGTCCTCAGTGCCTGCACACCCACCACATACTGACACGTTGCTAAGCAGCATCAGTTAGCCTGATGGAATACAACTACTTTACATCGAGGGAAGCCTGGGAGGGTGGTGTCCACAGTGGAAAACATTCCTACAAAGGCAATAGGGACGTAGGTGGCAGAGGGGCTCTTGGTGCAAGTCAAGCAAACAAGGGCCTCCCAGCCCAATGCCCGGGGAATTCAGGGAGTGGCTTGCACTGCAGGTATCTTTATTCTTCACCTTCCAGTTCCTTCAGCAGACCCATCCCAACCCTCCCAGCTTTTCCATCACAGGTGCTCACCACCTGGGCCCACATGGCCTCACACTCTGACATGCAAACTCCTGGCCTTTGGGTAATATTTTTAACCAACTTAAAAAGGAAAATAGTGGTCAGCGATTTAAGATTTAGGGGATTTGTTTGCTTGGTGTGTAAGGCTGGGTTGAGTTTATTATTATTATTATTATTATTATTATTATTATGCTTATCTTTATTCTCTAATATAATGTGTACCTAATTTATTATTTTTTATTTTTTTAAGGCTTTATTTATTTATTCATGAGAGACACAGACAGAGGCAGAGACACAGGCAGAGGGAGAAGCAGGCTCCATGCAGGGAGCCTGATGCAGGACTCGATCCCAGGACCCCGGGATCACGCCCTGGGCCCAAGGCAGACGCTCAACCACTGAGCCACCCAGGTGCCCCAATGTGTACCTAATTTAAAACCATATGTGCACAAATAAAATGATCAGATCTTATAAAACAATGAAATAACCATTTGGTGAAACGACATCAATGTCTGCATTTTTAAACGGAGAGGGAAAAGCCTTGAACAGCGTCTTATTTTCTGACATCACGTAAGAAGGCGGTGTACTTCCCTCCCCTCATAAGAAATTACACCTTGCTCTCACTATTAAATTAGAATATCCTCTCCTCTCTCTGAAATTTGGCTGCTTTACAGTAAATACATAAATCGAAGAGGCATGGGATCCAGACGCCAATTGGCAGACGGCACTATGAAATAAGCACCGGGACACTGGCGTGCGGAAGTGTTACAACCTGTTCCAATCTGCTCCCTGTTCTCCCTCATAACAAAAGAGGAAGAGAGTCCAAACCTTCCTACACACACGCACACGTGTGCACACGCACACACACACATGCGTGCACACGTGCGCACACACAGAGAGAGACCAAAGTTCGGCAGGTTTCAATACAGCAAAAACAGCTAAGAAGAAGAGCCACCCAACTGCTCAGGACATGGGTTTCTCACTCTTACCGCAGAGCTGCAATATTTGCCACATCTCGCCAACAGAAGATGGTGTGAACTTGCCACACAACTGCTGAGAAGTTTGGGAAAGCCTGGGCGTTTGCCAGCATTGTTATCATTGTCATCGTTGTTGTCAAGCCAAAGAAATTTTCCAAGCACCTGTGCTGGGGATTTTTCTCAACAGCCATGAGAGGGTGGTCCTTAGAAGTACCTCCATCATAAAAGAAAAAAAAGGAAAGTAGGAAGGGAGGGATGGAGGGAGAGGGGAAGGAATAGGACAGAACTACCTCCATCATTCATGTGAAAAAATGATCGGGAGATACAAGTGAGGCAGAGCATAGGTGAGTATAGCAATCAAGACCCTTTTGGTTGCCAATGATAGAAAAGCCAAGCCAAAAAAAAAAAAAGCTCAAGATGAAAGAGAATCTATTGGATCACTTAAATGAAGGATCCAAAAGGTGAGTTGGTTTAGGGCAGAAATAAATCAGAGACTTACCACTCCCAACAGCAGCCTTTGCTTCCCAGGGTAACTCTCTTCCACAGCTCAGTGGGTGGAGGACCCTGGGAGCCTGAGATTCGGGTCTATAAAACACTTAGGCCAGAAGATGAGTCCAAACTAAAGCTCAGAACTGAGACTGATTGGCCCACATTGCACTTGACTTGGGTCACATGCCCATGCCTGAACCAATCACTGTAGCCAAAGAGAGGGCACAGGCACCCATTGGCCTAAATTGGGGCTCAGGCTGATGCCTGAGCCAAAGCTTTGTCAGAGCTTGCAGGCTCAGAGAGTGAAGTGTGAGTCCCACTCAGTAAAATCAGGAGGAATGGATGTTGGGAGGAAAACTGCAACAAATGCCCACTTCAGAATATCACAAGACCCCATCTTTGGTTGGACCCAAAATCTCCAATCTATACATGCCCAGAGTTTACTCACAGTATGAACAGGGACTATAGCCACTTACTTGTGTGGAATGCCCTGTGGTGGTCAGCATCCACATTGCATATGGCTCCTGCCATCTCCAGAATCTGATGGTTTCACAAAAATTATTCCTGGAGGTGAACTTTTCAATCACCAGTGTTCAAAATTTTAATAGTTGCCACTCTTAAGTTAATAAAGCTGAGACCAGATGATTTAAAAAACTCCCTCATCAAGAACTACAGCAATAAGGTGAACCGTAGAACCAAGTCACTTGTGCTTTATATATTTTCCAAATTTTTAATTTTTAATTACTTGATTACAAGTCAGATTAAGTAATTGCTTTCTAGAAGATAGATAAGCCCAGAAAGACAGCTACATCAAGATTTTTTTAAAGAAACCACATACTTTCAACTTTGATATCTTCTTTTTTGTGCTCCTTAAACTTTATTTGTTGAAACACAACCTACAGATGAACAAGTGTACAAGTCCTAAGGGTACATCTCAATTTATTATCCCAAAGTAATTACATTCAAGTAACTACTATTAGAGTTGCCAAAGCCCCAGAAGCTCTCCTTGGACTCCTAAACTAATCATCACTCTAACTTTTCCACCCAAAGTTAATGACTGTCTGACTCCTAATAGATGAATTTTGCCTATTTTTTGAACTTCATAAAAATGGAGTCATATGGTATATATTCTTTGTGTGGGGACCCCCTTTCAAGAGATTCACCCAGTTGTTACACGCAGTAGTAGTTCACTTGTTTTCATTGCTGCTTTAATAATCCATTATGCAAATATCCTGCAATCTGTATGCAATGGACTGAAGTTTATGGACCCTCAAAATTCACATGTTGAAATCTTAAGCTCCAGTGAGATGGTATTAGGAGGTGGGGGCTCTGGGAGATAATTAGGTCATGAGGATGAAGCCCTCATGAATGAGATTAGTGACCTTATATAAAGACCATAGAGAACTCTCTCATCCTCTTTCACCAAGTAAGAATACAAGAAATCAGAGGTCTGCAATCCAAAAGAGGACCCACCAGTGGGCCCATGTTGGCACCCTGATCTTAGACCTCCAGCCTCCAGAACTGTGAGAAGGAAATTTCTGGTTTTTACAAGCCACCCAGTCTATGATAATTTGTTATAGCAGCCTGGAGGAATTAAGACACCATGTAACCAATACATTGGTGATCATCATTTTCCGTTACCATTGTGAACATTCTTATGTATGCAGACATGAAAAACTGTTGGCTTATGTGTTCATCTTCGGTAGATAAAGGCAAACAGTCTTCTCAAGGAGATGTACCAATTTATGCTCCCAGCAGCAGTAAGACTGCCCTGAACACCTTCAATCACTTGCTGTTCTCACCTTGAGCAGTTCAGCTCTGTTCCCTACCATGACCCAACTAAAGGCAACCATTTGTAGAGCTTGCAAGGCAGCCAGAGCTCAGCTTAAATCCTGACTTCACCACTTACTAAGCTGTGAGTGTTTCTTTGGAGAATTTCACATAGCCTCAGATTCCTGATCTGTGAAGGGACCATAATTATAATGTCCTTGTAAGAATCAAATTGGATTTTATACACAAAAGTGCTTCGCAAACTGTAAAACTATACACCTATGTTAGGGATTAGAAAGAAACCGTGGATCCTTTTGGCCAATATTACAGTCACCTGGTGTTAAGACAGAAATCTCCCAGTATATCAGGAATGCAGTGAATAGCAAGTTAGAAAAGCCTGAGTTAAAATCCTGTCCACAGCACTTACTACATGACCTTTGAGGAGCAACTAAATCTCCTTGATCCTCAGTTTTTCATCTGTGAAATAAGAATAGTAAGACTTCTCTGATGGTTGCTGTAAGGGAAAAAGTGCATAATGTATCAAAAAGGAGTGAGAGTGACATTAAGATTGAGAAAAAGAGAGAATCTCAGTACCTGTAGCACAACAGGTGCTCAAGAAATTATTACCCTCATCAGTAAAAGCCTAGAAAATATGGTACACACCTGTTCCATGAATCATTTTCACTGATACTCTTATCTTTCATAATGAAGCCTAGTTTATGCAAAATTTCCAATTGACAAAATTTGGTTTTTGTGTCTCAAGATGCCCCCCTTTTCTGTTTTCTTTTTTTTTATATAAATTTTTATTTATTTATGATAGTCACAGAGAGAGAGAGGCAGAGACACAGGCAGAGGGAGAAGCAGGCTCCATGCACCGGGAGCCCGACGTGGGATTCGATCCCGGGTCTCCAGGATCGCGCCCTGGGCCAAAGGCAGGCGCCAAACCACTGCGCCACCCAGGGATCCCCCTTTTCTGTTTTCTGCCTGTTTCAACCATTCAGGGGCCCAACCTACCAGGATCTTTGCCATCCATCCATCTAAGAAAAACTTGCTGTCGGCAAAGAGTGAAATGTCAAAATTCAGTATGAAAATCCCAGAGTGTCAGACCTGGAAGGGACCTGAGGGCATACAATTCATTCAATTCATTTTACCTAGAGTGAAGCTAAAGCCAGAAAACTAAGGTAATACCACTGGTTAGTGGCAGACCCAGGACTGAGGCCCAACTGTCCTAACAACCAGCCCAGGGTTCATTCTTTAGCAGCTTATTATACATGTTGATCTGTGTCTCCAATTAGAAATGAAAGAGTTGGCACTTTATTAAAGACTCTTTCAAATACAGAGAAAGAGTTAAATCACATCTAACCCATCCATACATTAAACAGGCCCTGCTAAAATTTAAAGCACTGACATAGACAAAAAACAGCAGCATTTATATTTTATATTTTAAATAACATATTCTCTTTTAAAAAATTGGAGAACTTCTGCTTCCAGCCATGATAAAATAACTGCTATGAGACTTGCCCTCCTGCCAAAAACAACTATAAAACTGGATGACTGTATGAGGCAACTGTTTTCAGACATTGAACAACACAGTACAGGACTGTAATCTTGAGAGAAGGCATAATGGAGTGGACCCCATTATTTCTATCCATATTTCTATGGATTTCTATCCAAATCCAGTAGTTGTACTAAGCTAAAGAGGTAGAGATCAGAGTTCTAGGCTGTGGTTGAATTGTGTGAAGCAGCATAACAAAAGAAAGAGAACTTCACAAAGAGAGGTGCTGTGTATCTAGTTAAGGGTTCACTGTGGTACTTTGGCCAAGGGCTTCCTGTGATGCACATGGAACAGATGCCTCCTGCTATGGAGCTAAAAACAGAATGGTGATACCAAGGTTGTGAAATGCTGGGAGACCTTGAAGTTCCAGCCAAGCTAAAGTAAAGAAGTCTCATTGAAAACTCAGAGTCTCCAGTTGAAATCTCAGAAGATTCCAAATTAAGAACCTTAGTCCAAAGTAAACACAAGCTCAAAATTAAAATAGACCCTAGCCATTTTTTTTTCAAATTAAACCAGCCCCAACAGGACAGAAAATATCTACTAGTAATGTTACTGCCTGATGGAACAAAGTTACACTCCTTAAAGAAAAATAACATAATCTGGAATCCCCACAGAGCATCATTGACAATGTCTATTAGCCACTCAAAAATTACTAGACATGAAAAAAGCATCAAAATGCAATCCATAATAATAATTCAAAAAAACTGATCCTAATATAACCCACACTTGAAATTATCAGGAAAAGATCTTTCAAGCAGCTTTATAAATATCTATGTAATCAAGGAACTTAAAAGAAAAGATAATCAGGAGTGACAGCAGAGACATCCAAAAAATTATATATATATATATATATATATATATATATATATATATATATATGATACACACACATATATATATATATGTATATATGTATATATGCAAAAAAGAACCAAATGGAAATTCTGGAACTTAAAAACACAATACCTGAAATGAAAGTTTTGGATATATATAGCTTTAACAGAAAATTGGAGGCTAAACATCAAAGTCAATGAATTTGAAGATAGATTAATAGAAATTATTCAATCTGAAAAACAGAGAAAAAAATAGAGAAAAAATGAACAGGACCTCAGGGACTTGTGGGGAAAATGTCAATCAGTCTAACATATATGTGATTCTAGGTGAGTCTCAAGATGGAAAAGAAAGAGAGAAAGTAGAATATTATATGAAGGAATAACAAGCAAATTTTTCAGAAATTTTGTGGAACACATGAATTTATAGAGACAAGAATCTCAGTGAATCCCAAAGGACATAAACACAAGGAGAACCATACCTGGATCATGTCACAGTCAAACTATTGACAACTAAAAATAAAGAAACAAATGAGTGGGAAATATCAGAAAGGGAGACAGATCATGAGAGACTCCTAACTCTGAGAAACGAACAAGGGGTGGTAGAAAGGGAGGTGGGCAGGGGGTGGGGTGACTGGGTGATGATGGGCACTGAGGGGGGCACTTGATGGGATGAGCACTGGGTGTTATTCTATATGTTGGTAAATTGAACACCAATAAAAAATAAATTAAAAAAATAAATTTAAAAAAATAAATAAATAAAATGAATCAGAGAAATAAATAAATAAATAAATAAATAAGAAAGAAACAATATTAAAAGCAGCCACTCAGTAAAAGCTAACAACATACAGAGGAGCAATGATATGAATGACAGCTGATTTCTTATCAGATCGGAATTCAAATCTACAACAAAGACTGAATAAAATCAGAATGGTAAATACATGGGTAAGAATGAAAGATTTTTGGTTCCTCCCTTAATTTATTTGTAAGACAACCATGTAAGCAAAAAATAGTAACACAATATTGTGGGGCTTATTAAGGATTATTAAAAACATGACACCAAATTGTTCACAGGATGGTAGGGTAAAAGGACTTTACTGTTGTAATGGTCTTACTCTTTATGTGGAGTGGTACAGTATTAACTCAAATAGACTATGATGAGTTTAAAATGCACGTTGGAATGCCTAGCATGATCAATTTTTAAAAATACAAAGAGGTAGAAGTCTTCACATTAAAAAGAAGAACATCAAAAAAAAAAAAGAAGAAGAAGAACATCTGCATAGAGTATCAGAAGACATAATACTCTATGTGTAAAACCCAAAAAGACTCCATTTCAAAATTGCTAGAACTCATACAGGAATTCAGCAAAGTAGCAGGATATAAAATCAATGCACAGAAATAGGTTGCATTTCTATACACTAACAATGAGACAGAAGAAAAAGAAATTAAGCAATTGATCCCATTTACAATAAGATATACCAACAACCATAAGATATCTAGGAATAAACCTAACCAAAGAAGTAAAGGATCTGTACTCTGAAAACTATAGAACACTCATGAAACAAGTTGAGGAAGACACAAAGAAATGAAAAAATATTCCATGCTCATGGATTGAAAGAACAAATATTGTTAAAGTGGCTATGCTTCCCAGAGCAATCTATACATTCAATGCAATCCCTATCAAAATACCACCAACATTTTTCACAGGGCTTAAACAAATAATCCTTTTTTAAAAAAGATTTTATTTTATTTACTCATGAGAGATACAGAGTGAGATAGAAAGAGGCAGAGACACAGGCAGAGGGAGAAGCAGGCTCCATGCAGGGAGCCCAACCTGGGGTCCATCCCAGTCCCCAGGATCACACCCTGGGCTGCAGCTGGCACTAAACCGCTGTGCCACTGTGGCTGCCCTGGAACAAATAATCCTAAAATTTGTATGGAACCAGAAAAGACCCTGAATAACCAAAGGAATGTTGAAAAAGAAAAACCAAAGCTAGTGGCACCACAATTCCATACTTCAAGATCTATTAAGCTATAATCATCAAGACAGTATGGTACTAGCACAAAAACAGACACATAGGTCAATGGAACAGAATAGAGAACCCAGAAATGGACCTTTAACTCTATGGTCATCTAGTCTTCAACAAAACAAGAAAGAACATCCAATGGAAAAAAGACAATTTCTTCAAGAAATGGTGTTCAGAAAATTGGACAGCCACATGCAGAAAAATGAAACTGTACCATTTTCTTGCACCATACACAAAAATAAACTCAAAATGGATGAAATACCTAAACATGAGGCAGGAATCCATCAAAATCCTAAAGGAGAACAAAGGCAGCAACCTCTTTGATCTCAGCCACAGCAACTTCTTGCTAGACACATCTCCAAAGGCAAGGAAAATAAAGGAAAAAATGAATTACTGGGACTTGATCAAGATAAAAGGCTTCTGTATAGGAAATGAAACAATCAACAAAACTGAAAGGCAGCTTACAGAACGGGAGAAATATTTGCAAATGGCATATCTGATAAAGGGTACTTATAGTATCTGATTTGAATACTTCTAAAATCTATGAAGAGCTTATCAAACTCAACACCCCCAAAAAATAATCTGATCAAGAAATGGGCAGAAGACATGAACAGACATTTCTCCAAAAAAGACATAAAAATGGCCAACAAACACATGAAAAAATGCTCAAGACCACTTGGCATCAGGGAAACACAAATCAAAACCACAATGAGCAATCACCTTACACCAGTGAGAATGGCTAAAATTAATAAGTCAGGAAATGATAAATGTTGGCAAGGATGTAGAGAAAGGAGAACCTTCTTACACTGCTGGCAGGAATGCAAGCTGGTACAGCCACCCTAGGAAACAGTACAGAGGTTCCTCAAAAGTTAAAAACTGAGCTACCCTAGACGGAGCAATTACACTACTGGGTATTTACCCCAAAGATATAAATGTAATGATCCAAAAGATCACCTTCACCACAATATTTATAGCAGCAACATCCACAATAACCAAACTATAGAAAGAGCTAAGATGTCCATTGGCAGATGAATGGATAAAGAAGATTTCATATATATATATATAAATATATATATATATTTATATATATATATTAGACTATTATTCAGCCATCAAAGAGAATGAAATCTTGCCATTTGCAGTGATGTGGATGGAACTAGAGAGTATCATACTAAGCGAAATAAATTAATCAGAAAAAGACAACTATCATGATTTCATTCATATGTGGAATTTAAGAAACAAAACAGAGGAGCATAGGGGGAAAGGGAAAAATAAAATAAAACGATATCAGAGAGGGAGAGAAACCATAAGAGACTCCTATCATAGGAAAGAGAGGGTTGCTGGAAGATAGGGGCATGAGGGATGGGGTAACTGGGTAACAGGCATTAGGGAGGGCACGTGATGTAATGAGCAGCACTCAGTGTTATATACAACTGATGAATCACTACATTCTATCTCTGAAACTGATAATACACTATATATTAATTAATTGAATTTAGATAAAATAAAATTTTAAAAAAGGAATTGAAATGAAATGCTAAAAAAATATCACAATAATGCAAAACTATCAGGAAAGGAAGAACAAACTAAAATGAGATGGATCAACTAGAAAATAAACTGCAGATGATAGGCTTGCAGACTACCAATTATTAAACAAAGTGGACTAAACTCTCCAATCAAAAAGCACAGATAGTCAGATGGGATTCAACTATATGCTATCTACAAGAAATATTTTAAATTAAAAGAAATAGTTAGGTTAAATGTAAAAGAGTGGAAAAAAGACAATAAGTAAACAGGAAGTCTAATTTGATTATATTAATATCAAATAGACTTCATAACAAAGATAACTGTAGATAAAGGACATTTCATAGTGATTGAGATAATTTATCAGAAAGACATAACAATCCAAAATATTTGTGCAGAGCTTTAAAATACATGAAGCAAAACTAAACCAAAAGGAGAGTAGATAAATGAACAATTACTCAGGATTGTAACATCCATCTCTTGTTAATTGATAAAACAACTAGACAAGAAAATCAATAAACATATAAAATATTTTATGAATGCTTTTCAGTGAACTTAACCTAATTGACATTTTTAGAACACTGTACCTAACAATGGTAAAAGGCACATTGTTTTCAAGTGTTCCTAAAAATGTTCAACAAGGTAAATTTTATGTTGGGTCATATTCACGTGTCAGTAAGTTTCAAAACATTGAAAGTGTGTTTTCTGACCACAATGGAAAAACTGGAAATATTCAGAAACTCACAGCACACATCTAAATAACCCATAGGTCAAAGAAGAAATTGCAAAGGAGGGCAGCCCGGGTGGCTCAGCAGTTTAGCGCCACCTTCGGCCCAGGGCATGATCCTGGAGACCCAGGATAGAGTCCCGCGTCGGGCTCCTTGAATGGAGTCTGCTTCTGCCTCTGCCTCTCTCTCTCTCTCTCTCTCTTTCTCTCTCTCTGTCTCTCATGAATAAATAAATAAAATCTTTAAAAAAAAGAAATTACAAAGGAAATTGCAAAATATTTTAAACTGCATTATAAAAGCACAACATATCAAAATTTAGGGGATGCAACTAGCGCAATAATTAGAGGAAATGTGTAGCTTTTAATGGGCATGTTAGAAAAGAAGAGAGATTTAAAATCAATGATTAAAATTTACATCTTAGCAAGCTGGAAAAAGTCAATCAAATTTAACCTAATGTGAGTATAAGGAAGACAGTAATAAAGAGGAGAAATTAACAAAATAAAAAAAAGAGACAAATAATTGAGAAAAATCAATAAAACCAAAATTTGAATTTTAAAATAGTAACAAAGTTGATGAGGAAAGACTAACAAAGGAAAAAGTAAACACAAATTATTCATATCAGGAGTGAAAAAAGGAACATCACTACAGATTCTACAGACACCAAAAGGTTTTAAAAGGCAATATTATGAACAATGTTATTGCCAGTAAATTTGACAGTGTATAATGGACAAATTCCTTGAAGATCTCAACTCATCAAAACTGATATTAGAAGAAATAGAAAATCATAAAAGCATTAATTCCATTAAAGGAGTTGAATTCATAATCAAAAACAAACTTGAGGCCTAAATGGTTCTACTGGTGGATTCCATCAAATATCTAAGCAAAGTACAATACCAACATTATATTAATTCTCTCAGAAAACAGAGGATGAGAAAATATTCCTCAACCAGTTTTACAAAGTCAAGAGAACACTGATTCCAAACCTAATACAGAAATTTCAAGGAAGGAAAATCACTAACTGCTCACAAAATATTAGCAAATAAAATCTAATAATAAGTAAAAAGAATAATACATCATGACCAAGTAAAGCTTATTACAGAATTCAAGTTGGTTTAACAATCATAAGTTAATGTAATAAACTGTATTAACAGAAAAAGTTGTTAAAGATGAAACAGAATGATTAACAGAAAAAGATGAAAAAAATCATCTGATTATATACCCCACCCCCCTGAAAATTTACTAAGATTCACAGGAGAAAAAAATCAAACTAAGAAGAAAAAGAAACCACATCAATCTGTTAAAGGCTTCTATGATAAACCTACAGTCAACATCATACTTACTGATAAAATACTAAACACTTTCCCCCTGAGATTGGAAATAAGGCAAAAAAAGTCCACTCACCATATCTATTCAACATCGTCCTGAGATCCTAGCCAGTGCAATAAGGAGGGGAAAAAAGACAAGAGTTGAAAAAGAAGAAATAAAATTCTATTCATTTACAGAAAGTACAATGATTTATCCAGAAAATCCAAGGTATCTACAGAGAAATTGCTAAACATAAATATTTAGCACAGTTGCAAGATAAATCAGTATACAAAAGTGAATGGTACCCTTATACAACGGCAGCAGCAAAAAAAGGAAATAAAATTTTAAAACAACGCCATTTACAATAGCGTCAAAAACATAAAATACTTAGAAATACATTAACAAAGAACATGCAAGACCATTCTCGCAAAATATCAGTAAAGAGAGATGAAAGAAGACCTAAGTCAATGGAAAGGTATATCGTGTTCATGGCTTGGAAGACAAAACATTGATTGATACCCTAATTAGTCTTCTGATACTAAAGCCTAGGTATAAAAGAGTTAATAATGATTTATAGATTCAAAGCAATCCCAATCAATTTTGTAGGAACTGATAAATGAGCTCTAAAATTTTTATGGAACGAAAAGAACTTATAAAAAGACAAAACCAGAATGAAAAAGAATAATTTGGTAGAAATATGTTACCTAATTAATTACTAAGTTAGAGTCACTATGGTAGTAGGATTAGAACAGGTGAATCCAACGGTGAAACAAAGTAGAGAATCCAGAAAGAGACCCACACATCCTGACTTTCAACAAAGGTATCAAGGTACCTTTCAATGGGGGAAATAAAAGCCTTTTCAGCAAATGGACTGAAAGAACTGAACTGAACTGGTGGGGTGGGGGGAGGAATGAACCTTGACTCCTACCTCAGGCTATACACAAAAAAATAAATACAGATCATAGACTAGAAAAGTCAATACTGTAAAGCTTCTGGACAAAAATACAGGAAAGGGGCACCTTGGTGACTCAGTTGGTTAAACGTCCAACTTTGATTTCAGCTCAGGTCATGATCTCAGGGTCCTGGGATAGAGCCCCGTGCTCAGTAGGGAGTCTGCTTGAGCTTCTCTTCCTCTCCCTCTTCTTCTGTCCCTCTTTGTGCTGATGCGTGCATGCATGCGCTCTCGTTCACGCTCTCTCTCTCTAAAATAAATAAATAAATCTTTTTCTTAAGCCCACAGGAAAATATCTTAATGACCCCTTCCTTGTAGGTAAATGTCTCTTAGGATACGAAATGCATTCATTTTAAAAGAAAAATGATTGATAAATCATCAAGATTCACATTTTCCACTCATCAAAAGTCACTGTTAAAAGAAGACCAAAAAAAGCAAGGCACACATGGGGAGAAAATATTCACAATTCCTATATCTGGCGAAGTCCTTGTATTCAAAACACGCAAAGAACTTACACAGATCAATAATGAAAAGTTAAACAATTCCATTTTTGCAATGAACCAGACACTTGAACAAACTTTTCACAAAAGAGATACGAATGGCCAAGGAGCACGTGAGAGGTGCTCAACATCATTAATCCTCTAGCAACCACAAATTCAAATCACGTTGAAACACCACTTCGCAACGACGGGAGTGGCAAAAATTTCAAAAGACTGACACCACCACATGTGGACGAGGATCTAACACAACTGTGAGGGTTAGAAAGGTACAAGCACTTCCGAAAAGTAGCTGTTTCTTAGGAATTTAAATAGACACAAATTACGTAACCCAGCACTTCCACCTGTAGATATCTACCCAAGAGAAATGAAAGTGTCTGCCCACATAGAATGTGTCCACAAATGTTCATACGAGTTTTATTCATAATAGGCAAAAAGTAAGTGCCATCCCAAATGTCAACCAACAGAAGAAGGGGTCAACCGTTACGTATTCACACCATGGAATGCAATTCAGCGGGTCCGTGCAATAACACGGATGCATCTCAGAAACATGTTGCATGAAAGATGCCAGACGCAGAAGAGTAGACGCTGCGTAATCATATTTTATTGAAGATCAAGGCGGATCGAACTATCTATAGTGATAGAAATCAGAGCAGGAGTTGGCTAGGGGCGGTAGACACTCACTGGAGTAGAGGACAGGGACGTTTCTGGGGCGATGGAGATCTTCCCTATCTTGGCTGTGGTGTTGGTTCTAGGTGTAGACTGTTGTCGAGACTTATGGGATTGTACTTTTGAAGATGTGCTTTTCACTGTAGGTGAATGCTACCCCGATTTTTTAAAATGTAAATATGCATATCATTGTCACTGAATCCGGCTAATGTAGGACTCCAGAACCTTATTAAGTCTGCCCAACTATTTTTCTTTTTTTTTTAAGATTTTATTTATTTATTTGAGAGAGAGAGAGAGAGCATGAGCTGGGGGAGGGGGCGCAGAGGGAGAGGGAGATGCAGACTCATCGCCCAGCAGGGAGCCCGATGCGGGGCTTGATCCCAGGACCCTGGGACCATGACCTGAGCCAAAGGTGGACGCCCAACAGACTGAGCCACCCCAAGTGCCCCTAAGTCTGCTCAAGGTTTCTGAAGTTCCCACCGAGTATACTGTGTGTGCTTCCTCGAAGCACCTGCTGACTTCCCGCAGGCTCTGGGGGCTCCACAAGCTTCCCTGCCCTTCCTGGCCTTGCCCTTCTCCCCACCTCTGCGAGCTTCCACTGTGCTGGATGCCCACACACGGCGCTGGCCTCTCGAGCTATAAACGCTGCATGGTTATCTGTGATGACGTGCCCTTATCCGGGGCATCCCCAGAAGGTTCCCAAGCAGCCCTGAGAGCTGCCAGGGTCCCATCAGCTTTGTTGTTGGGCCTGAACGTTTTGCTGCTTTAAGGTTTTGCTGTCAATAGGGTTGTTTCTCTGAAAAATCATTCCTTCAATGTTTTGCTTCGATCCACCTTCTTTCCTAGGACATGTGGGAGCTAGACCGGAATGGGATCTGTTCAGGAGATAAGCTTGTTGTCCCTTAGGGGATCGTGTCCCCCTCCAGGACAGGGGCCACACCGTTTATGTAGCTTTGTTCTCCCCCTTCCAAGGCCTTCCTGCACCTTGCTCCATCTCAGGAGAAGACAGGCAATCCCGGATCCTCCCCTTCTCCCACGAAGGCCTGTGGATGTCCGGAGAGAGCTGGCAGGTTCTTCCCTGGTGCTTGTTGCCCTTCCCACTGATCATTGCCAGAAGCTTCTCTATCCTTGCCTAAGGAAATCTTATATTCTCTCCTATTAGCCCTAGTTTTAAGTAAAAGTTTACTAAATTCAGGTTTGTAGGGCTTTGGGAAATGAGAGAGGGCTGGAGTCCCCTCTTTTCCAGTCCTCCTCGCCCTGTGTGTGAACTTTAAAAAAGGAAAAGGAACATTTTAACACTGGACACCACCAGCTCTCTTGATTCCCCCACCATATTTTCCTCTAGGGACCCCTGGCTCCCAGACTGATGACGCACTGTGCAGCCAAGACCCCCTGGAACTGTCTCACTCCCCCTGGACCCAGGTATGTCCTCCCCGAGGCATCAGAAAATGATCAGAACTAAACAAACCAGTTAATGTCACAACGTCCATCCACTTACGATGATCACAGGCCCAGAACCAAGACAAATGATCTGAACTAGACCCTCAGTTAGAAACGTGGTTTCATTTCCAGACCTGAGATCAATAGTTGGGTTTCTGCTTACTAGCTGGGTGACCCGGGGCAAAGTACCTCTCTATGCCTCCTTTTCCTCATCCAAAAACTAGATATAATAACAGGACATGCCTCATGGGATGGTGTGAGGATTAAATGAGTTACTCCATAGGGAGAGCTTAGGACACTGCTTGGAACAGAGTGAGTGCTACCTAAGTGTTTGTTAAATCAATTATAAATATTATATAAGATTGTCTTTGGGGCACCTGAGTGGCTCAGTGGTGGAGCGTCTCTTCGGCTCAGCGCATGACCCCAGGGTCCTGGGATCGAGTTCCACATCAGGCTCCCCGCATGGAGCCTGCTGCTCCCTCTGCTTATGTCTCTGCCTCTCTCTGAGTCTCTCATGAATAAATAAATAAAATCTTTTTTTAAAAAGTGTCTCCATGGATTTCAAAAGAAGGACATCATCTAGGGAGAGAAAATTAGTCAAAGAAGCCAAAACTCGGGCACTTCCTTGACATACACCTCTGTGTGAGTATTTTTAATACAGTGTCGGGAGAAATTATATACATATATACACAAGGTTGCTTTTAGCTTACTCAACATGAGCAGGATCTCCAACATGCCAACATAAAATAACATCAAAGAGAACGTTGGAGGAAAGGTGAATGATGAAATTGGGGTCAAGCAGTTCTTAAATTGAGGGCAATATCTTGGCTCTACTTTCCCATAGGGCAAGAAATACAGTTGCAGGAACACATGAAAGGACGTGGGCCCAGGAGCTGCCGGGGTGGTCTGAGCAAGGAGAGACCAAGGCTGGCTTATGGGCAGCTGCTCTGCACTCTGAACAGAGCAGAGGAGGGGAAGCACCTTCCTCAGCACCATCCTATGAGGCAGAGGGGACCCAACTCTCCACCAGAGAACCATAACGCTTAAGCAGCATGAAGTCGTAAAGCCAGCTGCTGCCGCCAGCTTACCTCTCTCCACTGCCCCCAGCCTGATGGCAGAGGCAGGAGGCCTTGACTCACCAGCTGTGTCACCGGCAGGAGGAAGCTCCCGAGGATGGACTCCCTGTCCCACCTGCCTGGCAAGGTTACAAGGGCCTAGGGAAGGCAGTATCATCTATTCTTTCATTCATTCATTCATTCATTCAGTAAATATTCATTGAGTGCCTACCCTAGGCACGGCAGACGTAGAGAACCAAATGAGGAATGATCTCTGCCATAGGGATGTTGATTTTCCAGTGAAGGGGGCCAGACAAGAGCAATAACACAATAAATAATTACGTGTGATGGTAGGCTAACAGATGCTGAGTGCTTTGGGAAACATGCAGGCTGGTTGGCTGGGGGAGAGTGGGCTGTAAACAAAAGGGTGACGGCAGAGCAGGGCAGGGACTAGGGTGAGGAAAGCCTCACCTCACCTCACCTTACAGGGTGCTGCATGTGAGGAGACGCTCCCTCTCAGGGTCGTGCAAACACAGGGCCGACACCTGCGTGAGCCCCTCTGTGTGCTTCCTGCCCTGGGCACCCCTCGCACCTCCCCCGAGCTCAGGCCCTGGAATACGGGCCTATTTGAGAAAGTGAAATGTAGGCTAAAAAAAATAAATAAAGTTGGAAGTCTCACACTTCCTGACTTCAAAACTTACCACAAAATCTATAGTAAACAAAAGTGTGATAAAGACGTAGTGATGGCACCATATAGACCGGTGGACATACACACCAACGGAACAGAGAGCCCAGAAATAACCTCTCATGCAGAGAGTCAAATGATTTCCAGCAGGGATGCCAAGACCACTCGACGGGGAAAGGACAGTCTTTTCAGCAGATGCTGTAGGAGAAACGAGATGCTCACATGCAAAAGAATAAAGCTGAACCCTTACCTCACACCATATACAAAAATTAACTCAAATGGATCAAATATTTAAACATAAGGCCTAAAACTAAAAAAAAATGTTAGAAGGAAACAAAGTTTCATGACATTAGATTTGGCAACAACTTACTTGATATTGAGAAAAAAAATAGACATATTGGACAGCATCAAAATTTGAAACTTCAGGGCACCTGGGTGGCTCAGTCGGTCAAGCACCCGCCTTCGGCTCAGGTCATCATCCTGGAGTTCCGGGATGGAGCCCCCGTATTGGGTTCTCTGCTCAGCAAGGAGTCTGCTTCTCCCTCTGCCCCTCATCCCACTCGTGCTCTCTCTACCACGGCACTCCTGGGGCGCCTAGCACGGGGCTTGTTAATCTAGGATGTCCTTGTACTCTCTCTCTCTCAAATAAATAAATAAAACCTTTATTTAAAAAAAAAGGAATTTAAAACTTCAATTAATAAACAATCAACAGAATGAAAAGGCAACCAACAGAATGGGAGTAAATATTTGCAAACCATACATCTGACGAGGGGCTAATATACAGAATAAATAGAAAACTTCTGCAACCTAGGAGACTCTTAATGATAGTGAACAAACGGAGGGTAAATGGAGAGAGCTGAGTGGAGGATGGGCTGAACAGGTGATGGGGATTAAGGAGGGCACTTGTGATGAGCGCTGGGTGTTGTCTATAAGTGATGAATCTCTAAATTCTACTCCTAAACTAATATTGCACAGCATGTTAACTAACTAGAATTTATTTTTATTTTATTTTATTTATTTATGATAGTCACAGAGAGAGAGAGAGAGAGAGAGAGGCGGAGATACAGGCAGAGGGAGAAGCAGGCTCCATGCACCAGGAGCCCGACGTGGGATTCGATCCCGGGTCTCCAGGATCACGGCCTGGGCCAAAGGCAGGCGCTAAACTGCTGCGCCACCCAGGGATCCCACTAACTAGAATTTAAACAAAAAAAAAAAAATTTTTTTAAATAAGAAAGAGAACTCCTGCAACCCAGCAACAAAAAAACGAACAATCCAATTTTAAAAGCGGCCAAGGATTTGAGAATAGGCATTTTTCCAAAGATATACAAGGAAGATGTACAAATGGCCAATAAGCAGACGAAGAGATGCTCGACAACACCGACCATTAGGAAATGCAAGTCAAGAACCACAGTGAGATGCCACCTCGTACCCATTAGGATGGCTACTATAAAAAAAAAAAAAAAAGTAAAATAAAATAAAATACAGAAGGCAGCCCAGGTGGCTCAGCGGTTTAGCGTTGCCTTCGGCCCAGGGCCTGATCCTGGAGACTCGGGATCGAGTCCCACGTCGGGCTCCCTACATGGAGCCTGCTTCTCCCTCTGCCTGTGTCTCTCTCTCTCTCTCTCTCTCTCTCCCTGTGACTATCATAAAAAATAAATAAATAAATAAATAAATAAATAAATAAACAAACAAACAAACAGAAAACAAGTGCTGGCGAGCATATGGAGAAAAGGAACTCTTGCGTGCTGCCCATGAGAATGTATCAGGGTGCAGCCCTTATGGAAAACAGCACGGAGGTTCCTGAAAAAAATTAAAAATAAAATTATATGATCCAGCAAGCGCACATGTGTGATTCCTTCTTGGGTGAAATACTTAGTGTGGCCCGATGTGCGGTGAGGTGGGATCACCGCCTCCGCCTGGATGTCACGGCCACGGGTCACGGGGTGTGTGTGGCTGAGACCCTCCATTCCTCGTAGACAGGCCTCAGCTCGTCGTCTACCTGCCGACGCCCCCGCCGGTCAGGTTTGGGGGAATAAGCATCTTGTAAAGCACATGCTTCTGGGGAGCACTCGCGTGTGCGGATGACATCCTAGATTAACAAGCCCCGCGCTGGGCGCCCCGGGAGTGCCGTGCTGGCCCCGACCCGAGGCACCCACAGCTGCTTGCCGGGGAGCACCGGGCTAGAGACGCGAGCGCAAGGAGAGGGAGAGAGAATGGCACTTCACGCTCCACAAAGGAATAAGGTCCTTGAGATACAAGGCCCTGGAGGCTGCGTGGGCTCTGTTGATTCACCAGCTCTGGTGATAAATAAATTTCATCATTCCCCAGTCTGCTGATAATTAGCTCTCAGACAAATCAGTGATCAAACTTAAAAAGATGGTCTGTGAACCACTAATCTCACAGAAGAACAATTGCACCAAAGTTTACTGTAGCCATATGAAGGGAATTTTTATGGACCTTTTAAATCTGCTGATATACTTGGGGAGCAAGCGCATCAACGGTGCATTTAAAAGTCTATGTGGAAGTAAACATTTTACTGCATGTTTGGGAAGAAGGGAAAAGTTAGCCAAGATTCATATTTTTCTAGGGCAAACGAGGTCATGCACTGGTTGGCGGCTGGTTTTCCCTCCCGCAGGGTCCTGTAAAGATGCACGAAGCCCCCCCACCCACCCCAAACACTGCTGTTCTGTTACTCCTGGAGATTTATGGGGTTTCGGTGAAGTGCAACGGTAAGCGTTCTCGCCGAGGCGGACGGGAGGCCACAGCTGCAAGGTGGCGGCCTGGCCCTGCGCACTGAGACGCCTGGGCCCGGCCTCGCCCTCCCACAGCCTGGGGACCGGGGACCTCGGAAACGCGGCAGGCCCGTCCGGGACCAGCGGGAGGGCACTGCCCCTGCTCCCCAGGCCTGTCGGGAGCTCAGAGCAGGGGGTGATGGGCTGTCAGGGTGGCCCGCGCTCCCATGAGGGCTCAGCAGGGATGAGGCCCTTGTTGGAGGGCACGGTTGCCACCAAGGTCGCTCAACATCCTGCACCTCTTCTTCTCAGGTCCCGGGGCTCTTCCAAGGACTTCTCTCCCCCTCCAGCCTACTGCCCTCTCCAAGGCAAGAGGAGGCCTGTTGTCCTGTGGGCCAATCAGACTGCTTAACTCAGGCCCCGGGTCCTGAGGGGGGCCACGCGGGCAGGAAGCTCTTCACTCAACCTGGTGCCTGGACTCGCAGGAGCCCCCACAGCCCCTAAGTGTCTTGGGCCCCCTTGCTTCTGCCCCCTTTCCCGAGCCTCATTCTGGAGCTCTCTGGGGGCCTTCCAGGACATTCCTAATGTGCTCATATTTGCAAGAGTGTTTCCGCTGCGGATGGGCAGAGATGGGCACCGTCCCCGGGGCGTGCTACCAAGACAGAGGAAGGGCTCACACCCCATATCTCGAAGCAAACACTCACTTTGCCTCCAGAGACTCTACCTTGGCAAGACCAGTGTGCCTCCCTGGGGCTTCAAATGAAGGCCCGGGAGCTATAAGTTCATTATTTCAACAACTAGAAATAAGACTTGGAATTAAAAGTCTTCATGGAGGGAGCACCTGGGTGGCTCTGTGGTTGAGCATCTACCTTCGATCTCAAGAGTCCCAGGATCGAGTCCCGCATCAGGCTCCCCGCTGGGAGCCTGCTTCTCCCTCTGCCTGTGTGTGTGTGTGTGTGTGTGTGTGTGTGTGCACGCGTGCGTGTATCAGGAATAAATAAATAAAATCTTTTAAAAAATCAAATAAATAAAAATAAAAATATTCACGGAGGCAGGGATAGACTCGCTCTCTCAAGGACCCCTTCCTAACCAGGTTGGGAGAGTCGGGGGTCATCACAAACCAAGATCCCACAATGAAAAGTCCCGAGCTTACCCGTTTTTATTGTGCTAAAATACACACAACATCAAATGCACCATTTTCACCATGTCGGGTCAGTGGCATCAGGCGCTTCCACCCCGTTGTGCAGCCACATCCATCTCCAGAACCTTTTCATCATCTCAAACTGAAACTCGGTCCCCACTAAGTCAGAAATTCCCATTCCCTTCTGCCACCCATCCCCATCCCACCCCCCAGCCTTTGGATCCCACCGTTCTAATTCCTTCTCTATGAAGCTGACTCCCCTAGGTATCTCATGTAAGTGGAATCACAAGGCACTTGTCTTTTTGTGACTGGCTCATTTCACTTAGCATAAACATAATGTCCTCAAGGTTTATCCCTGTTGTAGCATCTGTCAGAGTTTCCATCCTTCTTAAGGCTGAAGAACACTCCATTGTGAGCGGCGACCACGTTTTGTTTATCCCTGCATCCACTGACGGACACTTGGGTCGCTTCCACCTTTCGGCTGTCGTGAACAACGCCGCTCCAAACACAGGTGTACAGATATCTGTTCAAGTCCCTGCTTTCCATCTTTTTGGCTGAATTTACTCTTGAAGACTGCCAAATATGGGTTGCATGGCCTTGTCTTTTTATACAGGTGATTTACATGAATAATGTCTTTCTGAGCACTGTGCAAGATGCTACGCCAGATTCGAGGGATGCGGAGATGGGTAAGTTAGGGCCCTCCTCCGGCGCACCCCCAGAAAGAGAAGAGGCTCCGGCATGGAAATGTCAGGAATGGAGGCTACCTCAGTCCCACGAGGTCCAGACAGGAGTGTCCGTAACTCCCCTGGCATGTGCTGACGGGGCGCTGCGGACGGGCCGCCAAGGGTCCCAGGACGGGGCGCGGTGGCAGGGACCCTTACGCCTGGGCCGTCCATCTCGGTGTCCTGTTAGACTAGGTCCAGGACGGGACTTTAAAGGTTCCTCACCTGGGTGGGGGTGCAGACAGGACCCCCGCCCACACCCACACCCACACCCAGGCCAGGACTTGACATGAGTGCTCAGAGGACGGCAGTGAGCCCAGGGCTGCAGGTGCGACCCAGCTCGGCCTAAGTTCCCCGTGTCGTCACGCTGTCGGGGGCACTCAGGGGACCTGAGCAGCTCCAGGGCCTCGCCCAGGGCCCGGCGCCAGGTAGGCCCGCCGTGAACACTTGCTGAACGTTCACACCTTCATATTGTAAGCCACAGAGAGAAGAAAGCCAGGCCCGGGTGACCGTGCAGCGTAGTGGGTGTCACCTCTCAGCAAAAGTCACCCTTCTGGCACCCCCCGCCCCCCACAAGCTCTGCGAGCTGCTGCCTGTGTGCACCTGCGCTCCCCGGCTGGCTCGGCCCAGGTCCTTCTATGGGGAAGAACTGGAAGAAAAAGCAAGAGGCAAGAGGAAGGGAGAGGCTACCTTCCCAGCTTCTGCGTCTCCTCCAGCAGGAGGACCAGCCGTAGTGGCAGGAGGCGGCGGGCCCAGGACGGCAGCAGAAGCCAGGAGGGGGTGCAGGCCTGGCTGCCCCCCAAACCCCTCGTTCCCAACCCCAAACCCGGGGTGCCGGCTGACACTGTTTCCCCCTTGCTCCTCAAGTCCCAGAGCCGGTAGCTGGGTACCACCGGGTAACTTCACCTCCCTCTCCTCTGCTCCCACGACAGCTTGTGACTGAGGCCCTGTGCTGAAGTCCCTGTCGTGCCAGCCCCAGGAGCATTGGACGCATCGGACCCTAACACGGCGAATCTACTCGCAAAGCAATGTCCGGGAGCCACATCCCGGCAGGAGGGCCACTCGCGAGATGGGGCGCCTCCTCTTGTTCTCTGCACAGCCAAAGCCGCTATGAAGATACCCCGCGGTCTTCCCAGGCCCACCTGAGACGCAGGCCACTTTGTACAGTTGTGCTGGTTGTTCACTGCACAGAAGCGCCCTACTTTTTCTAAGTGATCCATGGGCTGGTGCTAGTCCTTGGTGAAATAGTTCCAGGCCCAGACCGGGGTGGGGTAGGATCTCGCCCCAAAATCCTCAAAGGCCCCGTAGGCTCCTCTCAAGGAGATCCCAGGGCTGTTTGTGGGGCTGAGTGGGGCATTTAAGAGGAGAAGCCTTCTGGTCACTGGATTGATGGGCATTTCCACTCAAGTGGAGGCGAGGCCTTCCGTGGCTCAACAGCCCCCCAGCTGTCCCCCCGACCTTGTACAGCCCCGAACCAGATGCAGAGAGAAAACGCAAAGCTGACCGCCCCATCCCTGCCTTCATGGAGCCACAGATCCCTTTCCACGGCTCCTCTCACAAGAGGAAGAACCCGGAGGGGCGCCCCAGGTGCTCCCCAGATCCCGCGCTCCCCAGGCCAGGCCTGGGCGCTACCGATTCTCTCCGGGCACCTGTGCCAACGCTGCGGGAGTGAAGGGCTCCGGGCACCCCGACGAATGCAGTTCCATGAAGCCAGCCACCCTCTCCGGGCCCCCGAGGGCTTGCAGAGCTCAGGGCTCGGATCTGGGCCGCTGGGGAGGAGCGGGGGCGCCTGGGGGACCACGGCACCCACCGAGTTCACGGAAATCGAGGCATCGCTATTCCTGCGGGGGCCGGCGGGGGGGTGGGCGCGTGGATTCTCGAAACCCTTAAACAACCCCTCGCCATATGTGTCGATTTAAATGGAAACCAAACGGGAAAGGATTCTGACGACAGTCTGTCACTGACAGCGCTCCTTCCCCCGGTTAATTTATGTCTTCCGTAATCAAGCTGATGCTTTTTAAAAGGCTCCACCTGTGATGGCATTTTGTCGCCCAGACGCTCCCATGCAAAGGTTCCTCAGCCTGCGAGCTAATAGTCATTTTAAGACACTGCACCCCGGTAGCACTTTATCTTCCTGGCTCTTTACCTGTATTAATTAATTAGTGCTATAAATACAACCAGCACATGACTATTCTGGAGCTAATCAGTCACTGACTCAGCTCCGTACCTGGAGGGAAATTAGGAAAATTGAATCTTTCAAGAGTTGGGGCCCCTACAAGGGAACGTGGTTGATTCTGTCCTGAGGGTCAGGGAGGACCAGCGGATTCAGGCTCTGAGGGGGCAGGACAGCAAGTTCCTTAACAGCAAGCCGGCAACCCCAACCGGGGCGGTACCTGTCCCAAGGAAAACACGGACGACGTCTGCTCGCAGGCTGAGCGCACCGGCATCTGGGGCGGGCCACCATATGCCTCACCCCGGGCTATGCGACACGTGTCAGGCCCTTTCCACCAAGTCCTTCTGGTGGGGGATGAGCAAAGCCCAGGATACAGCCCAGGGTCAGATGCATCAACCCTCAAAATCAAGCAAAGGAAACGAGGGACCTTGGAGTCGGTGTAAAATAATCATAAATTCAGAGTCCTTCAAAAAACTAGTCATTGTGCTTCTACCGTGGTGCCCGCCAGACAGACTAGGGATAGGCCCCAGGCTCCACTCTCGAAGGGCTTGCAGCCACCAGGGAAGAGGGACACGAAAGCTGCAAAAACCATACAGAGGATTCTGAGGCGCCCGCGAGGTGGGGGCCAGGGGCAGGGAAAGTACGACGCGGCACCCTAAAATTCACCAGGTCCCGGACACGCCCAGAAAGAAGGCTAAGGAAGGAAAGCCGTGTTCATCCAACCACAGGCCTCAGGGACCGTCCTCACGGCTGATGCAAAGCTGCTTCTGTTTCGTTCGGACCTTACCTCTGAGGTTCTAGGTCCAAATTTGCTTCCGATTCCAGGTCGGGCACCCTGAGCCTCGGCCCCACCCTGGCCTGCAGGCCTCTGCCCTGGGTCTGGCCTCCATCTGGGTCACAGGCAAACAGGCCACATGGGGTGAGGTGAGGGAGAGGCACACTGAGCCCTAAGGCTGGCCTGGAACATCACTTTTTGGGTTTTTTTGAAAATCTATTTCTAATCTCCTCCTTTGTTTCATACCATGTTCTTCTTTTTTTTTAAGATTTTTTATTTTCTTATTCATGAGAGACAGAGAGAGGCAGAGACACAGGCACTGGGAGAAGCAGGCTCCCTGCGGGGAGCCCGACGTGGGACTGGATCCCGGGACCCCAGGATCACGCCCTGGGCTGAAGGCGGCTCTAAACCGCTGAGCCACCCGGGCTGCCCCAGAACATCACTTTTACAGGTTTGTTTCCTTCTGTTAACCACAAAAAAAAAAAAAGAGCTAATCCCATCCCTCATCTTCCCCTGAGTCAGGAGCTGCCGACTGGTATTTATATTTGTGAGTGGAAGCATAGCTCTGGCCTCCTCAAATCTGCTTCTGCCTTTTGCCCACGTTGCCAGTTAAACCCAGGAATGCTGTGACTCACAGGTTCTGGGCCAGGAACACGGGATGCAAGAGGCCAGACAAAGGGGACAGACAGACTGCGGGGGGGGGGGGGGGGGGGGGCGGGGTCCCGCTGGGAGCTCAGGCCTTGAGGGGATACATGGATAAACAGAAGCCCCGCAGGTGCAAGGTGGAAGTGCTGGACCGCCTGCTCCTGCCAGGTGGGGAGTGGAGGAGGGGGTAGGAGGCATTCTGGAAGAGGGCGCCTCCCAAGGGAGGATCAAGCAGGGAGGGGGGTGGCTGGGATGGGAGTGGAAGCAGAGACACCTGCCAGCCCTCCGTAAACACCAAGCTGAAAATGCTTCCCGACTTTTCCCTTGGTAGATCTCACTTCCTCTTTCAGGGACCCAATGCCTCACCCCACCCACAGCGGCATCTTCCCACAGCAGATAAGCAGGCCTTTTGGGGGGAAATGATCTCCTGCATCTCCCGTGCCTCCCCCTCCAACGCCTGCTCCAGCAACCCCGTGGTCCAGCTAGACCGTGAGGCAGCCCCTCTGCAGAGAAAGAGGAGTTTTTTTTTTCTTGCTTCCTTGAGGCAACGAACCACCCCCAGATATTTTGCTTCTGCTCCTCTTTGAAGAGTCCAAAAGGTCCAAACACAGATGCTTCACCTGCCCACAGAGAAAGGGGAAAGTCCTCCGGATTGGGGAGTCACTCTGAGCTGCTACAGGCCGAAGGCTGTGAATCTGACAAAGGAAAGCGCCAATCCCCACTTTCGTAAGGTTTTCACCTAATCATGACACTGAACTCTCAGGCCGGAGGGGGCCCTGGACACCATCTGGAGCTCAGGAGAGACTCCGACTGACGGTGTCCAGGAACAGATGCCACCCCCTGCCCACAGACACCTCCTCAAACTTCTACCTGCATGGCGGGAGCTCCAGTTTTGTTAGTGCTTGGCCCAGGCCACGTCGGCCTTCAGGAAGGTGACTCCCTGTGTCGGGGATCTTCAGGAACACGAAGCCACTGCCCTATGCTAGGCCCGGAACCCCGCATCTGCAATCAGATGGAAATCCTACTACCTCCTGGCCACCTTCCCTTCCTCGCCAAGCCCTCCAGGGGTGCGGCTCAAGGCCGCCCACTCATGCCATCAGTTCTCTTCCCTGAACCGTCCACGGCAGAGGGGCTTCCACAAGATCACGCAGGCAATAGTGTTGGAACCCAGCTCTTGAAATGAATGAATGAGTGAATGAATGAATGAACAGATGAATGAATGGATGAATCATCCCACTATACCTCGCCCTGTACTCTCAGAACAGGAGACCTAGGAGGATGATAGAAACACAAGATTCAAGCCCTGGATCCTGTGCCACTTGAGTAGCATTCAGATCTTCCAACTTAGGAAAGCTAATTATCCGCACCCACTCTTGCATGAAACAGCAACTTCCAAAAAGAAGTGAGCAGCTCGTCTCCGAAGATGTGTAAGCAGAGGTGCAGGGACTGTCTGTTCTGTGTCAGAGAGCCCCCCAACTTGTGCTGCTACGGGGTGGTCCCCGGACCAGCTGTTATCGGCCTCAGCCTGGGACCCGTTAGAAACGCAGAACCTTGTCACAAACACCCACCCCTCATGTACCGGCTCAGACTCTGTGGTTTATCCAGATTCCCCAGTGATTCATGCACACATTAACGTTTGGGAAGTGACGGTCCGAGGCCCCAGCTGCGTATCAGAATGAACGGGACAAGTTTAGTTTTTAAATGCCAGTGACCGGACCCGTCTATAGCCAACCGAGAATCAGAATCTCTCGCTGGGGGGGGGGGGGGGGGGGGGGGCAGACAGCTGTGTTCTTTTAAGTTCTGCAAGGGATTCTCACGTGGCATGCATGAAAACTGCAGCCCCCGAAGGCTCCTGCACTTCCTATCCAGCTGAACATGAGACATGATTTTTTTTCCTCTTCCCTACTGTTATTTTTTTTAAATACGTGCACCCCACTTTTTAAAAGTCAAAGAACAGGGATCCCTGGGTGGCGCAGCGGTTTAGCGCCTGCCTTTGGCCCAGGGCGCGATCCTGGAGACCCGGGATCGAATCCCACGTCGGGCTCCCTGCATGGAGCCTGCTTCTCCCTCTGCCTGTGTCTCTGCCTCTCTCTCTCTCTCTCTCTTTCTGTGTGACTATCATAAATAAATAAAAAATATAAATAAATAAATAAATAAATAAATAAATGTCAAAGAACACAAGCTAGTATGCAGTGAAAAGCAAGTCTCCCTCCATCCCTAACCTCCTGCGTCCCGATGTTCCTCTCCAAATGCAATCACCAGAATTGTATGCCCTTCCAGAGCTTTCCTGGGCAGGGCCAAGCACGCCCACACCCACACGCCCTCCTTCTTTACAGGCAGTGGCGTAAACTACACATCTGTCCTCCATCGTGCTCTTTCCACTTAACAGTATATCTAAGAGTTTGTGCCATAGCAGTCAACATCATCCTGTATCGTTCCTGTTGACAACTACATAGTATTCTATTGCAGGCATGTAGCACAGTTTATTAGTCAGTCTCCGGTTGATGGACATTCACATTGTTTCCAATTTTTTGCTCCTACAAACGGTCTGCGATGAATAAGACATACTAACAGTACCCACTTCCTGCCACTCTTGTCCTCTGTTCTACTTTTTTAAAAAATACATTTATTTGTTTGATTGAGAGAGAGAGAGAGAGAGATCAAAGCAGTGGAGAGGGAGAGAGAGAAGCAGGGAGCCCGATGTGGGGCTGGATCCTAGGACCCCGGGGTCATGACTCAAGCCAAAGGCAGATGCTTAACCGACTGAGCCACCCAGATGCCCTACTTTTTTGTTTAGAGCTCTTATCAGCACCATGTCAGGATGACCAGATAATTCTTCATGCAGACCAGAACAGGTTCTGAGAGCAGAAGGTGGGGCGCTATTAACAGTTATAACTAGGACGTAAGGATGACTGTCCTAGGCAACCAGGATCTATGGCCACCCCACCTGAACACGGTATATAAGCATTCCTTGTCTGTATTTGTCTGTATTTATTACTTGCCTCCCCTTCTAGAATATAAGCTCCTAGAGGGTAAGAACCAGTCTGTTTTGTTCACTACTGCTTCTCCAGGCCCTAGAACAGAGCCCGGAATGCACCAGCAGCTCATTAAATATTTAATAAATGAATTAATAATAAATGTCTCTGAATATTGATCATTGGCACACATGAGTATAGCTTTAGGATAAATTCCTAGAAGTTGAGTGGCCGCATCATAGGGTATGTTAGATCTCATAATTTCGTAGACGTGACTGTATTATACTCCACAGAGCATAATTAATTAACTCCCACCAACCATAAGAGTGGACTTTCTACTCCTTGCTTTTTTTAAGATTTATTTGAGAGAGAAAGACAGAGTGCACGAGCAGGGGGAGGCTCTGAAGGAGAGGGAGAGAGGGAGAGAGAAGCAGACTCTGCGCTGAGCATGGCGCCTGATGTGGGGCTCGATCTCACCACTCTGAGATCACGACCCAAGCTGAAATTAAGAGTTGGAGTCTCATCCGACTGAGCCACTCAGGCACTCCTCTGCCCTCTCGTAATCCTCATGGCTGTGTGTGTGCACAAATATGCATGTGTGCACACGTCCATACCCAATGTTCCCCCCACACAGAGACCCACTGCCACAGCACTGCCGTGACCACGTACTGAGCCTTCGGACTTCCCAGGTACATGTCGCGGTGCAGGCCTAAGTGTGGGCCTTCCTCACATAGCGGAGCAGGCGATTCGGTGCCCCCTCTCTTCTCCGTAGTCCCTCTCCCAGGCAGGATCAACATTGGCCAATTATCTCCCAGGCCCCCTGACTATCAGACACAGCACCGCAGCATCTAGCGGGACCCTGGCTCAATAAGGGTTTAATTAATTAATCAATCAAGCCAAATCAAAGATTAGGTTGATTATCTAGATCGTTTTATCTATACGACACTAGGCAACTAGTTATTTGCTTTTTTTTTTTTTCGTTTTCTAAGTTTCATACTGAAATGACAATACGTTTTAGAATTACATAGATATACCCTCAGAGGTCAAAAACCTGATAAGTATGAAATATTCCCAGGGTGTCCTTGGGAGCAGATTGCTACAGAAGCAATAGTCATTATCCTAGAAGTCAATGCCTTAATGCAACCATAATGCTGAGGTATATAATACCCTGGCTTATGATAGGATAACTAAAATCCCCAAATATGGTCTACAAAAATAAAAAGCTAAACTCAGAGAACCTACATCAGCACTATTTTCCCCACTGTGGATGGCCATACATATGCTGATCATAAGGACAAAGGAAAGTGTTATTGTATAAGAGTCCTAATTGCGCCGCTCCCTGTGGGATGGTGTCAGAATCTCGGCATGGCGTAGCTCTGTAAGGAAAGATTACGTTGGGTAAAATGTAGGAAAGTGAAAACCCGGTACTCAAATAACCACAGTGAGGAGAAATGCTATGTGGTTCGTGTGTTTAATAAACTTCCCATGGATAGTGGAGATTTCCAGGAAACCCCATCCAATAGGCTCACGGAACCCCATGTTGGGTCCATCTACTCACTCAACAGTCATGAATGACCTGCCTCAGTCTCCCTCGCAGAGCACAAGATGCTGAGATTCTTGTACTATTTCTTTCAGGCTATCGTATTAGACTCGGCCTTTCTGGATATTCTTAGTCTGATTGGATTCGTGGTGTATTTGGGGTGGAACACGGTCGTTGCATCCCGAGGGCCTTCTCCGCGTGTCTACAATCAGGCGCCCAGGGCAGACACATCCAGAACCTGCCTGTTCATCCATCACTGGCAGCAGCCTGGCCCGAACAGGCCCAGGACCTCAGGCAGGTGCAGCGCACAGAGCAGGGGGTCCTAGCAGGTGGAATCCACGCGGCAATTTCGGGTAACTTCCAGGAGCCGAACACCATAATTCACAAAAGCATCTTCCCCTCGCTTTCTAAAAGATTTGCCTTTGATTTTTTAAAAGCTCTTTTGGGTTGAGTTAGAGCACTCACTCACACATCCGTCTGGGAGCCGTGATCTGGCAAGAGCCCACGCCTCAGAGACTGCCAGGAGGACTCCAGGGGCTCATTGAGGCCTCTCGCTCCTCGCAGTCTGAGCCCGAGCTCGGAGACGCGTGATCCCGACCATAAGCGCTGCCTTCACAGGCTGTCGGGGAGTGTGAACCTGGGACAGCAGAGCTGGCTGGCGGCCCCGCAGTAGCCACTTCCTTCTCCACCCGCAGTGATGCAAACACCCAGAAAGATTAATAGCTGCTGCTTCGGATTTTCCCCCCTGTTCGACATCCTTAACACACGCTCAGCCACACACTGCACCTACGTGATTCCATAAATACGCACACCCGCACGCACAGCGGCCACAGGTTGATCTTCATGGTCAACTCAATGCCTTTAAACAGCACAACACACACACACACACACAAAAAAAAAAAAAACACAGCACAACACATTCCCAGGAGCGGCAAATGCAAGCCTGGGGAACAACCGAGGCCACTGGCCCTCAAGGGATCCGAGGCAGGTCCACCAAGGCTTTGGGCACTGTGGTCTGGGGACCTCGCAACCATGCGGGGGCATTTGTGCCTTCCTCAGGCCTGGGTTGCCCCTGCGGGGACACGTGCCCAGGGTCTGAATAATAGATCGTGTATCAGGAAGGACAGACCTGATGTCCAGAGAGGCAGCTCCTTGAGGCATGAACCCCAGAGCAGATACTGCTCCTCTGGGGGGACCCACATTTTTACCCACGACTCATCTCCCAACAAGTGCCGTAGTACGACCTCTTAACAGATGGCAGCTCTGGAACAACCCGGTTTCAAACTGCCTGTGTCTGTCTGTTTTGAAAGGAGAAGAAGAATTATCTTTCCTGGGGACTCTTATTGAGACCCGTGCAAGGTGCCGTGGGAGGAATGCAACCCTGGCAACACACAGGCTTGGGTTCAACCACTGCCTCCACCACCAGTGGTTGCGTGACCCCAAGCCAGTTTCAGAACCTCTCGGACTTTTGATTTCTTAATCTTTAAATTGGAGATGTTAGCATCTGCTTCCTTGAGTCGGTTGTGAGGATTAAAGACTATGTGTAATAGAAGTGTCGCACATGGAGGGGGAGGAGGAAACCAATGGTGACCCACTGATTGAGCAGGAAAGCGAGCTCCTTGGGGTCTTTCCTCTGTCTCAGGGTGACCTTCGCCAGGATCCTCCAGGAAGCAGAGATCAGACCTTCTCTAAAGGATCAGGGTCCTTCTCTATAGGATCATAGCCTTGGGATTGACCATGGGAAAGAAGAGTCAGTGACACCAGAAGTGACAGCCGGTGATAAATTGGTATCGGCAGTTAGCAGAGGCCCAGTTGAGGGGAAAAGGAAAAAACCCTGTGCCACTGGTGCCTGTCCCACACCCCCAGTTAGAAAAGGAATTGATGGGGACCACCGTGAGGGGTGCTACTGAGGCACCTAGGAAACTCATGGGGCACAGTCCTCACCAGCAGGTCTCCACCCCCCAATCTCCACGTGGTAGACTTTCAGCAGCAAACCCCACACACACACCCAGTTACCAAGAGGGTGGGTGGTGCGAGTCACCAGCCAGCTCCCCCTAAATAACAATTCCCTGCAGTATCTTCTAAGACTACTACAAAACCAAAGGGGACCCCTGGGCACCTAGTATGGTCATGGGGAAGGGCCCCACCTCTGAGTAGGGATAGGACACTGGTGTCCCAAGGTGGGGCACTCATGAAGGCAGCTGGAAATGTCGACTCTCATTATCAACTGTTCTGGTCTAGGAGGTTGGATTGAATGCACAATGGGGAGGTTGCCAGTAAGGTTCCCAGAGCAGAAAAAAGAGATTGAAAGAGAGCTCTGGAAGCCAGTTTAGGAATCTGTATGATGCGATGCAAATATAGGACAAGGGGGAAATTCTTCACTTCAGACTTCCTCCTGGAGAAAAACTGTATCTGTCCAGAGGAAATACTTTGACAAGGGGCCTGTGGTTTGGGGGTGAAACCCTGGGAGCATGCTCAAGTAATAAAGATAGCAAGCAAACTGCCTTCTAACCACTATCCTGTAAGTGAGGATTTGTGTCACTGGATTTGGATTAGCGAGTTTGAGGGCAGGACTGAGGAAAGAGCTGATTGGCATAGAGAGGAGAGAGATTTTGCATCCTGACATGAGGAAGAGCCAGATGTCTGGGCACTGCCTAGAGGACAGTTGGGAATGACCAGTGGTCATTGATAAGCCGAAATTCCTACTTAGGATGCTATAGGGTCTTTGTGCAATGACCCTCTCTGCCATTCCAGTGCTCATGAGTGCCTTTGTGGGTAAAGACTTTCGGAGTAGGGCATCTGGGTGGCTTAGTAGTTGAGCGTCTGCCTTTGGCTCAGGTCGTGATCACGGGGGCCTGGGATCGAATCCCGCATTGAGCTCCCCACAGGGAGCCTGCTTCTCCCTCTGCCTGTGTCTCTGCCTCTCTCTCTCTCTCTCTCTCTGTGTGTGTGTGTGTGTGTCTCTGCCTCTCTCTCTCTCTCTCTCAAATAATAAATAAAATCTTTTTTTAAAAAATGGCTTTTGGAGTATAAAGGCAATGCCTACACTGACATGTAAGCAAAACACATACAGCATGCCTAGACCCAGAAGCCAGGAGATAAAGGCAAAGCTGGCATCTGGGCTGGAGAAAGAGCACAGAGTAGAAGACAGAGGCTTGGGTACAGATCCAAGCTCCGCAGCCAGTGATTTTTGCAACCCTGGAAAATCTCCTTACTCTGGGCTTTATTTACTCTACCCTAAAATGGGCTCATATCCTTCCAACCCTAACATTCTATGCTTCTGATTTTAGTTCAACACTTTTCACAACACAGCGTGGGATACTGGTGGTTATTAGCAGAGCATTTGTGCATTTGTATGGAGTGTGTTTGCTGCCACGACATAATGAATTTTCTCACAAATTACATGTGCAAAGAACTGCTTAGATTGAACTGTAAGATCACTGCAGATGCACTATTGATTTTCATTATTTTAGTTTTCTCCATCCCTGAGTTCCCTGCAACCATCCCCCAATTTGATTTTACCCAGCAGAACAATCTGCCTCTTCTTCCTAGTAATCAGTTCATAAAATCTCAGAACTTCAGAGTCTGAGGAAGTAAACTGGTTTGGATAGAATTTTTTTTTCCTTCTAGAGAGATGATGGTTTCTGACATCCCAGAGCCAACAGAAATTTCTCCAGCCAGAGCATTAGGTGTCCTTCAATGGCAATGTAAAGAACCAGCCATGCATGCATACTCACTGTTCTTCCACAGTAAAGAAAGCAACTTCTGTTATGAAAAATTATCCTGCTAAAGCACCAATGTTTTTTGTTCCCCTTCTATCCTGGCTGTCCACTGGGGAGTGCTGAGCAGCCCTTCTCCACGGAGACTCTTCCAGTACCCACTTCCCCCCTCCGATTTTGCCCTTTTAACCATGTTTCCTTGCAGGAAGTGGGCTGTGCAGCTTCTAGGCAGCACCAGTTTCCCAGAAGGGCAGACAAGCTTGTTTTTCCAACAAAGGAGGCCTCTCTTGACTTTGCAAAGGCTGTCCAGGCGACTGAGATGCCTTTTCAGTCTTTTGCCTCTGATTCATTATCATCCTAGGACAGATCAGCTCTGCTGCAAACACGAGGAAGTTAACATTGGACACCACTTTGCCTCTGACATTGGGGGGACAGTTGCTGATGGCTTTGCATGGAATGACTCCCATGGACAGAGCAAAAAGATATACAACTCCAGGGCTATTTTTTTTTTTACAAAGAATAAAAAGTAAAACTGGAAGGACTAGCTCACCTAAAAACTTTCAAGAGAGTGGGAAATAAGTCCAAGGACCATACAGTGGCGGGAGGAGGAAAAAAAAAAAAAGAAGAAAACACAAAACCACCTTAATGTGGTTAATGTGGGAGAAAGGCCCGGGTGCTGTCCTAGGTGCTGAATCCCCACACAACGGGGATATGCCAATAAGGTCCCTGCTCCTCTGGCACTTTCTAGGAAGAGGAAACCAACCATTAAGTTGTAAACATATTACAGGCACGATGACTCAGAAAACTTTAAATGCTATGAAGAAACCAAAACAGGATTGCAAGATACTGGTAGTTTCAGAGAGGCCTCTAGAATAACCTGGGTGGTCAGGAAAGGGCTCTCAGAGGAGGTGACATTTAAATGGACATGTGCAGGCTCAGCTAAAGCTAGCCATGCAAATAGCAAGGAAAGAGCACTCCAAGCATCCGTAACCGCCCATGCAGAGGCCCATCAGTGACTTCCAGGGCAGAAAGAATGCTATGTGGGTAAAGCACAGAGGGGGGGAGGGTACCAGATGAGATTAGTAAGAGATAGGAGCCTTGGCAAAAAGCGTGGGCTGTATTCTAAGGGCATCTGGAAACCCTGAGGGTTTTCAAGCACGATAGTGACATGACCTGACTTTATGCTTTTTAAAGATGGCTCCAGCTACTGTCCGAAGAGTGTTTGCAGGGGGCAGGTGTAGCAGCAGTGAGACTGGGGAGAAGGTCATCATGGGTGCTGGGTAAATGTTGATGCTGGTCTGGGATCATGGCAGTGGATGTAAGTAGCTGGACTTGGGATATTTTTTTTAGCTGGAGCCAACGAGTCTTGCTAATGAATGAAGTGGGATGTGAAGAAAGACATTCAGGATGACTTCTGGAGTTTCTTGGCTTCAACAATTCTTTGATGGAAATGAGTTTTCAGTGTGTCGGGATTAATGATAAACCCCTTCCCATATCCTTGGGAGGGAGACAAGGTGTTAGTTTGGTTTGTTGTTATTGTTGTTGTTGTTGTTTTGGGAGGTCAGGAGCCAACTCCTAAGAAATATAAGTGCTGGTAGCACTCAACCCTGCAACATGAGAAATGTTTTAGCTTTGGTTTGCATATAATGATTTTTTCCCCTACTTCTTCAGAAAAACAAATGCTGAGCAGAGGTTAGGAGCAAATCTTGGTGGCATAAATGTAAACATCCATTCTGTGGAGACTCAACCAAAGGCAGGTCCTTTCTCTGCCAGAAATGTGTTTGTTTCTAATCTGCAAAGTGCAGGAGAGGCCTGAAGTCAACTGTTTGGGGGAGGGAAAGATCCAGACTTTGCATTTATCCTAATGGGTCTGGATACCAACTTAATGGAACGTCTTCATGGAGGAGTTTAGTGTGTTTGGTGGAGGCGAGTGGGCAAAAACAAACTGAGGGTGCAGGGCAGGGATGAGATCTTACAAGAGGCAAAATATCAAAGAAGAGAAACTGCAAACAGATTCGAGGGAATCGATTGGCTGCCCAGCAGCAAATATCACTTCTGTGGTTCCTGTGAAGGAATCACATGACCGTTTCCAAGCGCATTTGCTTGCTGCGTGGATGGCCTCTAATGAGACACAGTTTCTAGCTAGTTGGATTTCACATTGCTCAGTGCCAGCTTGGCGATTTGTTTTGCATTAAGCACTGCAGCCTGTTAACCTGGTGAGTTATGGTTCTGGGTGGACGGCCAGCATCCCTCACAGCACTTCAAACACTTTTTGCTTAAAATAAAAAGAAGAAGGCGAAGGTGACGGTGATGATGATGATGATGATAAAGAAAATGAGTTCAATCGGGTTACCATCTTGAAATCTTGAACTCATCGAACTAAAATGACCCAGATAATGGGCCTTTTTTTTTTTTTAATCTTTTTTCTGGATCATTCCAGGCAAGAGCTCAATCCATTTTTCAACCTTTCTCTGCCCTCTGTTCTTGTTGGGAGAACCAGACCTCTCCATTTCTTCCCTTTCAGGCTCAAGATAATTTAGAGTCTGAGAGTAAGCAGGACACTTGGGAGTTTGGCTTAGGGCAGACTGAGCCAGAGGGGGTGACGCAAAGAGTGAGGAATCAGAATTCAGGAACAAAGGCATCAGACTTCATTAATCCTGATTATAGATGAAAAGTCATCCTGTGTGAAAGTACTAGGAAAGTAGGAATTTTCTTCTGCAAGAGACAGAGAAAGCACCATCCCCAGCAGAAGTCGTCTGTCCATGGACTCTCTCCTGTTTGTCTAAATCTTAAAACCAAGCCAAAGTGACCCTGAGCATGCTCACTGAAGCTCCATTAAAGCCTGCCACTTACCTTGAAACGTCTGTGGTTTTCCTCCCCATATTCCCTCCTACCTCTTTCCAGAAAAGGGAAAAGCACACATTAGCTTTGATACCAACAAGTGCTCAGTAATGTGTATCACTGCTCCTTTTGCAATGGGACACCAGCTAGGTAAAATAGCTCACCCTCAAACCTCCTTGCCACAAGGTCAGGGCAAGGAAACAGGTGATCACAGTCCCTATGGAAGATGAATCTTGGTGTTCTGAGTTTCAGTGAGAACTGCACAGAGCTAATCACAACCAGGGGCTCCTCAGAGGAGATGATAAAAGCTGTACTCCATCAATGTACAAAACTTCAGTGACAATAATAAAAGGTTTGGGTGGCAATAATAACTAGTGTTTTTGACTTACAGTGAAAATTAGAGGCCTGCTTAGCTTGGAGAAGACAGGAAAGAATGTGTGTGCACACATATGCAGATGTGTTTGTGAGTGTTATATGCATATGTGTACATGAGTGTGTGTGTGTGTGTGTGTGTGACACCTTCAAAGTACCAGAAGCCAAACCATCCATTGATTTTCTGACAAGCTGCATGGTCCCTTTCAACTACCAAAAACAGAAAGATGACCATGAGCTAGAAAATATTGTCAGGAAGCTCAGAAAGTGCACACCAGGCCTCCCTGAGCGCCTGATTCAACTTGCATTGGCAATTGATCAAAGTGAAATTTCTGATCCCAGCACAGCAAAACAATCCTCCCAAACACTGTGGCCCCTTAGGCCAAGTCCAGAAGTTGCAGAGCTCATTGGTTTTACACCAACGTGTGCACATTGAAAAGTTGTGCCCTGGAGAGCTGTGAATTGTTTTCACGTGTTTTGTGATCTAATATCTGTGGTCTAATATTTCAGGCAAATACCGTCACTTTCCAAAAGAGGATATTTCCCCAATGCCTCTCTCAAAGAACCCAGTATTAGCAAGCCATTTGGGACTTATCTTTTGTTTGGTGATGTGCTTGTGAGATGGTTCCATAACATATAAAATAAGCTTTATCAAGGCAATATGTAGCTTTGTGAAAATTGACAGACAAGAGCTGCCCTAGAGTCCGATACAGAGGACTGGGTTATGGCCACACTCCCAGCCCCAAAAGCATCCAGAGGGCAGGTCAATTCTGAAATGTATAAATGCATACAACCATTCATGCGGCTCAAGGAACTCGTCTTATTAGACCACTTCACACAAATATTGCCCAACATATTCAATCAGCCCCCTCAAATTGATGCTGTCACCAAAATTAAATCAATACTTTTTGTGAAAGATGAATAAATATTTAATAATCAACTTATTTGAGATTCACGATGCTGGTTGCTATTACCAAAAGGTTTTTCTCAATTATTTACATTTAACTATACATTAGTTTGATCTTTGTATCAGCTGCATGTGGATAAAATTTGAGCTTCTAATTTAATTTTGTGTTGGACTTCCTATGACATATCTTTTTATGCCAATTGCCCAAGAGGAAAAGACCATCAGCAATAACAATAGTTATGGAAAACACTTATTGAGCACTTCTAACATGGCAGACTCTGGCCTTGAGCCATCACTGGGATTGTCTACTTTAATCTTCAGACAAGTCTACCAGGAAGCCATGATTGATATCCCCAGTGTAGGGATAATGAACTGGGTCTGAGACATTAAGTGACTTATCCCCAGGATTTGACCCAGCTAGTCTGACCCGAGAACTCTGCTTCTAACCACTACTTGGTTCCACTTCTTAACGGCATGAGTGATTCCCAGCAGGGATGACTTTAAGATTCCTTTTCACTCTGAGTTAGCCAATAATCAGAGGGTCATGCCAGAATGGACCTAACAGATGACCCAGTCCCTGAATAAGGTCAAAGTCACTTCTCTTTACTGTTCTTGGTGTTCAGTTTCCCTCTGTCTAGGATGTTTTCCCCCTCTCTAGGAGTGTCGTATAAGAAATAACACGGCAGTGCATCTTACTCTTTAAACAAAGGGTATTTCCTAAGTGAGAATAAAGGGGAAGGAAAGGGAGGAACATGTGCATGTGATATGGCATGTGGATGAAGAGTGCCCGTTTGGAACTCCCAGCTCATCATCTATTAGCTGTGTGTTCCTGATGAGGGTCAATCCTCAGCACCTTAGTTTTTTTTATCTGTAATATGGGGATGGTCATAATTCCTCTGCAACATGGATTAGAGAGAGAGTTATATGAAATAACACGTGCAAAGCATTCACTAAGCACCTGGCATAAAGGAAGTGCTCAGTTCTATGAGCCGTGATCATCCAGTGAGACCCCCTACCACCACACCCTGCATGACACCTGCTATGAGGCTGTGTTTACACGCTTTCCTTCTCCACCGTACTATGAGACCCTCACAGCATGGGTTGTGTCTCATTCATCTTAGGATCTCCAGCTCCCAACACAATCCCCAACCCACCACTGGCACTCACGAATTCCTGTTGAGTAAGTGAATGACTGCATATATGCACTTACTCCAATGTCTGCTCACTGTACAATGAAGTAATTGAAGTTCAGAGAGGCAGGGCCACTAACTGTGGCAGAGCTGGAAGGAGGATCCAAGCCTTTTGACTTCCAGCCCAGTGCTTACCCACTACAGCTTCGCATTTTCTTAAAAGGGTTTAATCAAGGGGTGCCTCGGTGGCTCAGTCAGTTGAGCTCCTGACTCTTGGTTTCGGCTCAGGTCATAATCTCAGGGTCATGAGATCCAGCCCTGCATCAGGCTCTGTGCTCAGCTGGGAATCTGCTTGAGATTCTCTCTCTCCTCCTGCCCCTCTTCCCACCGCTTAGATGCGCACACTTGCATTCTCTCTCTCTAAAAATAAAAAAATAAATCTTTTTTTTTTAAAGAGGTTTAATCAAAGACCAAGCCCAAAGCTATAACTAGAACATCATTAATGTTGTCAACTAGGGACACATTCAGAATTTATTTCTCCAACTTCATATAACTTATATGTCAGTAATGCATGGCATGAAATGCCAAAAAAAAAAAAAAAGTTGCAAAAACATAGGCCTAAACATTCTTAGTGTCTTGCATCTTAAATAATTACACAGTAATACTACGATAATCTAATAGCAATTGACAAGACTAAAATGCATAGTAATCATGTATTGTACCTGATACAAGCAATAGTACATCACCTAATATCCTGCCTTTTACACAACTATTTCATTACTTGGAAGCTCCCCGGTAATGAATATGCTATTAAGCAGCTTTTTTTAATTTGCATGTTTCTCTTATAGTGATCCTTCAATAAATTTTTCTGACTTCCTTCATAAATAAGTTTCATTATTCCTCATTATTTAAAAAAACAACCACATTCTCCTCTCCTGAAAGGATACCATATATTAGATGACCTTCCTATATAAAATCATAAATGAAAAAGAGCCAGACAACCTGCAGGGAAATAAGTAATCAGACAATAGGGCACTAAATACAGTGGCGCAGACTTAAGGCATTATAGTATAGCTCAAGTCTGAAAAGGGATACTTTACAATTCAAGGAATCAAACGAGAATTTAGTTTTACCAGAGCAGAAGACAAACCCCAGCTCGTGCACAATTCATCACCGATTTCTTCATTTTGTTGTTTTAAACATGCTTTTAAGACATGCTGGATAACTAGTAAAAATTGTATACAATGCAAATGACATTTCAGATAAGTTTTATTGACTTAATGCTCCTATAATAAAATTATAACAATCAGTATTATTCTGATTTATTGCAATTTTTACTTTCACTTTGTAATGGACTTGGTGCATCACAGAATTGAACGTAATGTTGCTGCCACCTCAAGGTCACTCACTGAAAATGAGGTGGCTCCCTTCAGCCCAATGCACTAAAGCAAGTAAGTAACTGAGGACTTTATGGATGAAAATACCACATTGTGGTCACGTCACAGTAAATATAAACTTTTATTTGCAATGAAACAATGGGTTTTATATGCACTTTGCAATGGAAACGTACTCCAGTAACAGGAGGATGCCATTGTGAGTACCAGGTCTGCAAGAGAAAAGCCTCCTCCATCACAGTCCAGGGGAAGAAATGTCAATTCATCAAACAGAAGAGCCATCTGTGCATAACTGGCATATTGACAGGGCATAATCCAGGCACAGTGGTTTCTTTAGAAAATGAAATAGTCCTTGAGCTTATTTTTCTTCCATAAAGCTCACTTGGCTCCTTTCCTCTCCTTCTTAAATCTTTCCCAGTTGGTGACCTCTATGAACCTGAGTCTCTTCCAAATGGATTTATCAAAACTACCCTTAACATGAACAAACAGTTTACAGAGAAGGAAATGCCAATGAGCCGACTCACTCAGAGAGATACATGTTTTGCCTAACAGATTGTCAAAGATCAACTTTTGATCACACTGGTTTGGCAAGGTGGTATGTAAATTAGAAGAGAGGGAAATGTGGTGATATTTTTCAAATTTTAAAATGCATGTACCCTCTGACCAGCAATCCCCTTTCTAAAAATTTATTTTTTAGATACATACATACATGGACACAAAGATGTCTGTACAAGGAAATTTATTACAGCAAAAGATTGGAAACAAACTAAATGTCCATCAACAGAAGACTTGTAAAGTAAATTACAGTAAATCCATAAAATAGAACACTGCAGTCTTTGAGATCAACAAGGCAGCTCTATACATACCAATATGGCATGATTTCCAACATCATATGGTTGGGTGGGGGGGGGGAAGCAATGTGCAAAATGGTGTGTATCGTATGCTTTGTGTGTATGTATCTGCCTAGAATCTCTTTGTAAAAAATACAATAAACCTTTAACAATGGTTCCCATGTGGAAGAATTGGGGGGGGGGGGTGGTAACAGGAGCAGGAGAGACAATTTTCACTGTATACCCATTTTTGTCTCGAATTTTCTACTGTATACATACATCTATATGTAAGTATAATACATACTTGAAATGTGTAAATAAAAACAAAATGTTAAAAAAAATGCTTTAGACTGCAGTTCAAAGGGAAAATCAAAACTACGGAGAAAAGACAAAGGAGCCCCCTGAGGGAGGAGGGCGGGAAGAAGGGAGCCAGGAGGGAAGCGCAGGAGGTTAAGGGAATGCGCGCAGGAGGCCCTGCCTTCCTCTCCACGGTTTCCCTGCTCTGATCCAGCCCGAACCTGCATTTTCTCCCCTGGTCTCCTTGTACCTTTTCATTCTCCTCTGACTCTTCTAGAAAAAATCCACATTTCAATTTCTCTGTGATGTCTTCGGTTCTGTTTCTGGGGACCCGCTGCCCCCGTGGCCCCCAAGCCAAGGAGGATGAGAGCCAGCCCTCCTGTTCCTGGTGCCAGGACGGGGCTGGGCTTGCCAGGTGCACGCCACGGGCACTCGAGGTGCACAGCGTGGAGACGCAGCGCTGCGCCCAACAGCCCCAGCAGCCATCTGCCCTCGACGGGAGCCCAAAGTTCAGCACAGAATTGTGGGCATGCAGCGCCCTCCCTGCATCCAGGTACCGCAACGATGAACAGCATTGGCCAGCATGCACAAGGATGCAGAAGAAACACATTGGGGATGGAGTCTGGAAGCCTGGAGATGGTCCACCGTCTGGTGGAAGGCAATGGGGTGGGGAGGCCCCTGCCACCACCACCCCCATCCCCCTGGCGGCCGGCTGGACTCACCCAGGGCTGACCGGCTGGCTGTGCTGATGCCTCGGCAGCGGTGGCACAGAGCACCCACCCAGCTCAAAGGCAGGGACGCGAGGAAAGGCAGCGGGTGCCTCCAGCTGTTGAGCCTCATGCATTGACTGGATTTAATTTGCCTTTCCCTTTCTCTTCTTTTACGAAAACAAACCTCTTGCTATTTTGATAACTCTTTTCAATGACACATCATTAACAGGGAAGCCGGAATTCTATTTGACATTGTTTAATCATTCAAATTTCATCAAACATCCATCAAAACGCTACGGCACGGAGTGGCAAGCACGTGAAAAGCACACACGCTTCCCACCCGGACCCACACGTGGGCTGCTTAGCTCTCTTCTGGCAATACCCAGAGATGTCCCAGCTCAACAGATTAGGAGTGTTCCTGCACGGACCCGGTGAATTTTACAGACTTTATCCATTTTGAAAAGACACCATCATTCTCATTGCCTGGGAAAAGTTAAGAGGCGAAATGATAGGCAGGGGTCATGTAAAAAGGGGTGCTGTAGGGAAACCACCTCCCTTGTCCTCACAGAGACCCACAGAGGGAGGGCGGACACGCTAACCCTGCTGCAGCCTGTGACAGGGACGCCCCAGGAGTGACCTGTGGGGGCCCCACCTCACCGTCTTGCCTTCCCCGAGGTCCTCTGGCTCTAAACATCTCTAGCATCCACGCTGAGATCAACAGCGAAGGCAGAGAAGGAAGGGAAAATGGAAAGAAATGGAAACCAGAGTTTGGAAAGCTTAAGTCAAGCCTCAGAGTCAGGAAAGAAGTTTCCAGTGTCTTCCCCACCCCCACCCCCAGGGTCTTACACAGATATGAATTGAGGCCATTTTGCTGAGTATTTTTGTTTCCAGATCTCTTCTTCTATCTTCTGCGTAATTACTTGCAATCAACTCAAATATATAAATAGACACACTTAAAAATACCCCCACCTCATCAGGTGTTCCCAACCAGGTTTCGAGATGGCACTCTAGAAATCCAAGATCTCCTGAGGACACGAGGCGTGTCATGATTGAGGAGGAAAAGGAGCAGATCTGGTCTCGGGAATCTGAGCCCTTAACCCAACGAGCCAGCGTGGTCACTGTGGAATAGGGGCCCACGGGAGAAGCGAAAGGCTCCCGAAGACAGAATTTGGGGGTGAGGGAAGGAATTCTCTAGAAGGGAGGAACTGAAGTCAGAGATTCCATGGTGAAGCACTGACCCCATCAGCCAGGATCCGAGGTGAGGCCTGTCATACATATAACCCCGGGGATCACAGGTCTCACATGTGGTCCCCCTGCTGATTGCATCCAAGCCTGGTACAAAAGTGGATTGGACAGCGTTAATTACTACAACTGTTGATGTTACGGGGTTTCGAGGACTTTTATTCAGCATTTTAAGAGATTTACAGGAAATCTCCAGGCAGTTAAGGCAAGGGGCTGAGCTAGTCTTTCAGCTGGCTCAAAGCCAACCATTTGGAGGGTAACTTTAATTCCTGCGATATGGAGTCATACAGTCAGGAAGTAGGCCTGACCCCAGGAAGGTCAGTGTCGTGGCCAACTACCCTGGGCTCAATTTAGAGACATAACTATGGCAACGACTGTGCCCAATCGGTTATTAGAGGAGATTTATTGACGGATATGCTTGAATAGCAGAGCCATTAATTGCAATTACCAGACAAGACACTTTGTTCATCTCAGGGAACTGGATGCCAAAACGCCCTAACAACTTTAAAATCCCATTTGCTCTTGGGCTCTCGGTTGGCGTCACCGCACCTGCTTCAGCCTCCCAATAACCGAGAGGGAGACGAGAAGGGGTTTAGCTTGACATGGCACCAGCTGCAGAAACTGGCAAGTGCGAGGAGCCAGGGCATGAGCTGTAAGCACCTCTTGCAGCCCCCACAACACAGCTCGGAAAAGTGAGGGCGGACCGCACAGAAAGCCCTCCCCTGCGTCCCTGCCAACCCATGCCCACCCACCATTGTCTTCAAGACTCTCTGGGTTGCCTCTCGGCCTTCCTGAGCCGGGTATAGCTCACCCCGGGCTCTTCCCACTTGCAGTCTCCCAATTCCTGGATTTCACCCTCCTGGTGTTCCTCCAGGTAGCCTCCCCTGAACATCCCATTTCTCTAAAACAGTGACTGACTCCCACCCCCCGTACCTTCTACCCTCCCACTGCTCTCGTTCCTTCCTAGTGCTGTGGCCATGCCTGATTACCCATCTGGTTCCATCTCCCTCATTCAACTCTAAGGTCCCCAAGAGTAGAGATTTGGTCCGCCCTCCCCACCGCCACGTTCCTAGCACCTAGCACAGACCCTGGCACACAGTAGATGCTCAAGAGGTATTTGTTGAATGAATAAATGGAGTCGGTACCTTCTGCTTCGAGGTTGTGCTTAGAGGGCCCTCCTCTCTTCAACTAGATAACGTCCTGGAAAGCAGCGATGCTCCCCATAGCATCTTATTCAGCACCATGCGCACCTTAGGTGCTTTAGAACCTACACAAGTGGATGAGGGAGGTCGCAAATCACAAATCCAATCCATGCATTGGAATTGGCGAAGGCACATCTCCTACTGCTTTTCAAGGAAGAATGATAGTTAACACCGAAAAAGTGCTTTCTGCAGGGGCACTGTTCAAAGCACCCTCCAAGGTATTCACTCATAAAACCCATGCCATAGGACTGTGAGTTTGGAATATTGCCCTTTGCATGTTAAAGGTCAGGAATTAGGGCACAGAGAGGTAAAGTGACACGCCCGAGGTCACACGGCTAAGTGACGGAGCCAGGAAAGAGATGCGGGCAGTCCAGCCCAGATTCTGTGCTCCGTGTAATGCTATTTCTCTTGACTTTAAAATCTAGGATAAATACCACAGTAATAATAATAATAATAATTAGAAAAAATACCCCAAGAGAAACCTCTGGGCACTAATACTCCGTCTCCTTGAGTTGAGTCCTATTTTTCATCCAAACTAGACTACAAATTACAAACCTCTGCTTCAAATCAAGATGTCACTTGATAATCTTTCCCTTATAGATTAAACATCAAGACTATACTTAACCTGAGGATAGTGAGGCAAATGATTCAGAAAATTCTTTCCGTGAGGGAGCGGAACGCAGTTCTTCCCTAGAGCTGAGAAGGGAAGCCCACGCTGGGGCCCCGCCTGGGTTTGGGTCACAAGAGTGCTCAGCTAACACAGATGAACTTCTCCATCAGTGCAAAATTGGCCATACCAGGGGCCCTTTTATTCTACATCATTTCAGCGTTAATGTGCAGCAGGACCTTTGATTAATGAGACCACTCAAAGAACTGGAACTTTCTATACTCAACACTGAGGCCCTGTAATGTAATGTGAAGTACTCACTTAAATCAGAATTTAAGTCCTAGAACCCACAGAAACATAACCCGTGTTGTCTACCACCTACTTCTCCCTTTCACACGATCAAACAGAATGCTACAGGCTGAACAACGTGTTACCCCCAAATTCATATGTTGAAACCTATCCTCAAGATGGTGGTATCGGGAGGTGGGACCTGGGGGAGGACCGAGCCTTCGTGAGTGGAATTAGCACTTTCTATAAAAGGGACCCTGGAGAGCACCCTTGCCCCTTCTACTGTGTGAGGACAACTGTCCATGAGCCAGGAAGCAGGCCCTCAGCAGACCCTGAATCTGCCAGCACCTTATCTAGAACTTCCCAGCCTCCGGATGCATGAGAAACAAGTACAGTCTAGGGTTTTCGGTTACAGCAGCCTGAACCACTAAGTCATCACGGAGCCATCTGATACCGGGGCTGAGGAATCTGAAACAGCACCAGAGTCTCGGTCACCCAAGACAAACCCCAGCATCCGCATCATTCATTCACTTATCTACTCATTCATTCATTGTCTGTTGTGTCATTGGCATCAACCAGCACCTAGCACAGACTTTGCCATTTATGGACGGGGGTGGACGTTAATGCAATAACCACGCAGATAACCCATAAATGAGCCGAGGTCAGAGCGGCAGGGTAGCCAAAAGGCACAAGGCTCCAAAGGGAGGGCAAATGCATTCACAAGGTCATGGAGGTCAGCGAAGGCTTGCCTGAGAAACCGGCTCTTTGCAGAGGCCAGGAGAGGGCTGGGAAGAGGCAGGAGGACACCAGGCTTGGTGTAGCTGGGAAACGAAAAAGCACAGCTGAGAATGAGTGGGTGTGAGGGACTGAGGATGGGGCAGCGACCAGGGACATCTGCTAAGGCTGGAGAAAGGTCTAGATCTCTGTTAGAAGCCGTTGGAGATCTGGGACACCACTGGAAAGGGAAAGGTCAGGGGCTGTTCAGAAGGTGACGCTGACAGCCCAGCGACGCATCACTTCTGTTGGCTCCACTTGCTAAGGCAGGACACGAGGCAGACTGGCTAAGAGAGCAAAGGAAAGGCCAACAGCAGGGTTGAAACAAAAAGGATTTTCCAGCCCATCAGAAAGTGAAATGGTGAGGCGTGCACCCCCAGAGGGGTACAGTTGGGTCTCACTACCTTCACGCCACTCTATACGGTTCTGAAGACCAGACACGACCCTCCCAGCTTGGCAACGCTGAGAGTCGACTCATACTCACCCATGGAGATGGGTTCTACTTGGCATTACTTTCACTAGAACATTAAAAAAAAAAAAAAAAAAAAACATCGAACTGTAATTCTTGTGCTGACACCAACATTATTATGCATCAGTATAACAGGGTACTAATTTTAATCTGCACAAAAATCACAGAAATTTCATGCTGAAAGGAACTTTAAATATCATCTGAATATTTGTGAATTTTTCCAGTATGTTCATAGATGTTTTCATGTATAATTTATCTCCTATTAACATGTATGTTTGGTGTCCTCTAAATAGTTTTTCACGGGCTTCACCTACGTGTCTCGCCTTGTAGGTCCCTCTCGTTCCCACCTGAACCCCAGCAGGACGCACACACACGGACAAGAGTGTGCCCAGAAGGTGTCCAGTCAACACTGTTAGTTGATTGAGAACAGACCAAAAGCTGCCTCTGAACCTGACAGTCAAAGCCAGAAAGTCGAGAGCAGGATCCAGCCGTCATTTAAAAGAATCTGGTGGATGGATGGGGCACCTGGGTGTCACGGTCGGTGAAACATCCTGGTTTTAGCTCAGGTCATGACCTCAGTGTCATGAGATTGAGCCCCTCATCCAGCGCTGTGCTGAGCACAGGGTCTGCTTGAGATTCTCTCTCCCTCCCCCTCTGCCCTTCCCAGTTGCACTCACTCTCTCTCCAATAAATAAATCTTTTTTAAAAATATATTAAAAGAATCTGGTAAAAAACATAGGGTAGAGATGAGGAGAACTGTCAAAGACTCCTTTGGCTCATCAAAGAATGGAAACAGAAAAAACTGGAAGGAGCTAAAAGCTGGGGCCCCAGCCCCTCTCCATGCAGTGAAGGCAACTCTGTCATCCACAGGGAAAAGTGGAACATGGCATATTTCTGGCTAAAAGGTCAGGGGGGTGGGAAACGAATCTATAAATGAGTATATTAAGCAAAATGAGAGGTTTTGTGATTCTAGAAGGAAAGTAGGTTTCTCAGATGACAGCAGCAACCACTTCCAGATTTTTCTTTTCTCTGATCCATCAACATTGCCCTAGCCATCAACCAAGTTCACACAGTCCAGACATTTTGGATTGAATCAACATCATTTTGGATTGAATCAACATGTTAGCACCCTTATTTTTCAAAATGCAGAGGCTATATATCTAAGATTAAACCTGTAGAAACCAACCCCTAGATGTCATTGTTGCTGCTGAAATATCAAATCTTTGAGTCTTTGAAATTTTAAATCTGAAGAGATAGCAGTGTTAATCTGAATAAGCCACTTAAATAATGCAAATTCAATTCACTTTCAATTTTTCAAAGCCAAGTCCAAAGTCTTCTGGACTTCTTAACCAAAATGTAACTAAATCTTAGGGTGTTAGCGCGCATGCCGTTGCCAAGAAAATCCGCGTTTAGGAAAAATAGGCTTAAAACCCACGTAGTCATATGTGACATGACTAACTGGGCTCACATCAACTTCTACAACTGATGAGCTGATTTTAGAGTAGCTGGATGATTCTGGCCTCTTCTTTTCCGTGTGTCCCCCGACTTCTGTGCTTGCCTCTGTCATGGGCGCTGGAGCCAAGAGCTGTCTGTGCTTCCCAGTGAGGGCACAATGAGCGAACAGAGATGCTCACCGGCCCTCCACTGCACACCCTGTTCCCAATTATCCCCAAACGCTGTGTGCTCTTCGTTCAGTGTCCCTTGTCTCCATCTCTCCCTTCTATTTTGTATCATTCCAATCTGAACTTTTGCAATAATAATAGCTGTTGTTTATTAATCATTTACCATGGGTCAGGTGCATCAGGGCTCCCTGCGCATGATGCCTTTCAAGCTTTTCAACAGCCCTGTGAAATAGGTGTCACCGTCCCCATTTTTACAGATGGAGTAACAGAGGCACAGAGAGGCTAAGTAACTTGCCCTAGCACACACAGCTAGTGGACACTAATTGGTTTTGAAGCTCAGGGTGAAACCCAGGATATAGCCTGGGTTCTCAGGGCTTCTTTGAGGCCAGCTCTCGGGTCCCTAATGCCATCTTCTTTCTTTCTCCCAAGCCCTTGGTTCCCAATCTGATGCTGAATCCAAAAGGCTGCTTTCAAGGAGTTTCTCAAGTACGGTCCACGCCTCGGAGCGTGTCTGCTGAATGAAATCACTTGTTCATTCAATCAATGAATGTTTACTGAGTGTACCTATATTCCAAGCTCTATTCTAGGCCAGGGGGGAATATCCATGAACAAGACTAACAAGCTCCCTGGGCTCCTGGAACTCATTCTCCACCAGGGTAGACAGATGGCAAGGCAGGGACTACATATGTAATTAATGACCACGGAGCTAAGTCCACAAAGACGTGTGAAATAAGACAAACAGAGCCCCGAACAGAGGGCCCTGCCCCAGGAAGGCCGTCGACAGATGCTTGATGCCTGTCTCTGCCTGGACCAGCCCCAGCCCTGGTGCGCCCTTCTAGCCAAAGCTCTCCCTGCCCCCCCCCACTGCAAAACCCCCACCCCACGCAGACCCACACAGACGCCCCGTGTCCACTCCCACTTCACACCTCCGTTCATGTTGCTCCATTTCCTTCCATGCACCAAACAGACTTAGCTCAAGGGTCATAAGGATCCCCCTCCATGAGGCCCAGATGTGTGAACCACTGCAAGAGAGAGGTAGACGACATGGGAGTCTTGCCACCTGCTCGGGAACCTCACAGGGGCCCTGAAGCCCCACCCATGCCTGATTCTGGATGTGCCACTTCCAACTCACAACAGACGGCCGCTGGGCCCTCCCGACCTTGCGACTTGCCAGAGCTTCGCAGCCAGAAAGGGCATGGACACGGCAGCATGGACTATCTCTGGGTGCCCCGTGCCTCTTCCCTTTCCTCTCTCGCTCATGTCTCTTTGTCAATGAAAGAAGCCTCCCAGAAGGTCAAAAACTAAAGAATGTTCTTTATGCTTGGTTTTCCACGATATGTGAGGAGCTCGGAGCTGAAGACCCTAGAAGGTAGACCACTACTTGGCTGTCCACGGGTGTCCCTTTGCTGGTGTCTTCGAGAAGCAAGAAGCGGGACTCCCAGCCAGCTAATGATGGTGCCAGTGGCCTCTCCTAGTCTATCACCTCAAGAGGAGCTGTCAAAATAACAAACGACACGTTGTTAGGTCACAGGATTACCCCTTAGCCAGGCCCTCTTGGTTTGATTAGCAGTTACTTTCTCCTCTTAGTGGCCTTCTCCATCTTCTTCTCCTGCTTTTCATTTTCTTCCTCTGCCCGTCTCATCAATAAAGGTCACTGCGTTAAGGAAACCGCTTCTCCGAGAAGAATTTAACGGTATCCCATTATAATCACATTGTCCGGTTCAGGAGCAGGTGGTATTACCTGTCAACGGGGTTTGGGACATTGCAAATAGCTGCCACCCAACCCAGCTGACGCTCCTGGGCAGATAAAGTGACCAAAGGAGACAGCCCTCCGGAGGCCTCAGAATCTCATTTTCATTCCCCTTGTGGAAAAGAGACTGCCTTTATTGACAAAGACGACTCAAAATTACTTGAGCGTTCCAATACCCAGTCTGCGTCGAAGCAGAGACAGTCTGGCGGAGGCGAGCTCCCTGCTCCGTGGCAGCTCCACCGAGCCACGCTGTGCCACCGCACCAGCCTGTGCATATGCAGACCAGACTGGAAGGAGCCTCCCGACATCCTCAAAAGCAGCCCCTCTCCACCTCCACTCCCAGCCTGCTGGTGCCTTTCCTGGAGCCCAACCATAAATCAACATGAATGCAGGGAATCTCTGCCAGAAACCAACTTCATAGGCTGATTGAGGGGCCCAGGGGTCGGACCTGGGTTAGCATGACAAGGCCCCAATGTCCCACTTCCCACTGGAGTGCTCGGTGGCTTGACTGCACCTTCCAGGTGAGCCACTAGATGTCACCACCATTGAGTCCTGTCCTTGTTCCCAGGTCCTGCGGAGGAGCCAGTCCCAGGGGCTAAGGGAAGGCTGGCTATACAGAGTTCCATCACCACCTGGACCACAGGGCCGCTTTAGATGCTAGAACAGTCTGGGCTCCTCCGCAGGAGCTAGTGGCTCAGACCCCAAACAGCTGAGCTGAAAGTAAGTATGAGCCACGTTAGCGAGAGCGACACCCTAACTCTCACAACAGGTGCCCTCTGCTCTTCCTCCAACCGCCCCAGCCACCGCCCATCACGGTGTATCCTTCTGGCTTTATTCGGGCCCTCGGGAAGAAATAAATTAGTATGTGTGCCTCGTCGCACCAGAGATTTTAGATGTCAATGCGTTGTGGAAATAATGTAGGTCTGTGGCTTTTAGCAGAGAATGAATGACAGATAGATAATTTATGATGATTCTCAAGAACTGAACTGTAATTATGAAGTATTTCTAGGTGTATATTCAGGATGCAAAGTGTAGGGAACCTAGAGCTAATGTTAATTTATTACTGACAGCTGTATATATAATAATATATCATGTCTTTTAATCTTACATTCCTTCTGACTTACATCAAGCAATCCTTTCATTCATTAATAAAATCAAGCCTTGCCATTATTCTTAATGATGAAGTCCCATTTTGAATCCGGAGGACTCCTATAATTAAACTCTGTACTTCCATATACCAGACATCTGAAGCTCAAAAAAAAAAAAAAAGAAAAGAAAAGATAAATTGAACTTCTTATTTTACAGGCAGGATGAAAACATCAGAAAAATGGAGCCCACCTGCTCACAATCCCACTGGACCTAAACAGAAAGTCGGGGTAATGTTTGTGTTTATCTTCTCAGTTCACACCACTACTCTGTTGTTTTCTCCTTTCAGGCCCCCCTCCCCCCCGCCTCCCGTCACCCCTGCACAATCTCTCCCTTTTTTGAGGCAGTATATGCAAGGGATATTTTTTTAAAGGTCAAGATAAAAATTACAACTAAAAGAAATACAGGCTAACACGTCTCCTCCAATTTTCTGTGCTGTGCCAAAGACTTACACGATTAATCCTGTCAAAAGAAATCTAATCTAATCTTATTACACCAAAGACAAGGTGTCCTTTATAAGTATCGTGGCTGGGAACAAGTTGGTCTCAAGTTTCGACTGGTTTGGTGTCTCATTCAGTTTACAGCCAGTCATCACCTTGGCAACTTATTCACCTGCAGGTGCCCTTAGCATTCGCAAAATTTAAACCGTGCTCTGGTTTAGGTTGTCAAGCACACACTACATATTATCAGACTCCTTGGTCACTTTAGAAGATACAGGCCCATGATACTTGTAGAAGCAAAACCTTTCACCTCATCCACTAATTAATGATCACAAACTGGAATAATGAGATATGTGGAGATAGGGATCCAGTTATCCGGGTCATCTCTCATCTGGAGACAGAATCAGATTCCAGAGAGTAGGTGTGAGAGAACTGAGTAAGCAAGTTTCCTATCTGTAACACTAAATCTTACTATGATCAGTTAATTAAATCATGATAAATAACACTCTGTGGCAAGGGGAAGGCGCTCAGAAGAGTTGGGTGGGATGACCCCAAGTTCAATGGCTCAAAGACATTCACTACATCTGAATGTCTTTGCATTCCTCTGACTCAAAAATGTTGACTGTAATTTTCTGGAGAGCTCTCGCACAGGAAAGAAAACTACTGGGGTTACTCCACCAGCTTTTTGAAGTTGCCAGGGTTTTCCTACTGGGTTCTGTGTCTTACAGAATAAAGGTCCTGATTCGTTGACATCACTACCTGCCTGGTTTCTTTCTACTGGCTCTGCCTCCTCCAGTTACTGCAGGGTAGGGAGGAAGAATGTCAGTCCGCAGTGGCTATGCCACGCTGTAGTAACAAACAGCTCCAAGCATCACTGACTTCCTCACGCTACTTATCCACTGTGGGCAGCTCGGTCGCTGCTACGCCAAGATGTAGGCTGCCAGCGTGGCCACCGTTTTGAACATTGCGGGTCATCAAGTCAGTGGGAAAACGGTTCTCTAGAGGCAACCGCGCTGGCAATTAAATGCTCCGGGATACAGGTGACACCCCCACCACACACGATTCATGAGCCAACACCAGTCACAGGCCACACTTCTGAACCAGAAAGAGGGCCAGGAAGTTCTTGCCCTGCAAGAAGGGCAATGGAAAATAACTGGTGTCTTCCAGAAAAGACTATCACAGAAACTTCAGACAGATAAACTTCTCTTCTATCTCTTGTTGGGAAGCCCCTTATTTTACCCTCGATCACAACTTCTCTGCTTTATTTTTGCCCTCTTCCCTGACCAAATAATTCTCTGACTTCCGTCCACTTTTGGGTTCCCGGACGTTATGGTTATCACCAAAGAAAATTTTCTCTTCAGAGATTTATAAACTAAGACTGTTTGTATAGCTCAGGAAAGGAAGAAAATTTGCACATTAATTGTTTGCTTTTGTTTTCTCCTTTTCATGTTTTGCTGGTTTTCCTTATTTTTTTTTTTCGTTCTACCTTTTGGTGGTAGTCTTCCACTCAATCCCTTTCATTGAAAAAAAAAAATTGCTCAATGCTTTATTTTTCCTTCTTCTTAGCTGTTTGGCCCAAATGGCAAAGGAGTCTAATTCTGTAGATTAACAGAAATCTAACTTCCCTGATTTCCCAACCTCCCCAATTCAGGTAAATTTGTATCCCGAGGTACAGTAAGGAGAGTTCCTGACCTGCCCCAACAGTGCCTAAGTGATGCTAGGTACTTGAAAATTGAGAGTCCAGCCTACTGCAAAGACCTGTAAACCTGTCCAAGGGCCAGTCCAACCATGACCATGGCGGGAATCTCAGGTTTGCTCCCTTCCTACTGCTCCTGGCCCACCTACCGAGTCCAGACCCAAACACCCTTCTGTGCAGCTCCCAATGCACCCCAACAGTCCAGCATCCTCTGCAAGGTTGGAGGAAACGCCTCACTCCCTTTGTGTTTTGCTCTGCTCACAACCCTGGTGCATGCATCATGGATGAAAACAGAGCCAAGTGATGACCACCATGGTGCCCTGGGAAGGCCGGAGGTGGTGTCACTGTGTCCAGAGGCCGAGCCAGGCCCTAACCCCCAGGAGCAGTCCTTTCTCTGAAAATCTCTCTTGCAAGCCAACAGATGACCCAGGGCAAGCCCTGCCCTGCACCAGTCACCCCCCAAGTCCGGCCACAAGCCTAGCTGGGGCCTCTACATTTGCACCAAGACCACAAAAAAAAAAAACAAAAAAACAAAAAAAACAAAAAACACACAACCAGAGCCCAACAAGCGCGGGAACAAATCCACAGGCATTGAGCTTGCGTTGAGCTTGAAGACAGCGCCGGTGCTCAGGGTGGAAAGCCGACCTGGGAGGGGATGGGGGGATGGGGGATGGGGCCGCGCGGGGAGACACAGACCTGCAGGCCCAGGTGACCCCCCGCCGCACAGGGCCGACGCCTTGCGAGCCCCCAGCCCGCCGGGCCCCCCCGCCCCTGGCCCCGCCCCGCCCCGCCCGCGCGCCCCAGGATGCCCGTGGGCGGAGCCTAGCGTCGCCCCGCCCCCTCGCCCGCCACTCGGGTCACCTGACCTGCCCGCGGCTCACGTGATCCGTCCCCAGCGCCGCCATCTTGGAGCTCCGGATGAGGAGGGGGAAAAGCGGGGGGGAAAAGAGGGAAAAGAGCCGGGAGCGAGGCGGGCGAGGACGAGGGCGAGGGCACGGCCGGGCTGCCGGCCGGCCAGAGGAGGCTCGCGGAAGCAGCAGGCGCCGCCCGACCGCAGGTACCGCGCCCCGGGGCCGCCCCTCCGCCCGCAGGTAGCGCCGCCGCCGGCCATGTGCGCCCTCCCCCCCCCCCCCCCGCGGGCCTCTCCGGCGGCGCCCGCTTCCCCTGCGGCCGGCCGACCCCGCCCGGTGCCCTCGGCACCTGCCGCTAGTTCCGCGTGCTCTTCCAGGGCTCCGCGCCGCCCCCGGCGAGGCCTGCGGGGACCCGGGGGGAGGGGCGGGGAGGGGGCGCCCTCCGGGAGTGTCCCCGGGCGGGCCTGCCAGCTGTCGGCCGCTTCCCTCCCCCCGCTGCAGGTGCTCTGCAGGTGTGATCCGCCGTAGGCCCGCCGGGGTGGAGGAAAAACAAAAAAAAGAAAAAAAAAAGAAAAAAAAAAAAAAAAAAGCTCACGACGGTGTGCCCACTCCTTTCTCTGATGACTTTCCTCGAGCCCCCGTCGCCCCAGCCCAGTTCTTGGTGTAGAAAAAAAGCTGGTACCGAAAATCCACCCCCACCCCCCACCCCCCACCCCTCCCCCGGCTTCCGCCCCGGTTACCTACGGTCCTGGTCGGTGAACTCGGCGTCCGCCGCGGGCGCCTCCGGAGGGGACGCGGGGGCCGGGGGCGGGGGGGGGGGGGCCTGGGCCACTGACTCGGCGGCGGCCGCAGCCCGGAGGCCAGCCCGGTGGGGGCCGCGGGGGCCTGGCACTTCCTATCAGTCTGCATCTCGCTATCAGGCAGTTAGGGGATTTATCGCCTCCTTCCCTGAGCTTGCACTTTTCTTCAGTTGCTCTGATCTGCTTTGATCGACTCCGGGTACGGGGCTGCGTTATCGATTAAAAAAAGAGAAAGCCTGGGCCCCCTTCCTCCTTCCTCCACCCCACTTAACTTCGTTTAAAAATTGACTTCAGGGGAGGACCAAAGACGTGCTTTCTGCCCCGGCGATGAACCGTTTACTTAACCATAATCGATAAGGCAGCTGCATTCCAGGTGAAACGAATATAGGCATTCTTCGATTTTTTTTTTTTTTTTTTTTTTTGAGACTCAGCCTGGCCAGTGTAAGACACACACAGGAGCAATGAAATGTAAGACCAGGGCAGGAACCCGCGTCAGAGGATATATACAGGCCCATCTACTGTGTCCTATCTTTTTTTTTTTTTTTTTTTTTTTAATTTCATGAGAGACACAGAGACGCAGAGGGTTCCATGCAGGGAGCCCGATGCAGGACTCCATCCCGGGACTCCAGGATCACACCCTGACCCTAAGGCAAGCTGAACCGCTGAGCCACCCAGGGATCCCCTGTCCTATCTTTTCATTGCCCATTGTGCTTTGCAGAACTGTCTGAAGTTTGCAGAATCATCCTCTAGATCGTGTTTTTGGTGGAGATTAAAATAACACACAGTGTATTCCTCTCCATTACAAAGTAGTACCAGTCACACCAAGTAGCATTTAGAATCGATTAGATAAAAATCCTGAACTAAAACAAAATGCTCAATTATCGGGAGAAGTTTCCAGAGCAGGTTTGGGGTTTTTTGTTTTGTTTTTCTGACTCGTGCAAAATCATAAAGTCTACTTGTGAGAGAAATTATGTAAATTTGCATCACATGGTTGGATTGGGTGATACACATTCCTCCGAGTTTCACTTTGCATAGAATATTGGGGAAATTTTCGCTGCCAAAAGAAATCATTATTTTGTTTCACCAAGAAAGAGAAATATTTGATATTATATACTTTCATTCTTGGCCACAGCTGAATTCTGAAGATTGATCCAAAGGACTGTGTTAATTTCAGGAATTGATTTGAAAGACATTGGCTCTGCCACTTAACAGCCATGTAACCTTAGGTAAGTTCCTTAAACCACACTGAGTGTTTTCCTTATTTGTAAAATTGTGTAACACCCACCTGGCCTGTGCTAACAGTTATGAAGATCAAACACGCTAACATGCTTGATACGGCCTAGCTGTAAGGGACTGTTGTTCTTTTTAGTACAGATTCTTTATACGCATTTGTTCCCCCTCAGATGTTAGAGGGAAATTGATGTATTAAGAAGGGGGAATTAGAATCAGGCGTGGATTCCAATTCTTAAACCAGTTATTACTTTACATCTGTGAGCCTCAGATTCCCTACCTGCAAAAAAGAGGCTATTACCAGAAATAACATGAATAAGACACAAAGCCTACATAGACACTGCTCCCTGGGTGGTGAGCGCTTCAAGGGCAAGGATTTCTTCTTTCTTATTTCTATAGTCTCCAGCACTGTGCTTGGCACATTGTAGGTGCTCAATAAATGTTAAATCTTAATATTGGTTCATGTTAGTTAGGCCTTATGTCTTCACGGTAGCTGCCAAATTAGAATCTTCTCTCGGGCTTCATGCCAGCTAAGAAATTTTAGGTTATGAAATTCATGTACTCATGATATTTATACTGGTTTTTTTCTTCATGGCAATTAATCCCATTAAGCTAAGGAGATCTTAATTCAAATAAATTATAGTTGACACTAGTAAGATAAATCTATAAATAATATGTAAGCAGTCTCAAGGTAATTTTTTTTATAGACAGTTTATAATTCAGGTACATGAAAGTTCATTTAGTACCAGTCTCTTGTTTTACATCTGAGGAATCTGAATAAAACCTACAGAAACAGTGACCTGCCTAAGGGCACACCGCTAACTGAGGGTACTCTAAAAGAGGAACTTCTGCCTTTTAGCTGGAGCAAAACAAATGTTCTGTATTTTAGAATTACGATAATCTAGGAGAATGGGAAATTGGCCATTATTTCACACAATCTTTGGTCTAGTTGGGAGAGAACAGATTCTTAGTCCGAAAGAAAGTATTGTTTATAACATACCAAACTGCCTTTACACATACACAGAAAATTACAGCCTATTTCCAGACCACCACAGGAATTGTTCAACTTGATTTTACTTACGATAACCATACTCAGCATCTGAAAGGAATTAATTAGATGTACAAAGAAACCAAGTAGTAAATTATAAGGAAAGAAAGACAACTGAAATACTTTGGTTTTCTTGGAAAAGACATTAATTATAAGCTTTTGCCTGTGGAATACAGGTCTCCCCCACTTTTCCAGTTTGCTTTCTGCCACTTTGCTTTTATGAGACCTACAAAAGTACCTATTTTCTCTAACTGAAAGAAATCCGAAGATTTCACTTTTACAAAAAAAAAGATGAAAAGCGAAAATAGTTTTCAATGTTTGTTTTGCAGTGAGCCATTAATAGAGCCAGCACATACCCCAAGCAACAAGAGTGGCCCCGCCAAGCTCCTTTCCTTCCCCTGGAACTACGCTCAGCATCTCAGCATCAAGGCGCCAGAGTTTTGAACTGTGTCTGTGAGCATCTGTGCTTTATCTTGATTTATTTTGTGCATTTGTTAGCAAGATGTGTCCTAAGGTATCAGAAAAGCCTCTTAGGTTATTTTTTGGTTTGAGGAACACTCAAAACTTTTTCCATATAAATTAACGGCAATTCCTCCTTCACTTTAGATTGCTTTGGCTTCTGAAAGATTTCATAGGAAGGTTCTACTTTTGGATAGCGGGAGAAACCTGTCCTGTTGTCTGGGAAGGATTTGAGACTCAGTGAGAAAGATTTATGGAACTTCTATGGTTTGGGATACAACTTATATTTGTTTATTTATAGCGATGTGATTTATTTTTGTCTAATGCTTTGTCTAAAGGTTCCAAACAAGAAGCTTCCTACTTTGGTGATGCCTCTAGTCTTTCCTGTTGCTGTAAACTTTCCTGTTCAGCCATATTGCTCTATCACCACTAGATAGCAGGTTTATTCTTGTTTATGAAAATACAATAATGTGGTTGTTTTCCTTGTCAGTGTTACCTTTGCTGTTAACAGAATTCCAGAAGAGCAACTGAGGCACTCAAGGAGGTTGTATTTACCGTTACTCATAATAAAGGTGTAGGACTTGTATAGGCAAACCACAGGGATAATGCAGTCATCTGCAGCTAGCAGCATCAGGACAAGGAAGAGGTACCAGAACCAGGAGTCTTGTAAAGCCCTCTGCCTGAAGAGAATGGCCTTCCACTGAGGAACATTACCATTCCAGTGACCTAGAGGGAGGGAACCAGGGAAATGAGTATCCTGATCTCACTCTGTTACCTCCCTCTGGTCTCCTTTCGTGGCTCCCAGTTGAAATAACGCCACCAGAAACCAGAGGGCAAGGGAGTCTAATGACGTAATACCTCCTGGGGCAGAGTGCAGAGTAGAGAAAAGGAGACAATGAGCCCAGAGGGGCAAATGTTGACATCTGGCACAGCTGCTTTTGGAATACAGTGTACATCTTACCTCTTTGGAAAGCCTTGTCTTACCTTCCTAGACACAAACTGGGTCTTCATTTTCTATTAGGATTTGGTCATTGAGCGTTGCCTTCTGACTATTTTACCTTGTGTACCGTTGCATTACTTAAAAGCTGTTAATTCTTTTTAACTTATAAATATGTTTGACCTATCCAGCCAACTCCGTTTTAAACCATGAGTACTGTGATTTTAATTTTTTTCCATACTATGTTTTGCTTAGTGCCTTGCACATAACAATTTTTACAATATTTTTTATTATGAAACATTTTAAACATGTACACAGTAGAAACAAGGTACTCCTAGATACTCATCGTTCAACTTCATTAACAGAATTTGCCATTCCTACTCTATCCCCACCCCCTCCAACCACCCCCAACCCTAGTTTTTTGTTTTTTGTTTTTTTGAGATTTTATTTATTGATTCATGAGAGACACAGAGAGAGGCAGAGACCCAGGCAGAGGGAGAAGCAGGCTCAACACAGGGAGCCTAATACGGGACTCAATCCCAGGACTCCAGGATCACGCCCTGGGCAGAAGGCAGGCGCTCAACCTCTCAGCCACCCAGGCGTCCCTGACCCTAATTATTTTTTAAAGTTGCATTTACGTTGATCTTTTGAAGGCCATGGATAGTATGCAGATGTTCATAATCCATGTTGTCATCATTATTGAGCCATTGAAATTGTGGTCATACTCATTTTCATCTCTTCCCCCCCCCCAAATAAATTTTACTTCACTTAACGTATGCACATACTTTTGTGTAAAATATTTTGAAATTTTTGTGAAAATTTTCAAGGGCTGGCCTTAAGCTTAACTCCCTCGTTGTGTATACTTTATTATGAACTGTTTATCTAACCTTTTCTTAACTGAGACTTTTGTTTTAATGGGACTTAACTTGTACCTCGATTGTGCCATGTGGGCCCAAACTGGTTTTTCAGGTGTTTCTTGAGGTATTTTATGTTGTCATATCTGTTTTATAGCTGCCATTTCTGTACTTATCCCCAAATGTATGCAGCCTCTAAAATGAGATACTTACATAAATGTTCAGGGAAAATTGGAGCATCTGCTGCAAATTTCCATTAGCTCTTAATGCCTGAGCAGACACAGCTTTTAAAATCTGAATGTTTTGTCAGTTTCTTTTGTATTAGTCTTTTTCCTGAGATAAGATGAACTCCTCCTCCTCTTCACTTTTTTTCAGGATGCACAGTGAAATATCCACAGGGAGCAATTTGCACCGCTCTCTTTCCTATTCTATCGTTAAGTAGAACAGGGATAATGTGAATCACCTTTGTTACCCTGTGGGTGTGCAAAGTCTGTTGAGCAGATACTCACATTAACCTGCAGACTATCAATCAGCCTACATTGATGTCACATTTCATGGAGAAGGAGACCGTAGATCTACATAGACCACCAGAGCTTGTGTGAGAAATTAAATGTTCAAGCAGTCCTCTTATTAACAATTACTTAACTAATTTGCATTTATCAATCGAACTGAAAGAAATAAAACCTTAAGTAAGTGACCCTAAAGGCAAATCAGTCATCAAGGCAAGACCCATAGTGCCCTTTGACCTAAAAATGTGAAACTCTCCGGCAATGACATGACTTAGGAAGTCACACAGGATTTTCCTGAGGAAACACATTGTTTCCACGCCAGTCTCTTCTTTAATGATTAAGATTGAGTGTAGAGATTGAAAAATACTGTTCTTCCTGTTTGAGAAAGAAAAGAACTACATAATCTTTTGAGAGAGACTTCCCTCAGGTTGTGTAAGGGAGAGGGTGGCTAAAGGGCCAGTGGTTGGTGGGAACTGGGGGGGGGGGGGGGTAGCAGTCACTGTTGTAATGGCTGTGGAAGTGTATTCCCTGCTAGGAGTGCAGTTTGGACATGGAAAAGAAAAGAAAGCTGATCACATTGGACAGAGTATTGGGAAGGAGGGAAGAAAGAGTACTAAAGAAGCCGAGAGTAAAATGTTTGCATTTTTGCCTGATGTGGACCTAGATATAGAAAGTTTATGTGCCAGAAAGAGCAGAAAAATCAGAGAGGAAAAGCCATACTGTTGCCAAGAGTAGATATGGAGGACTGGCCCTGCAGCTGGTCAGAGCGCTGGTAGGGTCTAGCAGGAGTTAGGTTTGGTCTTGGTGGGGATTGAAGGGCCCTTCCATGTTGATTCAGCCACCTGCGGGGAGAGAAGCCATTATTCACCTCCTAAAATAAGAATTCAGAGCCCATGACTAAAGTTTAAGAATTGTGTGGTCTTTGGTCTATAGCTGGTGCCACTAAAAATTTTGCTGGCATTTATTGAATGTTGTGAGTAAGACTCCAGAATGCACCTAAAATGTGGAAAAACAAAACTTGTTGCTGGAAAAAAGCCTAAACTGAAAAATGTGATCCAAGTCAACAAATTAATCTCACTTTGAGCCAAAGGAAATGTTTGAAATGAAAGTACTGCCAGGAAATAGAGGATTCAGGATTTAGGCGGAAAGATATTGTGAGTATTTTTTGTGTTGTAACTTCCTTGGCTGTAACTCATTGCTAGAACTTACAGAGGACCCCTTTTGAGGACTTCAGATATTTAGACCTGAAGCACAACTAGGATATCAGTTGTTTTCTTTCTCTGGTGCCGCTTTCCCTTTCAGGAAAAACGGAAAAGAGAAAAACATACGCATATGAGTAGTAGTTGACCACTAATAGGGCCTCTAGGAAAAAACCACAGCATAGTTTGTGGTTTTTCTTCAGGAAGATAAATTGAAGGAAGTATAAAAGAAGGAACTACATCATTGCTCTTATGTAGTTTCGTTTGCATAGTACTTCTCAAAATTCACTCTACCGTTTATAAGAGGTTCACGGCTATATTTTCAGAATTCCAAAGATTTGGGGCGAAAAATTTATAATTTTAATAATAAAACTACTATTATATTTGGGATGAGAAGTTGTCTGCCAAGAATTGTGTCGAACACATACTGGCTTTGCAGAGTGGTATTTTGTAGTAACTTGAGGTGGTTCCACATGCCCTGGGAATGCCTGTGTTTCTTCAGTCAAGGAATAGGAGTCCTGTTTTTTGGCATTGCTCAAAAGAGAGAGAGTACTGATTGAGCCCAGCTAGATGTCTAGGGGAAAAAAAGCGAAGAAAAAGGAGATGCAAATTGTTAAAGTCATTTCCAAGGAAAGAAATGGATGGAAAGATCATCATCAGTCTTGATAGGGAATGGCATTCCAAAGAGAAGCGCTGAACAATTTAAGTATTGGGGATAGCCAGATATACTGATATGGAGCTTCCAGGTTAGAAAATAAATAGATTAGCTTAAACTCTGAAGATTTGTTTCAATTTCCTGTAATTACATACTTGGAAAACCCATAACCAGGTGATTATTTTCCGTTGTATATTATCCTTTCTAGATATGGAAGAAAGCAGCAGTGTTGCCATGTTGGTGCCAGATATTGGAGAGCAGGAAGCTATATTGACTGCTGAAACTGTCATCAGTTCATCATTGGAAATTGATGAACAAAGAAAAGTTAAGACAGATCCATTGATCCACGTTATCCAGAAGTTAAGCAAGATAGTAGAACATGAAAAGTCACAAAAATGTCTCTTAATTGGGAAAAAACGTTCACGTTCAAGTGCCACAACACACTCTCTTGAAGCCCAAGAACTTTGCGAGATTCCAGCTAAAGTAACCCAGTCACCTGCTGCCGAGATTAGGAGGGCTGAGATGTCACAGATACATTTTACCCCTGGCTCTCTTACCCAGAACGATGGGAAGGCTATGTCTTACCAATGTAGCCTTTGCAAGTTTCTGTCATCATCATTCTCTGTGTTAAAAGATCATATCAAACAGCACGGTCAGCAGAATGAAGTGATACTAATGTGCTCAGAGTGCCATCTTACATCTAAAAGCCAAGAGGAACTTGAAGCTCATGTGGTAAATGACCACGAAAACGATGCCAACAGTCATGCTCAATCCAAAGCCCAGCAGTGTGTAAGCCCCTCCAACGCTTTATGTCAGAGACCGACAGAAAGAAAGAATGAAACCACTTCTGACATCGCAGTGACTGCAGACAGTCCGAAAACTCAGACTGCCCAAAATGCATCCGTGGCAGAAATGGGTAAGAGGAAGTGGTATGCATACGAACAGTATGGCATGTATCGATGCTTGTTTTGTAGTTATACCTGTGGCCAGCAGAGAATGTTGAAAACACATGCTTGGAAGCATGCCGGGGAGGTTGATTGCTCCTATCCAATCTTCGAAAATGAAAATGAGCCCCTAGGCTTGCTGGACTCTTCAGTGGTTGCTGAGCCCGGTGGGCTGGATGCAGTAGTCATTGCTATTGGAGACAATGAACTGAGCATCCACAACGGGCCTTCAGTACAGGTGCAGATTTGCAGCTCAGAAACCTTATCCTCTTCATCTCCTTTAGAACAGAGTGCGGAAGGGAGAGTTCATCTAGGTCAGTCAGTTACTCTTGACCCTAACGAGGAAGAAATGTTGGAGGTGATCTCTGATGTAGAGGAGAATCTGATTGCTGATAGTCTACTCTCATCTGCACAGAAGATCATTAGTAGTAGCCCAAATAAAAAAGGTCACGTTAATGTGATAGTGGAGCGTCTGCCAAGTGCTGAAGAAACTCTTTCACAGAAACATTTCCTCATGAATACTGAAATCGAAGAGGGAAAAGACCTGAGCCCAACAGAATCCCAGATTGGGTGTGAAGGACGAGATGAAGTTTATCATGCTGATAAGTGTACCGTTGATATCGGGGGGCTGATCATAGGCTGGAGCAGTCCGGAGAAGAAAGACAGTGAGTTAATAAACA